>NW_020955510.1:3197-200697 GCF_003031625.1 Empidonax traillii
TAAATGGGATCTAACCATGCTTTAAGGACTGTGCTCATCTTTAAATTGATTAGTTCCTATCTTTATTACAAAATGCAGGCATCTATACCAGGTCTAACATCTAATTTTATGTACAATTAAATGGGTAAGCCCTGTTGCCTCCAGCATAATAATTTCTTGTTTGTTATTTACCTTGAGGCTCCCTGGGCAGGATCTGGGACCTGTTTCTCCCATTGCCATGGGGTGGAGTGTGGGACAAGCCTCGGCAGGGAGGAGGCCCTTATGGTCCTGGCTGCTTCAGGTAGAAAGGGTGGAGATGAGTAGAAGGGCCAAGCTCACAGGTTGGGGTCAGTGGGAGATCAAGGAAGCCTGAGCCTTGTGCCTGGTTGGGAAGCAGGGATGGGATGGGAAGGTGGAAGCAGGGGCTGGTGTGGTGTGGGGTCAGTGCTGCAAGCTGTACCCACTCTCCTGTGTGCCAGCTTTGGTTTATGGTGCCCGTGCTTGAGACAGGACCCAACCAAATGCTGCATAGATGGGGTAGCTTAAGTGGTGCTGGGGTGCTCATGGGACAGCTCTGGAGATGGGTCTGGTGGGGATGAGTACTTCAGGATGCAGCCCCGTGGCCACAGGCAGGAGCATTCTCCTGCCCAGGGCACCCACACGGAGGAGCATCTTCCCTGCTCTGCACTAGGAGCAGGGAAAGCAAACAGTGACTTAACCAAAGATTAATGCCTAAAAAAATCACCCAGACTCTCTCAGCACTTTTTCCCCCTCTCCCCAGGGGGAATGGCCCAGCATTACTGCCCGAACTAGCATCGTGCCAGGGCGGGGTCCTGTTGTCCAAAATGCTCCAGGGCAGGGAGGAGACAGCCGGGTCTGGCGCGGCTTGGCAGCCAGGGGCTGAAGGACGGCCGGGAGCCCATTTGCTCATAGCGGCGCCTGGTTAAACCTTCAGACTGCACATGGTTTTAACCAAGAGCGGTGCAGCGACGAGAGTGTGCGGCTGCCTTTGGCATGAGGGCTCTGCTCGCCCATGATTAGGAGAGGAAAGCTGTGACTTCCAGTGGCAGACAGGTTCCCGTCTCTCTTGCTTACTCTTCTTCTCTTTTTTTTTTTTTTTTTTTTTTTTTTTTTGGAAATCGTGTTTAACACGCATACAATTTGGTGAAATTACAAGCCTGCAAGGACAGAGGGAGAAGCCAGTCTGTTTAAAAAATAAAAAGAGGACATGATTACTTTTCTGAAGCCGTACTTTCTATTTTCTCTTCCAAAAGAGACAAAAGGAATAAATACTTAAAACCCAGTGGTGACGACAGTGAAGCAATCATGCAGTTGCTGGATACCTTTGTCTCAGGGAGGCATGTAGTCATTTTTACATGTCTGCCACTGGGTGTCAAACCTTTCTTTTCTTCCCCTTTCCATTTTGGATGGCCAAACTGATTATCTAAAATAGAAAATTAGCACACAATGGCTTTACTCTGTGATACCCCTTATGCAACTAATGGGCAAAGCTTGTTAATTGGTTGTAAATGCCAGCAGGTTGCCAAGATAATACTTCAGAAATAAGCGGGTATTCTGATAATTACAGCAATCTTCATCTATAAAAGCTTAAGTAGATGAAGTACTGGCTGGCTTAAAACCAAGATTTATCCCGCTGCACTCGCATTAAAAGAAAAAATAAGATGAAAACAATAATGTAGCAAAACAATTATATAGCAGGAAGCGTTGTAGGTTTTAGAGATTGTGAAAACTCAGAAAGTAAAACAGTGCTGTAATAACCAGTTATGGAAAAATAGGCCATTTACATTTGTGTATAATTAAATAGTAGGCTATGCAATTTCACTTTTTAAAGTAAACTGCCTTTTCCTTTTTTTATAGGGCAACGTAGCCATAATTGCTGCATTAAAGCTTTAATGAAAGAAAAAAGCAGCAGATCAAGATGACATGTAACATCCACATTTGTACTGTGGTGTTCTGCTTGTTTAGTAATGGGAAGCTACTGAGGAGATTAAAATTGCAGAATTCTTCATAGTTTTTTTCCCTGAAAATTGCTATAGGAAGATCATTCAAAGTCTAAAATACATACAATTTATTTTTCTACCTTCAAAACACAAGGATTTAATGGCTTTCCTAACTCTCAGAGTCTCTGAAGAAATACTTTCTTGCAAAAGAGGGGATATTATTTCAGCTCATCAAAATTATCAAAAGTAAGCAGCTCGAACTTGAAGTGTAGAAGTCTCACCTCTTGGTTTAGACTATTACTGCAAATGCTGAACAGTATTTTTTAACCCAGGTCTGCTTCTCAGCTTTCCTGTCAGAATTATCAACAGGTTGATATAAAATCTTGTTATCTGTCACTTTGATATGTTTTTTCAACATTACAAACAAATTGCAAAGTGCAGTAAAGCCACACTCAGCTGTGTTAAAGCTCCGAAATACGGGTGTGAGCTTTGAAACCAAATTTTTGTCTATGATACTATAATACAGGGATTGATTCTGGGTAAGGGGAAAGCCTTTTTTTTTTTTTTTTTTTTTTTTAATGACATTGGGTGCACCTTATAGACTGCTTTTAATCACTGATGCCTCCTGTGATTGAGCAAGGGCACGTTTCAGAGGCAGGAGGAGCACAGGGCAGTACTGAGGGGCTGCTTTGCTCAGGCTCTGGCGGAAAAGGCAGTGCCAAACTGAGATACCCTTTCTGCTGGGCATCTGGGGGACCCATGTCGCTGGCTTGCACATAACAGGAGCCTGCCCTTGGTGTGTGCTGCTCTGCTGGAGCATTCACCCATCCTCACTGCCTCCTCCCAGCATGGTGAGAACATGCAGAGGCACAGGGGCTGCAGAGAGCCCTTTCCTGGTGACTGAATGCACATGCCTGGCATGGCCCTGGGTGCAAGGCACTGACACAAGAGCAGCTTATGCTGAATTTTTCCACATGTGGAAAATAGGCAGTGACATGCCCTGCAGTAGGGTCAGCCCAGTGGTGGATATGCTGGAAACAAGGCACGCCATGCTTTGGAAAGTTAGATTTGGATATGTGCATTGTCTCATGTTAGTCAACTTATCAAATATTTGATGGAGATGTCTTTCCTGTGTATGGTCATGCAACATCAACCTGAAGTCTTTTCTCACACATTATCCACAAAAAAAAAAAAATAAAAAGAGCCCGGTAGGCAAACAGGGACAACCTCTTAAATTCTGGCAAACAAAAAGGTGAACCATGTCACCTAAACCCTCTGGGGAAACAAGGCTTGAAAGCACAGGGGCTGCCAGGGGAGTGGGGTGTGAGGCCAGCCCAGCTGCTTGTCAGCCCAAGGCCCTGCACCACATAATGGACTTTCCTAGTTAGTACATAATATATGGCCCTTGTCCGAAGTGTGGCTGCAGTAACCAGCGGAGGAAGAAATAACTTGACGAGATCCTTTAATGGATCTGTCTGCCTTGTCTTCCAGGAACAAAATAAATAGGAGACTTTTTCAACCGGCATGTATTTCCATTTATGCTTTAAAAATTCATGAGAATAGGTTTCATATGATGGTGTAGTTACTATGGTAATTGTTTATTAATCTGGAGGAGCTTGGTAATTACCACAGTACAGTTTATATAACCCAAACTCAGAGTTAAAGTACAGGAATGATTTCCTTACACATCCATCTTTTAGACACTTTTTTCAACTTTTTTTTTTTTTTTTATTTAACAGAATATGCATTTTCCCCTCTCACTTCTACTTTTATCCAAGTGCGTACATTTCTGGAAGTGTAGAGACAGTGTAAAAATGATAGAGAAAAGCTTGCTCGGAGTTGGCAGGCCAGGACAGCCAGGAAAAAATGTGCGGAGTTAGTAGCAGGTGGATATTTTTTAATTAAAAAAAAAAAATTATGTCTTTCTCTTTTCCCTGGAGGATAGCTTATTTTTGGGCGGGCAGCAAGGGGCAGAGGAAAGAAGCTGGCAAAGTAGGGATGTTGCAGGAGGCTGTGTGTCCATGGTATTACAGGAGAATGTGTCTGCACGGCAGATGCACACAAGAGGAAAAACACAAGAGCTGGGCTAAGGGTGGATGTCTGGCTGGCTTTGGCATTTTTTTGGGGGGTTATGTGTGGTTTTCCTAATGGAGAATGCAAGAGCGGCAAGGTGCCCACCAGGTACACCGTGGCCCTTCGGAAAACCTACTGCCAGCTCTCCTCAGCCATCACAGCCTCCTAATGTGCTCACCTTTCCTGGAGAAACTTCATTTAAAAATCAAGTTTGCTCATTCAAAAATTATTTTTGGTTGGATTTTGTTTGTTTGTTTGTTTTTCCCCCCTCATAGGCACCACTAATCCTATCACTTTAGTGATGCTCTCCAGAAACCTAGGAAATAGAAAATCACATGAATATTTTTCAGTGAGGTTTCTTTTTCATTTATCTAAAAGCTCCCTTCTCCCAGAGAGAGAAAAATTTTGCCCACTTTGAATCTTATTCCTATGTTGATTCTAGTTAAGAGACAATTAGTTGCCATCAGTTGTGATGACCCATAAGAAGCCAGAAGCAGCCCTGTGGGTGGGTGACCCCTTCTCGCCCGTCCCCACCATCTACCGCCAGCTTGTGCTGCTGGTGGGCTGGAGAAACTCCCTGGTCGGCCTGGCTTCATTGCCGAGAGATTCACATTATTTATATGGAAAAAGTGCAGGATGCCATCTCCTCGCTTGCTCTGCCTGCATAAATTGCGCGTGTTTATTATTCATCGTAACGCAGCACATTCTCTGTTTCTGTGTCACTTGTCACTAATCACTTATGCATCTGATGTGCAGATCCAGAGCAGGTTCTTAAGCATTCTTGGCTTCAAAACATAAGATATGCATGGGTAAGAGTTTATCCCACCCCCAAAATAACAACTTTGATACATTTTCAAAAGGGAAAGTGCATATGTTACAGTACTCAGGAGCAGCAATAACCAAACTAGCTGAGAAGTGACACGGACTTGGGTTATTTTCTTGTTGCTTTCTTTTTTCTTTTTTTTTTTTTTTTTTGATTTCTCTTTAGTATTTCATGAAGTGTGTAAAAATCTTAACATTTGAATGCCACACGCTTCGTTCTGCCTGCGAGATAAAGGACATTTCTCTAAAAGAAACATACGCTCCTTGTTCCTTGTTTTGATTCCCCGTACAGCTTGTCACAATGCATTTACATTTTGCCCATACATTTGGATTTGCAACCCGAGCTGTGCTTTTGAGGAAGGGATGTAAACTCTTTTCTTTGACTTCTGGGTGGCAGTTGGGCACAGAGGATGCAGGCTGCTCACACAACCCTTCCAGCCTCTACCACGACCCACCACCCCAAGCCCCAGCGGCTCCTTCATGAGGGGCTGACAGTTGTGTTGGCCCACAGCTCGGAGAGGGCTCTTTCCTCATGCTTTTCTCTCCTGTCCCTCCTCAATCCCTGCCTAGCTTGCCTCCCAGTCCGTGGAAGCCAATCACCAAACCTCAGTGGATGGTGACACTGTCTAACCCACTTCCCCCTGCCCCAGATTTCTTCCTCCAATCTCTTGTAGACTCTGGAAAAAGCTGAAATTGCCCTTTCCTTGTCTGGATCTTCTCTGGGAAGCACTGTGGAAATGCTGGAAACCTTGTGTTTAGGACAATGCCTTTTTTCCCCGTCTCATGGCATTGGGTGAACAGCAGTAACAGCATGAGGCTGAGGATGGAAAGAAACCCCAAAGAACCTCAGTGGGGATAATATCAATTTGCAGAGTCTTCTGGAGATTGGGTATCACAGTGAATAATGGTCATTCAGCTGGCCTAATGCTATTTATCAAATTGAGAATATGGAAAACATTCTTACATTTTCTGGTAGTTGAGCTGGTTCCTCTGTAACTCTGCAATCTTGGTAAGCACAGCCAGTGATGGGTCTGCCTACAGGTCTAAACAGCTCCTCCAGCAGACACCTGCTATCTACATTGGTCTATGGTTCACCTGCACCATGTTAACCTGCAGTAGAAGATTTGTGATCTTAAAGTTTATCTAGTTCCAACTTCTCCGACAGTTTTTTTTGTTACCAAACATCTGCAGGGAAAAAATCATTTACTGTGGAAATACTGAAAAAGTCACAAATCTGAGCAAACATTTTCTCTTCTAAGGCTGCTGAAATAGAGGACTGCTTACTGACCTCCCCAGCTGGAAACACAGGGGTTTCATCAAAGGAAATAATTTTAAATGTTCCTTGTTTCTGCTGATATCTGACGGGAACAATCTTATTAACAACCTCCAATTGCAAGTCCTCCTTGACTGTGAAGTCAGCCCTACAACAACACTAGAGAGGCAGCTTGAAATTAGGATACAGAAAACTGATGCCAAAAATATGTCAACTTGGAAGGTCATTAAGAATTATCCATTTGTGCATGTTCACATGCCAACAGTACCTAAAGTGATTACCTTAGAGGGATAGATTTGTCTAATGAACGTATGAATTAACAATATAAAATTGTGATTGATAAATCAAATAAGAATTTAGAATTTGCCAATGAATCCAACTGGAATAGTTTCACTGGATGTGAATGTGAGAGGAGCTTTTGGTGTTCTCTGCTAAAAATTACTCTCAGTGGTATTTTTCCACTTCATGACACCACAGTTGTAGGTGACTGATCTAAAAAGCAGCCTGCCTGTACCTCAGGCAGAGACAAGTTGTTCCAAAGATCTTGGCTCACCATTTCCAGTAGTTATTTTTTAAACCTCTCCACCTACACCTTTATTGATTTTTTTTTTTTTTTAAACTCAGTGTAGAAATCGACCTACAGTGGTACTGCCAGACAAACAATGGACTTCTATTTAATAGCTGGTAGAATTCTGTGTAAGTATTTTTAAATTTAGGCACTCAGATAAAAGCAGCTGATATTTAACTCTGCTTTTCAGCATGGACATAGCCCAGGAAGGAGTTTTGATTTTAATCTCTGAAAGACAGATTATATTAGTAGCTTCCTGAGTGGCGGGTTATACCTCCTTCGCAAAGACTTTTAGAAGCCTAAAAGAGCAAGATGTTTAGGTTTAAAAAACATCTTGTACAGATGGGTATTTTTTTCTTTTCCTTCTAAAGCTCTACCCTCGTAGCAGCTAAGATCAATGCAATCTACACACTGTTTTTTAAAATAAGCTCTTACTAGTAGATATGTTTCATTTGACATTTATGATAAAGTTTTAGTGATTCCTTATTGCATCTTCACCTTTTTAACTTTGGGGCACTCCTAGTACACAAGTGAGGACCAGCTCTACAAAATGTTGCTAAAGCAGCTGCTAGTCTAGCTCTTGTGAAATTGCATATTAATGACCCAGATAATAATAAAGTATCAAAGGAGTTTTAAATTTCTTTACTCCATGTCATTAATGTCCTCCTATGTGCTAATGAACCAAAGTTAGGTCATAAATGTCTTTGAAATAAAAAGTATTGAAGGTCTCTTTGACTTGATATAAAGGGGAAATTTCAGCCTGTTGAGTCTGTAGTGCCCTGAGCACCACTTGTTTTGCAAACTTAAAATTGCCATGGTAAAATCTACTACTTAGTTGAGGTGGGAGTTTCAAGGGATATTTATGGTGGATTTTGTTGTTAAAATGCTTTGAGTAATCACGAAATGAGCAAAATTGGCTATCAAAACCCTGCACATCGTATGACATGCCAGAAATGGTGTTATTTGGGGCTCTCTGGTGTGTTCCTGGCTGTGGAGCACTGCATGAGGGCACACAAGGCACACACACTGGGAACAGCATCTCTATTTGTTAGTAACATTATGGGCTGTCCCAGGAGGCTCCTAGGGGGGATACTAGATGGAAAAGTACCTCCTGACTCACAGCCCTCCTTTCTGTTTTCTTCTCTCCTACATCTAGCTGCTCTTGATACGATTCCTTTGCACCAGTTTTTTGTCCCAGATCTGTGGCACTTTTTGTGTAATTTATCCCATGTAATTTTTAAACCGAGAAAATGCCCCAAAAGCACTGATGCTTGCTGATACGACGAGGAAACAGGGCAGTAGGACTCACTGTACACCTAACTGATGTCTTTGTGCCTATGGGCAGCATGGAGAACACAGCAGCCGAGCTGCATTGTACAGTGGGGTGCCCAGAATGCAGCCTTCAGAGGGGAGGGAAGGGGAGAGGGAGCCCTCCAGAACCGCTTCATCACAGCTACGGCCTGAAGGTCCACAGGGTCACGGGCCGCCACCAAATTCCCTCTCGCTGGAAAGGGCAAGATTTGGAACATACCGTGTAAGCTCACAAAACCAGGGGCGTGATTGCGAGTTGCTGCGTGCTGGAGAGGCGCAGGCTGCCTCGCATGAGAAGGGAGCTGGGAGGCGGCTGAACGAGGCTGCAGCCCCGCGCCTCAGAACATCCCGGGAAGCTGCGCAGGGAAGCATGACACAAGCCTTGAAACATTTAGGGAGGGGGCATGTTATTTTAATATCCTTTTTTGTGCTTAATAGAAAAGGGGTTTGTGGTTAATTCTTTATTATCTCCGACAGCAGTTCTCGCTTCGGCTCCTCTTTCTTTAACTGCCAAGCTAGCATTTTCCTTTTTTATTGCTCCTTTCTTCGAGGTTTGCTTTGGAACAGTGCCAGTTATCATTTCCCATTAGGGCAAATATTGCATCAAACTCATGATTAGGGATTTGAGGGCTTGGGAGTATCATTCTCTAACATTTGTCTTTCATTTTCTAAGTCTTTTTTTCTCTCTTTGTACATACACATATGCACACATGCCTGCATATCTGTGGATATACATATGTGTTTATAGAGAGGAAGACAAAGTGCTCTGTGTGTGCCTGATTACACGGGAAGGCTTACACATACGTGTGTGTCTATTTGTATGTAAAGTTTAAACCTCTTCTCCTAGACAAAGGAAAAGGGAAGAGCTTTCTCTTCATGTGCGATTTCAGAGGACTCTGAAGGTTAATAAAGGAGAAGAATAACAGATTTGTTTGTATGTTTTGGGTTAAATACTTCAGTTTTGCAGTGAAGGAAGGTGTTAAGAACACACACTGTGAGCGTGGAGATGAAGCCACTGCTAGGGAGCTGCTATCAGTTTTACCGACCCTACAAAACTGGGGAACAACACTGCCTATTTTTGAGCGTGCCTTTTCCGGTACCTTTTTTATTACTTGTACCTGTACATATACAGCTGCCATGTCTAGCATATTCTTTGTATAAAATGGCAATAAATATTACATTTCCTGAAATAAACTATTCTGCTGTATTAGCATATGTTGCATCACCTATATCGAAGAACAATACAGATACTTAGGCTCTAATTTGGACATCCTGAATTAATCTTGAAAGGTGTTCATTTCTGTTAGTTGAGCAAACAGGCCTAAATGTCCCAGGGCAGACAAGAGGCTGTGCTGGGCACGTGCACTGATGCAGGCTTCAAGGTATCTGGGTTCTGGCTTAATCTATCTCTTCCCTTGCTTATCACTCAACACTAAGGCACTGCTGGGATGTTCAAAAATCTTCCCAGCTGCCACCTATTTCTGATGCTGGCTCACAAAACCCAACACCTGCTTTCAGTACATAATTTTAGGAGGATTTCTGAAGAATATAATTTTATTTCTGGTAAAACTTTGCTTACGCCTGGTCTGGGGTAGGGCACAATACAGGTGGTTGGTCTCCCCCGACCAAGTGCCCTTGTGGGATTGGGGATTTATGGGGGGCTGGGACTGGTGGTGATGCTGGGGTCCATGGTACCCCATCCTCCCACTCCCACCCTCCTCCCGAAAAAGGGCTCCCTAGAGCCAGGCATCATCCTACTTCACACCCGGCAAATCACTTAACCTCTCAGCACGTCGGCTTTCACAGCTGTTAACACAGGGAATGGTTTTATTTCGTCTCCTCTCGTAAAGAGCATTGAGTCTCTGATCGACCAGAGGCCAAGCATTATTTCCACTTACAGATAAGTTGGATTTTGGCAGCTGGTGAGAGGGAGGCAAGCACATTCATCTGGGTAAAATCCCCTGGCTGGAGAAATAGCCAACGGGGAAGTTTTATAAGGCAGGCACAAAGCAATATCAGCAATATCCAGAGCAAATCTTGTATCGGAGTTGTCATTTTTGCTCCAACCCGGCAGTGGCCGGCTGGGGATTTGGGGGCTCTGTGGGGAGATTGGAGCAGGAGAACTGCAGAGCGGTGCTGGCCAGCTCAGCTGGGGTGGTGCTGACACTCACAGCACCCGACAGGTTCCTAAATACATATATTTCTAAGCAGCCAATTTGCCTCCAAAAAATTTATTCTTCAAGGCTTGTTCCCATCTGCCAAAAGAAAACATGTCATTTATAAAAAAAGAAAAACCCCTAACATTGACAGACAGGAGAGCGTTGTTTAGCTATAGCCCTCTGCTTTTACCTGAGCCATGCACAGGAACCACATGGTGAGACAGCCCTGTCACCCACATGCTTTATTAACAGTCAGCTTTTAATCGTGTTTCTCCCTGGCAGGTCGACAAATATTTTTCCCTTTACTCACAATTCACCCTTCCTTTTTTTCTGACAAATACCACACTTACTTCTTTTAAATTTCTGCAAAAATGAGTCCAGATGAAGTGACTCAATCATTCTGCAGATTAAACGCAATGTCACCTCTCTTCCTGATTCTAGTACAATGGCTATAAGTTAAAATTATTACAGTAATTTTACTAATTTATGATGCAATTTCTACTGATAAACTTGACTCTATGTTTCTAGTTCTGCCCTGCTTCTTCTGTCCTCCCTTTCTAAAAAAATTGTCATGGTTCCCACACGGGAAAGCTTCAAGTCAAGGGAAGGTACAGTAAGCTCCTAGTTATTTTAGAAATCTTTAAGTGATTAAGGCAAAAGGATGGTTAATTATAATATTCTAAAAACACATCTGCTAAAAAAAAAAAGTTTCATGCAGCCACTAACTTATTATTTTGTCATCATCTTCGACATACTTATGACATATGGGAAAAATAAAAGATTAAATCTCCGTCCCCAAACTGCCCCCACAGTCCTGGAACAAGCAACATCTTCTGAAGGAAGGAGGCTCGGCCTGACTTCATGCCAGTGTGAGCAGGGGCGGCTTCCAGCCCCACGTTCACTTTCACAGCCTTGAAAGCTGAATCTTCTGCCAGGTTTGCAAAACATCAGCTGGGAAAAACTGTGGCTAAATCAAGAGCAACCGCAGTTTGCCAGGGAACAAATATCCCAGCTTTGGCCATATCAGTCTTCTGTGCACTCCTGCTCATGTTTTCATTTCTCACACACCACCAAATAGAAAAGTCACTGCTGGTATTGCCAGTGAGGCTGAATTATGGAGCCCCGCTAACATTTTCACTCTGCCTCAGTAATGAGCAGCAGCCTTCTCCCTGTGCCCACATTGTTGAGGCTACCTCAAAAATAAATCTGCCTACAAGAGGAAAACCACAGTGTTTTTCCCAGAGGCAGATGGTGCCTTGGGTGGGGAAAAGGTCTTATATCACCAATCTGTCCATGCACTGAGGCCAAAGTGAGTAAGGAGCCCTTGGTATGGTGTCAATTGGGTGGCTGTGGCTGACTTATTGTTGGCAGTATTGTTCATGCTGATATGCTTTTAAAAAATACCCTCATCATTTTAAAACTAGAGATCCAAGCAGAATGGCTTCTAACTAATGATCAAGGTGGAGACTGCTGAGGAAACTAAAGACACTCAAATGAAAAGTAGATGTTGCTGCAAACACTAACCAGAAACTGTGACTGCATCAGTGGCATAGCAGTGTCTGTGGTGGCTTGGTGAGGAGACCAGACTTTCTGTGAGTAAGGTCTGACCATCCCCTTATCACAACCAAGCCATAAGCAACTAAGGAACACAAGATTAACCTTTGCAGTACAGCAGTGTACAAGCTGTACATACTGCAACACCATTTATTTCGGTTACATGGAAAACAGAAACCATGGCTGTGATGGTTTTTGTACAAAGCCTTGGTAAAAGAAACCATCCACACTGGGAGCACAGCAGAGCATCCTTCATTTCCTAGTGTGAGCATCAACTATTCTGATGTGAGAGGAAAGAAGGCATGCCAGCCTGCTACAGAAACACTTTCAGCTTTTTATAGAAAAATGTCATTGGTGGTTTAGAAAAATACTGGCCCATGTTGCTCCCAAACCTTTCCAGGTCTGTCTGTGGCACATCACAGAGTGCTGGTGTTGCTTGGCATTGCTGTCCCAGCATCACTGGTTCTGCAAAGGGGCTGCCAAGTGCCCAGGGCTGCAACTGGCTCTCACAACACCCTGAAATTCAGGACTTGCCTGTGTGTGCCTTTCTCCCAGCTGTTTTTTCCTACCATCTCCCATCACCATGGGCTAAGCACTCATTAATAGAGTTGATGATGCTTGTCACTGAGGTGTGCAGATCGAACCTTAGGGCTAAATAGAAGTTTGGGCACTGGGCAGATTACACCCATCCTGAAGTGAAACATCTGCAAATCTTTGAGGTGTGTGTATAATGGAGACTTACAGGCTCTAGCACATGGTTATGTACATACCAGAGGTACCTGACCTAGCTCATGCAATGCAGAAAGCCTCTTTTTGCAGTTCCCCAGTTACAGGAGACCAACCCTAAAGCTTGCAAGGAAATGCCCCCAGGAAGATGTGAAAAGCAAACTGGGGTCAGCAGCAGGATGAGGAGGGGTAACCAGCCTTTGCTCCCAATGTGTTTTTCCCCATGCTTGCCCCTCTCCCACTCTTTTCACCTGTGGAGCAGCTGGGATGCCATTCACATGCGCCGAGTTACCAGTGCATAAATGCTTGGTACTGCAGCCATGGCAGCAGTGCCACTGCCCTTGTCACCTGCTGGCCACCTGCACAGAGCTGAAAACCAGCTGCATGGAGCATCGAGGCTCATTCCTGGGGCAGGAAAGTATCCTACCTCCACTCTCTGCCAGCCACTTTCTTCACAAAAATTATGCAGCAAAGTGGCTGTAGCAGCAGGGTGGAATGATGCCTCACCCCAAACTCACTCAGGCCAGTGGAGGTGGTGTTCCTGACTCTGGAGCTTCTGGGACAGGATGATAATAGCAATCAATAACACTATCAGAATTGTTTCCCTGGGCTCACAGGACCGCAGCTCCCACCAGCCATCACTTTCAGCCCTGCACCAGTACAGGGGAAGGTGCTCTGGCTTCTGCTCCTTGAAAACACACCTGTCTGCACTCAGGAGGTTTTCCTGCCACTTTCCATGAAAGGCTTATCCAAATACCTTTACTATCATAGCTTGTGTTAACTTGGTATAACACAGACCAGCTTAAGTTTATAGTGCTGTTTTTTATAGAGGAGCATTTTTTCTTGTACCAACTCTCAAGGATATTTTATCTGTTTTATATCCCATTGAATCCTCTGTGAAACTGCACTAGTTTACAATAATTTTATTACTTTATTAATTAAACGTTTTCCAACAAGCTAGCTATGGCATTTCTTATCATCAAGGGTTCCATTAGTTTTTAATGGCGTGAGACAAAATTACCATTTACCCACATGCAATTTAAGAAGCATCATTAACACAGAGAAAGCACCAGGTGGGATTTCTAATAGTTACTGTTTCTCATTTTTGTTTTTATTTAAAAGGAATAACTGGTTTTGAGGGTTTTGCTGCAAGGTTGCCAAATCCTCACTTTGTTTTTTATGTTCAAGATAATTTAAAACAATGTTCTTCTATCTCCTTAGGCTCTTCTCCACACTATTTCCCTTATCAGCACATCGCTTGGCGCGTACGCAGTGTCTCGGTGCAGCCGGGTGAGTGTGTTGTCTGCACAGTAATCACCAAGAACAAAGACTCATCTGCACGGTCAGTGAGCAGGGGTGGGGGGCTGTGTGTGCACACGTGTGCCTGAGCCACTGCCTGGGTCTGCAGGGCTGTGGGTGGGAGGGAGCTGAGCCGGTGTGAAAGCCCCAAACCACACGCAGCTACCACCTTGCGTGGCTCAGGGCCCGCAGGCACTTGCCACTGGGTCCCACAAGGACCATCCCAAGCACAGGAGAGTGGGCAATGCTCCTTGGCCACGCTCACCCACCCATCAGGGAACAGCAACTCAAGGACAGGAGGTGGAAACCCGCCCTTTTAAAGTTCTTGAGAAACTTTGACACAGACCGCCTGCACTGATACTGATGTTCCGTGCAAAAGACAATGGAAACCCCATGATTGTGGTAAATATTTACCTTAAACAAAATGGGAATAATTAAACGGCAATTTCATTACTATATTCTATTCAGTTCTGCTGACTGTTCACTAATTGCTAACTCAGTCCATTTACACGTTAATAAATATCTGTGTTTAAGGTCCTCTTTGGTTAATTTCTACATTTAACAACATTATGTGGAGTTGCTGGTTTGTTTTTTTTTTTTCCCCCCATGAACTCATTGCTTTCGCTTAACTCTGTGGCTCCTGCTGCCACACACGGATGTGGGTGGTGCAGACCCTCCAGTGGCCTTGGGGCATGCGGTGGGTCCGAGCTGGGGCCTCGCCACCAAGATGGAGCGTGAGGGTCCAGATGGTGCACGATCCCGTGAACCGCTGAGCGCGAAGCGCGCGGGAGGGTGTTAGGGATATTTAGTGGGATGTGTTTGACAAGGTGTTTCCTTATTTAAAGGGGAGGGGAGGAAGAGGCAGATGGTGTGGCTGTTTCTAATGACATTCCCTGGCTGGGTTTTTTAACAGCAGACATAAGAGGGGCATAAGCACCTGACGCGCCTGTCTGCTTGGCTGCTGGGAGGGAAGGGGACGCTGACAAAACAGGTCCCACTACCACCCTGCTACCTGTTCTACCTAGTTATGTAATATGCCAGGGCGCCTGGTGAGGCTGATGGAGGGCTCTGCCCCAAGCTGGAGTCCCCAGAGCCACTGGTCCCTGCCCTGCTGCAGTGTTAACCATGTCACTCTGCCCTGGCATAACCATGCAGCTTGGAGAAAACAGGTCTTTTTCCCAGAACCTTGCCATCCCTGCACCCCTATCCCCCCAGCCTCATCCTGTCTTATTTTCCTGCTATCTCTGCCCTCTGCTCACCCAGTTGTCTATGCTGTTACTGCCAGCACTGTGCAGATCTGTCCTGCTACAGGTTGGTGCTGCCACCTGCCCAGTGGTCTCCAGAAACACTCTGGGGGGATGCCCTGGGTAGGAGAAGGAAGGTTACAAGTGATGTTTTCCTCAGAGAGATTTTTAAGCATGCTGCGATCAGAAGTGGTATGAATTTTTGTTTATGGTTAGGAGCATCTATTAAAATAGAAACAAATTTTGAATTTCCTAAACGGGCAGATAATCGTTCCATGACGGAGAGCAAACACATGCACAGAGTTGAACTTTGCCTTAAACGTACACCACATTGAACTTCTGGTCAGATAAACTTCCAATTAATTTGCCTGTGCAAACCATGGAACAAAAGCTCTGATTATATATTAGAGCAAGAGGTGCAAAAATATTTTCTTGCATGCTTCCACATTATCCTGTTTCTTGCCTGCAAAGCGGCTCTGGGATGACTGTCCTCGGGGCAATGCCCCTGCAAGGCACAGCGGGAGTCACCAAAGTACCCTGACCCCCCTCAGCATCCCCACGTGGTGGCCCAGACCCCGCCACCCCCATGCCAGCCTGTGGCAAGAACCCCACACGCCCGGCCCGGTGGCCGGCTGGGTGGGTTTGGAAGCGGTGCCAGGCGGGCAGGCGGGCAGCGCAGAGCTGTGACTGGCACTTTATGCTAATGGCTCAGTCATTATTTATTCCTTTGGAATTCATTACAATCGCATTTATTTGCGATTGGCTCGTTTAGGGCCACGAATGCATCCATAGGATTTTTTTTTTTTTTTTACTGTGACCTAATTAATAATGAATGATTCTATTTTAAAACGCCGGGTTTTAAGGCAGGTGTAAGAGTTACAGAGAACAACGCTGAAGGGACTTGGCTGCTCCTTGCAGCAGGGTGAGAAATGTGCAAGGAGGTGCTGCTCAGCCACGGTGGCCCCGCGGGCAAAGCCAAGCACAGGGCTGTGCTGGCATGGCACGGCCAGCAGTCCTTAGGACTTAGCCCAGGCATCTTGAGCAGCTGCAGCTCCAGATTTCTCTCTATTCAGGGAACCATTTTTTTTTTTTTGGCGAGCTGAGTCCTCTACCAAAACCAAAGCTGCGTACTGACCTCATCTAAAGCAAGAAAAAAACCTTCAGCAATATTTTGGGAAAATTCTGTCTTGGTTTTCACTGACCAACAATATATTTGGGTGCTGTAAAGCTGTGCAGGAGGAGAAAATCTTCGCTGTCAGCAATCTTGTTTTGCTTAAAAGTAAATACTGTCTTTGAACATGGCATTTTCAAAAAGAAAAAACAAAACCAAAACACACTTAAATTTTTTTTTTTACATGAAATTTCCAGGAATACTTAGAAAGTAATTTTTTTTCAAAAGTACTGAAGTGACATCAACTTTTTAAATTTTTTTTTTCCTCCTCAGTGCAAGAACCTTGGCAATGCCCAAAAGAATATAGTTTTTTTTCCAAGAAAGGTTTCACCCAAGTCTTTTGCCAAGACCCACTTTTAGGTGCCATCTATCAGCTCTATTTCACACTGACCCCCAGCTTGGGTAAATGTGGTACCACAGCATGGGAATGGCTTCACCTTTCCCTACTCAACACCTCCTTGCTAAAAACATTTCAGTTCAGCAGCAGGGATGTCAATTCACACTGAGCTAAATTTGTTCCTAGAGGAGCAGTGCAAGGAAGTCCCTGTCCCCTACAAACCCATCCAAGCTGAGCAGGTTGAGCTGCACCGAAGTTTTAATTTTCACAAAGTCACATCATGCCAAATCTCACTGCAGACCACTGAGCACATTTTGTGAATATTTGTAAGAGTCTATAAACAGTTTTAATGCCATTAATACCATTTTCATGAACACTTAACCTCAGTATCCCACAAGCACAACCATTTACATGAGGGTACAGCTTGTCAGGTCTGGGAACATTTACTGGGAAGCAACAGATGCTTCTTCCCTCCCGCATGGGGTGTGCCCACGCACTTCAGCAGCACTCCAGGGGACTGACCTCCCTCTGGGGTGGTGGGAATTGGGCATAGCCAAGGTGGTGGCTGACACCTTGGTTTGGATTTTGCAGCAGGAGCTTTGCTGCTCCCAGACACCCTGGCAAGTGATGGCTCTCCTACCCCATAGGTCAGCACCCAGACCCACGTGGTAGGGCAAAGCTCATCAATAAGTATCATACATACTTTTGACACAAGCCCTGCAGACAACTTCATTTCAGGTTTTCAAGGCTAACCCAACGACCTTGCTTAATTTTGTTACAATGAATATCTATAATTCAGGTAATCAGCCTGACGTAACAGCAAAAACTGTGTCTGGTTGTGAAGGAATTTATATATATTGCTGATGTTGTGACATGTTATGAATTTTCTTCTATGTAGCCATTGTTGGCATTGTGTCTGAGAGAATGACTCTCCCCCTTGTCCCTGCTGAAAGTTTCAGTTTAGCATAATACCTCAAACTTTTTACAAACAGCTGCAAGAAAAACATATGAAGTATTTGCTCAGATAAATTCACAGAATACCTTACACTACTACTTCAGGATCAAATTTCCTAAAAATATACGTCACATCAAAGAAGGATTGTTAGAAATCTGTTTTTGCTCATGGCGTGACATTTTAAATAGCCTGAGGAGGGGCTTTGTGCCCACTCCCCTTGCAAAACCTCCCAGTGGTGCCACGCCACTTCCAGGTGGGAAGTCCTCCTGGGCAAGCAGGACCTCCTGCTTGTGCTGGACTTGTACCCTCCTGCAGGGCTGGACTCCTCCCACGCTACTTTACATCCTTACAGAGTAGAAGCCCTTTAAGGCTACGAGTAAAAGCCTTTTGTATCAGAAAGCATGGAAACTTGTAAGTTAGGACATGCCTATGAGGCTTCCTCTGTTTGGCCATACAACTCCTCAGGTATAATCCACTCAGGACAGTCCCACAATAGCATTTATAAGTAGAAGACATGGGTGCTCTTGTAGCACAGCAATTTTCAGGGAAAGAGAGAAATAAGTAAAGGCCTGAACCTTTCCTTCTGTGCATGAGAAGGTAAAGAAGTTGTTAGGAACATCACTGTCCCACCAGCACGTACAACAGCTGCCTGTCCCCATAGGAGGAGGTGACGACAAGCTGTGTGATAATACTTCTCTCTCCTCAGGGACATTACAAAGCTAAATGCATGTTCACAGGGTGCCTTCAAACCCTCAGATGGAAACCACCAGCCATGGTCATTGTAGAGGCCTGCTGTCACTCTGAGAACACAGTGTCAGACGCTCACGAGGTCCTCTCCGGCAGGACCACCTGAAGGGCTGCACATCACTCGTCCCTTTGTTTTTCTAAATAAACAGAAATAAGCTACTCTGATGGGTATGTAAAGCCACATAACACACACGCTCGCTGGTAGACAAGTCAAGTGATATCTTCATTGTGCATACATAGGTACCCACATCTACACGCACCCATTTAATTATTTTACTGGTGAGTATGTGAAGATGATGTGTGTGGGGAGTACATGTGTGTTTTGTTCGCTTGCGTGATCACTGCAGCAAAATCCACATTAAATGGGGAATTGGAGACTGTGTTTCTCTATATGAAATCCAGCTTGATTTTAGAGCAAATACTGCTACCAAAAGCGCTGCCAGAGTCTGCATTGCACAACTCCAGACAGCATCTTTCATAAAACAATTACATTTTTTCTAGATGTAGTGAAAGCCTTGAAAAAGTTTACTTGATGTCTAACCATGCAATGCTGCATCTTCAAATTTGAAGGAGAGCTCAGAAAGTTAGTTTTTTATTATTCTTCATTTAAGTATTATTTTTTAATTGCAGCGTATTAAACATAAAATCTGGTACAATCTTTAAAAATAAATAGGACCTAACTATAAATGGGCCCTGTTGTGTTTTTATCTTTGACAAGCAAGTAATTGCTTCTCAAATTTATCAGTTTGTTTATGCAAAAACCATTTACCAAGCCTAGCTCAAAAGCATCAATTTCATCATTATCATCTTATTAATTTAGCCAAGCTATAACACAGCTGATTATTCCTGAGTAATATCCTCTGCAGCACATCATGTGTGGCAAAACCATCTGTACAGTACCTATTTAATAAATAAACCCTCGGCTAAATGTCTCTGTTTATTGAGAACTAATGTTTATAGAAAATATAATGGAACTCAATAAATAACTCAGCTTCATCAACCTGCATATGAATCAGTATGAAGAACGCTGACATCATCACCTTTCAAGTACCAGAGAAAGCAAAATTACCCAAAAGAGCTATAGAGTCAATATTAAGGCATTAAAACTGCAATGAAGGCATATTAATGCTTAAAACTTCATTGTTGGCAGTAGAATTGCCACCACGGACATATTTTATAACTCTAAGAATACTTAGGCTTTATGACTGTTTCTTTGTTGAGTGCCTTGCACTTAATGTAGTTTTCCACTTTAAATAAAAAAAAGCCTCAAGATCTTAAAAAAAAAAAAAAAAAGGGAAAAAGAAAATTGCTGATTCCAAGCATTCATTTTTAAAATAATGCAAACTGCTGATTCCAATTGTTCAGATGGAAGAAAAGGCAAACTTATTTAACTCCATGCTTCCTGAGCTCCTGGCAGCAGGCGTGGGTGGGGTGTGCCGAGGTGAAGATTGCTCAGCACAAAGATTACGGAGCAGCCCATGCACAGCTGAAGACATTATTAATATAATTCCTGGGTTTAGGAGGAAGAAAAATGAATGGAGTGGCTGCAGACATTAGGATACTTATTGATCGCTTATTGTTCCTACAACGGCAGCTCTCACTAGTTTATTTGATTTGGTGCTTTACAACTGTTTCTCTGACGCAAATCAGGCACTTAAAACGTACCTCTATACCATCAGCAAATAGTAACAGATTAATTTCTTATAGCTCCTTTCCTGGGGCCCTCTGAGAGCTATTTGTTTGCTTATATTTTGCTGTCTTTATTTCTGAGGAATATCGCTCTGTACATGCAATTTAAGTGAGGGCACTGCATGGCTGCAGGCATGGACGGACACCCAGTCAGCATCACCCTCTGTAGCCCCTGCAAGGTGCCTCCAACAGGTCACAACTCTGTAGGAGACAACTTTCTCCTCGATAAATGCCAAGTCCCATGACATTTCGCCAGTAATGCAGTAGCTCCAGCTCTCGGGAGGGATCAAGGACACAGTGCACATTCTTACGACTTCTCACAACATATCCCTGCCCGCAGGCAGGGCCAGCATCCCTGGGGTCCCTTCTGGTGGGAGAGAGCGCATCAGAAGGACCGAGTGTAAGGCACAGAAAACATAATTCATAATCCACTCATTAGCGCACACGTGAAGGGAAATGCTTAGGGGTGTGAATATTTTTAACACCGAGTGTGTTTACATAAAAAATGTGATTTACACAAATCTTCATTTGCTACTCTGTATAAACTTGCTATGTGGATTTAAAACTGGTCCATTATGATTTCTGGGGAGAGACAGAAAAGGGACACTGAGCTCTGAAGAACCTGCTGCTTTGCTTCCTGTGTCCAAAATGGTTTGAAATAAATAAGAAAAAGTAAATGTGCTTTTGAGTTATTAAAAAAATGCGCATTTCCAATACTTGAAACATTTTGACCAGATAACTAGAGAAACACACAAGCAATAAGCATAAAATCCCTAGTGATGACACACGGAAAAATTTGAGTGAGACTTTTCCAAATTTCTTCAATGGAAGAAAATCTGGAGGAGCCCCCAATCTTCTCTCTAGGCTTGTGGACTGCCTGCTGCAGCACCCTGAGGCCCAGCTGTCTGCCAGTGCAAGGGCTTGGGGTAGCTTTACCCCCCAAACTGCGGGCAGCAGCAATCAGTGCCACATCCCACTGCAGCCTCCTCTGGTAACTCTTTTTCAGAAAAGGTCACTGTTTGTCAGGGAGCAGTTGGCCCCTTGGCCTGGGGGCCTGCTGCCGGGCAGCACAGACAAACCCCAGCATGCCAGCCAACCACCCTGCCAGAGTGGGTCATCTGCAGCACCCCAGTCCACCCTTCTGAAGAACTTTTAGGCTGGCAAAGGGCAGGAGCATCATCAGTTGGAGCATCACCGGTTGGAGCACGCTGATCTGTGCTAGTGACAAGGCTGACGGAAACAAGCTGGGAGCAATCCCACATTAAATCATCACGTCCGAGCATCTCAGGCACTCTGCAAGTGCCTTGAGTTTTTCCCATTCTCCTCAACTTATGTTGCACATATGCAGCTCTTGTTTGCCTTCCTGAATAAAATAGCAGATCCACAGTGCTTCGCCGCCTAATGAAACTGAACATATTTAGAACATATGTGAGCCCGCTCGTCGCGAAAAGAACCATTTGTGGTTAACGAAGAAAGTATTCATGGGTTTGCTGCTAATTGCAGGGCGGTCTGCGTTTTCTTTTTGAGAAAAGAAAAAGGTAGCGCCGCAGTTGTAAGCACACAATAGAGGCATGGCGCCTTTTTTTGTTTTTTTGCTGAGTTTTGATGCCGTTGGATAAGCGAACAGATCCACGGAGCAGGGACACGGACAGGGGAACGGCACCACTGATAATCCTTATGTGGCTGTACATCAGCTGAAAACCCATATGTTTCTTTTAATTATTACCCACACTGCACATGAAAAGATGGGATATTTTTCTCGCTCAGAGTTGATGCCTGTTGCCAGAGCTGGAGACTGGCAGTTCCCGGCAACTCCCAGACAGCAGCACTGCCTACCACAGCCTCATGAGCAGGCTCTGCCATTGCTCAGGGGCCAGCAGAGCCCTCCTCCCCTCCTGGTCTCCAAGAAGCTATCATCTCTTGGCCTTTAAGGGTTGCTGGGAATTCAAACTGCTCATGAGAAAAGTTGTAAAGGCAATATATTAGGCAATTTACTGAAAGTATAAGGCATTATTTTTAACCACTGTGTTTCAATCTACTGCTCTATGGCACGCATCAAATCTCCACTAATTTTGGAGTATTATATTGTATCAACACAAATTTTTCTAGCCAATATAGTTTTTTAAAAATTTTAATTAATTGATGTGTCCTATTATACCCTACTCTCAAAATTGCCCCTGAACCCTCCTTTGTTTCTAAAGATAAATAACCTCTTTTTTTCCTTTCAAATAGAGAATTAAAATGGTGATTAAGATCTCCTTCAGGAGTATAAATTACTACATCTACACATTATAAAATGGGAAAAAAATCTCTTGTCACTTCCTTTACCAAATTCAGAAATTCATTGTAATCCGTGGCTTGAGAATGTATATTAGTAAGTGAACAAACTGTTACCGAACAATCAAAAAATTGGCAAGTCCCAAATGAACCCTAAATTAGAAGCAAGTAAACCATCAAGGCACTTGAAGAGACCAGTAAGCATTTTGGCAGAGAAAAATCAGGATCAAAATATGAGATAAATGCTGCAGGGCAGAATATAAAATTTCAAAGACTTATTCATATGTTATACAGAGAGCCGAGCTGATGTTACACAGTGCTAATGTATCTGCCTGAGTGGGAGGCAGACAATTTAATTCAGAGGAAGGATTTAGGTTTTGAATGAGTTTGCTCACGTATGGAGAGCTGCAAGCACTGAGGAAAATGGTTTAGTTTCTAATGAATGAGGGCTGAAGTTTTAATACATTGACTTTGTGTCCCTGGTTGCTGACGAGATAGGAATCACTGGGGAACTTGCCACATTCCTGCACTCAAACGTCACGTTGTACCAGTTGTCCCTGAAAACGCAGGGCTGAAGGAGGAAACAGGGAAAAGGATTCCATGGATAAACCCCACTGTTCACATTAATACTGCGCTGCAGATAGAAGGGCTTGAAGGCAGAACAAACAGTAGTGCCCAGGCAGCCAGGACAGCAAATTTTTGCCTCACTTTCGAGTAGTCTGCCCATGGTCAGCACAGGGGGACTCAGATACAGTGTGGAGTGTGCAGCTGGGTGGGTGCTGGCAGGCTGCATCTCGGCACAGAGGGAGGAGAGCTGAGGAGATCACTACTCATCCAAAACCCAGGCTCCTGCCTCCTTGCCTGGATGTGGCAAGGGCCACATGGCATGCTGGGACCAAAACAGCAACACCATGGCAGCCTTGGAATGCGGGTGATGGCATTTCATCTGATTACATGATACTTCTGCCAGAGCCTTTGGATTTATGGCAACGAACAGTTTCCCGAAGGGTGCCCGAACTGACAAAATCCTAGCGGCTGCATGTAAATAAGCTGCACAGTTCATGGTCAGGGGAAAGGAGAGGGAGCAACTGAGATATAAAATGCAGACAAGGTATTTTTGCCTCTAATATTTTATGAAGAGGAAAGACTCCCTTTACAGCCACCTGGTTGCTTTTAAAAAGTACCCAAAAGAGATATATTCCTGGTTACATCCTTCTGTCCCACTGCTCTGACAGTCACGTGAATTGCTCTGCAGACCAAAACCAAACTAATGCAAATGCCTTAAAACAAAGTCCATCCTATTTGTTGTTTACAAATAGTGATTTAAAGTGCATTATCACAGAGACCAGGAGTATGCCATGTAGCAACACCATGTCAAAGTACAGCCAGCAAAGAAAAAATGTTCAGGGCTTAGGCTGCAGTTAAACCACCAACAGGACACTGCTGTGGGGAAAACCTGGCTGAGAGGAAAACAGGGCTTTCCACCTCTTGCCCTCACTTTTCAGGGGGACACGAAATACCAATATGCTTGTGCTTGGTGTGATGGCCTTACAGCAACTGCAAAAGAAGGTACGGAGATCATCCAAGTGAGATAATTGTAATGAAGCAAAACTCCTGCAGCTGAAATCTCTGACCATCAGCATGTCCTGCCAGGCTCAGATCCTGCCGTCCCTTGCACCAATCACTGTCCAAGGCAGTAGGGAGCGCCGTGCCACCATTGGAGTACGTATACCGAAATAGCCTCAGCAAGGCTGTTAAGAAACTAAATTACATCCTTGATGTCTGCTGAAATCCAGAGGGTTGGTTTTGTTTACAGGATGGGTAAGTGCCAGTGGACTCAGCTCAGCAAGAATAGAAACCCCTCTATTACAGCGAGGCCGGACAGCAGATGGCGGGAAGGTCACGGGCTGGGTTTGTAACCACAGGGCAACCAAATGCTGACCTGGCCTTTGGGGGCACACAAGCTTAGCCAGCAGGTCCCTAATCACCCTGTCACAGGAAGCATTTGGATGCACCGCTCTCCAAAACCCTGCTGATGAGGCAGTGCCTTGGGGCACCCAGGGGTGCAGGTGGCATATAGGGCTATCAGCATTGGTCTCCACCCACGCTACAGCAGGAGAGAGACACTCACAGGAAGCCTGTGAGGTCAGCAACAGGTCCTCTGGGCTATTTCAGGTTGGTTATTGCAGGTTATGGCTCTTTCTACCCCCTGCCATTTGGTTCTTATGTGGTTTGACAGTGAGAGCAGCCAAAGGTGAGGAAGGGCTGAGGTTGTTCTGGGGTCAGGCTCATTTGCGGTGGTAAGAGCCACCCACAATTTCACTGGGAAGGTGGATGATTATCTGCCACCTTGCATGGTGCTGCTTGGTACTGCTTCTGCTGGGGCTGTCCGGACCAACACACCCCATCACTACCTTCCTACTTTCCATAGCCACCTCCCAGCTGAGACTCACGGTTTACCCAGAGCTTGATGAATTCAGTTGGGTCTTTCAGCCCCTATGTACTTCCTGACCAATGCACTACAGATAACAACAGAAGTAATTAAGAGTTCCCAAGTGCATGACCATTGCTTTCCCTTCCAGGCAGCACTCTGCCCGTGGCCATCCAGCTGTTCCAGTACCACATCCCACTCTGCCCTCCCAGCAAATTTCATCAGAACATTTTCAAGGTAAATGGCTAAAATGCAGAGACAGTCTGGTCCCAAAAAGGGCACTTAAGAAACGGGGCAAGTAATCACCCTCTCATGCTACACATCCCCACAAAATGTATAAAATATTTGCTCTGAGAGTCACCAGCTCTGCTCTGCTCACTGCCCTTGCCCACCTTACAGCTCCTGTACCAGTTCCCATCATCACCTGTTTATCTCATAATTTCCCACAGGGTGTTGTATGAAAGGGAATGGATGACATTGCTTTGGAAAAAATGATTCACTAAATAAACAAACAACATCATTCTGACACCAACCACCTTTGGTAATACCACGCTACATTTTATTGCATTTACACTTAGCCTTCAACATTATTTCTGGAAAAACATGTTTGCTATTTTTCAGGCCTGATTGTTTTACTCTCTGCTACCTGGTGTGGTGGTTGAGCACTGCGAGGTGTGTGTTGCTGCTGCCAGCATGGATGTGGGGATTGCTGCCTCTGTGTGGTACTACCCACCAGTTCTCACTCCCTGACTCCCCTCCTGCCTGCAGCACCACAATCACCAGGGAAAACGGGAGCAATTATTTTGAGGCCACTCCAAAATTACCTGTAATCCTTGGTGCACAGTGCCCTCGTCTTCCCCTCCTCTTTGTTTTCTTTTTCTGCATTCTGATAAAGAATTGTGGTTTGTTTTATTTTCCTTTGCAGGGTCTACAGCAGCCGCTACAGGAGAAGCTACTCTTGCCCTTTGCATGATGCTTCGTAAAAGACAGTAGCTCTTGAATGTGGAGTGAGCCAGAGACCATTATTTCTGAGGTACCTCGGTAATAATGCATACACTGTCCTTCACAAATAAGAAAATAATGTCATTGCCAGGTTAGTCATTGCTTGAGAAATACAGAATCCCTATTCCTGCAGGCAGTTGTTCTCTGCTTGATTGAGGAGCACACCGGTTGCTGTGGCAAACCAAACTGAAGTGCCGGGGTGCAGCTTTGCCGGAGAGCTCTGAGGGTGCAGAGTCCAGCTGGGGCAGGGGGATCTGTCATTAGCTCCCTCTTCCTGGCAGGTATCTTGGATGCCCAAGCTGCCATGGGGCTGCACTGCAGCCCAGCCATCTGTGATGCCTTACAGCCCAGTGCTGCTGAGCTCCAGTGAGGGTGTTACATTCTGACCCGCAGTTACCCATTCAGTTCTACCCCATTGGCAAAACCGTTTTCCATGGAAAACAATAGGCTCCTCTGCTAGCCAAAAGTAGAACTCACTCCTATTGCAAGGCACTTGACAGAAATGTAAATAGAGATACCTTGAAACAGAAACATTGAACGAAGGTTAATTTCTAAAATCTGTAAATCAGATGTCAGATCAGATTTGTAACAAGTAGATGAAAAGACCGTGTTTAATGAAAATCAATTAACTATGTAAGAGGGGCTTTTGCAATATGAAAGGTAAAATCCAGGGAGCAGACCTCTGCCAGGTGCTCTTGGAGGGGCAGCCAGGTGGGAACCAAGGGTGGTTGAGGGCCAGGCCTCTTTCACCCTTCCTTCTGGAGACATGGGAGCTGTGCTGGGTGCTATGCCAGGGACATACCAGACTTATGCTCTGCCCCGGGGTTCTGGGAGGACTGCTGGCTCCCAGGGTATGTGGCTGACACTTGGCTTGGGATTCCCCTTCCAGCCCCCCTTTCCCTAGCACCAGCTGCTCACCAATGTGGCCAGCCCTTCTCCCCAGCCTCAGTTCCAGCTCACGCCAGAGCAGCACAGCTGCAACCAGAGAGAAAGGAAGTGTCCCTCAATGTAGGAAGGTACTTAAAAACATAATCTAAACCTCTGAACCTTAAAAATAATAGAAAATTGGCCAGACATCTCTTCTCTCCTGTGGTCCCAGGTGCTTTGGTGTGCTGCAGCATGGCCTCAGGGCTGCTCCCCATGCCAGGTCCCTGGTGCAGTGTGGGGGGCTTGCCTGGCCAGTGTGGCACAGGCCATGGGCTGACCCTGCTGGGATGTGGCACAGCCTGGCCACACCACGCCCACTGGTTGAGGCAAAAGCTGTGCTGTGCTGCAATTGGGTTTCCCCTGTCCTGCAGCTATAATTAGATTTCTCAGTGTTAATATGTTGAATTAAACACCTACCTCTGGGAGGGGAGAAAAACAGAGGGCTGTATTTTTTTTCCTCTGCAGCTGAGCAATTTGCTGCATGCTGTAATTTGTCTGCATGCTGTCCTTTTTTTGGGACACATGTAATTTTGCTTTGATGAATGACACACATTAGTGATAGCCCTCCTTGCTGGCTGGCCGGGGGAAGGAGGCACCGACAGCCCACGGGATGCTTACAAAGAAACTTTGTCAGCAACCGCAGGAGCCATGGCCTCTCCAAAGAAAACAAGTTGGGAGAAGGGGGTTAACGGAGGGTCCATGCTGGTGGCTGGTCAACAGCAATGCTCTGCAGATGAGGAAACCCAAAGGGGAGCAGAACCCCAGCAGGTTGTAATTTTGATGGGATTTACCCCACAGCCCCTCGTTTTATGTCAAAGACGAGGAAGGGCAGAAAGGAGGTGCCAGGGGGAGTGGAGTCTCAGCACAGGCAGCCTTCTGATGGGGAGGGGGTGTCAGGGTGATGCCTGCAGAGGGGGCCAACGCCCTGGCAGGCATCGGTCTCCCCTGACATCCATCCCATAAGGACTACCATATGGGCAGCAAATAAACCACTTGCCATATCTCTTCTAATAGGGGCCGGTTGATGGGTGGCAGGAGCTGGAAGCGGCGGTTTGCTGCACAGCCTGCCAGTGAATTCATGACTCCCATCCAAGCACTGGAGAAGCGACTGGCAGTGGGGGAAAGACCTTATGGCATGCAACAATATTTAGAAAACATTTTTTTTAAAACCTCAGGGGAGAGAAGACTAAACATCTGAGTTTTCTGTTAATAAGCTCTCTTAAACAATGAGCTTCAGCTCTCCTGACACTGGTGTGCTTCATGGAACAGCCTTTCCTCACTGAAACCGAGACCAAGGGTTTGGGCACCACAGCAGGAATCAAAGGCAGATAGCCCTCAGTGCTGCTGGTGGAGTAGTGGTGCCTCCCTAGTCGTTCAAAATGCTGACATGAAAGTACGAGGTATTTACTCTGATGGAGTTAAGGCATAAATGATGTAGCAGTGCTACTCAAGCACGGGTGCAGCATGCACCAGGAACTGGGAAGGAATTCCTGAACCCATGGAATGCTTTGCTCCTCAGCTCCCTGCAACCAGAGCACAATTTTGGCCCTCCAGCTGAAGGAAAGAGGCTTTCCCTGAGTAGGAGAGACACGAGCATGAGCAATTGCTTGCCAAGTGGAGATGATCATCTCTCCGGCGCTCAGTTTTAAGGAAGGCTGGCTGTCTCTCCTGTGCAAGGCAGTTCCCCTCCCTCCCACACAGGCACTGCACGGCTGCTGTCTCCTGAGAGCCTCTCACATTGTGATTGTCAGCGCTGGAGTGCACTTAACCTCTCCCAGACAAAGCCAGCCTGTATCCAGATGGGCTCTTCAGCAAGGGTTGCCTGTCCCCCAGTTAACACAGTTGCCAGCAAGCCACCAGGTAGCATGAGTTACTGCATTGTGAACTCACCACAGTCTTCATTTAACTGGTAAAATCAAAGATACTAAATCAAAATTCCCACAGTACATTGCCCTGACGCTTAATTTTGCAAAAGTGGCTCTCACAAAGATAGAGGCAAATAAACACTTTAAAGTCAGAATACAAAGCAGGTTTCTGGCTTGTGAGAAAGTTTTGACATTTGAAGGTAGGACCTGACCCAATTTGCTAAGTGGTTCCTGCTGCAGGGAGAGTTGGTAGGTTGGGTCAATCCTGCTGCCTGTGCATTTGTGAAAACTCACATTCTCACCATGGTCTCCTTCCCTTTGATATTGGCATCATAAATTTCCAATCTGATAACTAGACCTGTGCAATTCCCTGTATGGCACATGGGCTGCTCCTACATCTGGGAATGGCCAGCTTAGATCCCTCAAGGCCTCAGCTGGGCAGGAGGTGGGCAGCTGCTGCCTCATCAGCAGGTGGTAGGGAGCAGGATGCTCATCCTACCCCAAAATCCTGCTCTGCCATGTGTAGCTTGGTCTATGCTGGAGTTAGCCAGCTGCTGGACCAGCCTCAGTCAGGCCATGGACAGAACATTTTGGGTGCAGAGCAGCAGGGGACCGCAAGAAACAGGCAGAGCTGAAGACAAATCCCCAATGGACCAGCTGGGTGCAGCTGCCTCTGCACCGACATGGTGGGATTGGGAGGGCACTGCCAGTGCTGTGGGGTGACCAGGCCCAGGGCTTTCTGAAGTGATGGGTGGTTTGGGGTGATTGAGTTTGCAGTGTTTTATAAAGCCCCTCAGGGACTGGATCTGTGGACCCAGGGACAGGGGGTACTGGGGGTATTGAAAGACGACAGTGCCGGGGCCCACGGGAACAGGAAACCTGGGCAGGGCATAAACAAATTCCATTCAGCTCAAGGGTAAACGCTATCTGAAAACCAGCTGGGGAAAGCTAATCCAAAACACATACGGTTTTTATCTGCCCGAGTGTTCAGGAAGACGCGTTCACTCCTACAAACGGGTACCACTGTAGGGACGTGTGCCCTTGCCTGGCTGCTGCAGTCTGGGCACAGGGGCTGGCCACCACCAAGGAGAGCACGAGAGAGCCCAAAGAGCAGATACCAAAACGTGCTAGCAGTACACCTGGCCATAAGCAAGGAGAGTAGAACTCGGGAAGGGGGCAGCCTAAAAAGACAGAAGTGCTGCTGGGGACATCACAGCAGCAGCTCCAGGGGCCAGAGGAGCCTCTGCAGCTGTGAGGACTTTGGGACAGAAATGCTGCAGTGATTTCTTAGCAGTGTCCTTGCAGCATCGAGAAACAAGGAAAAGGGGCTCCTCATGCAGGACCCAGGCAAATGCATCAGGAGAGGAGAGGGCTGATGACACAAAGTGTTTACAATTCCAACAACGACATGCCAAACTGCTAGCATTCAACAAATCTGGTTGATATCATTCCTTCCCCCTCAGGCAAGAAGAAAACCAGCTCTTTAGGACAGGACGCCTCTATGCAGCCAAACATAACACCCGTTCTTGTGCAAAACTTTGCAGGAGAAGATTAAAACATCCTGTTCTTTCCTGAGGCTGCAGCAAGCATCCTCCCCTAACAAATCCATTGTTCCTTACTGGTACTGGGCAGTGTGCTTGGAGCTTCTGGTGGGGATTTGGGGACAAATGGAAGGGTGAAGCAGGAGACCTCTCAGTCATCCTAAAAATTCAACTTCGTTGGGGTGGTGTCTGAATGGTCACATTCAGTCAGAGACAGCCTGACATGCCGTGTGCTGCCAGGGCACAAGGCACAGGATTGAAGGGCCATATTTGATGTCAGATATTCACAGACTTTTTTTCTACCAGGAAGAAAAAATGAGGATAGTGTCAGCCAAAAGCTGTGCTTAGGTCCTCCCCAGGTGGCATGGCATTGGCATGAACACATCAGTTACCCCAGCACTTTTCCAGGATCATTATTTTCCAGCAAAGCTCAGCCTGATTTTGTCCTTCTCTCCTGTACATACACGGATGCCTCACCACATCATCTCTTGGATCCTTCAGTGTAAAAATTCTAATTTAAAAATACTTCAAGCTCTAGTCTGGAAAATCCCATGTACACCAGTAAATATGTACTGGAACTCAGCAAGCCTGTTTTTTTCCCAGTTGCTGTGTGCAAGACCTGCAGTGTGAGATTAGCTGAGAGCAAGACCCTTAACTGGCTGAAACTGAATCAAAACTCTAGGGGAAAATCTAACTAGAAACGCGACCACACCTGGTATGCAACAAATGCTCATATGCTTCAATTTCTTCATATCACCAGGCTCTCTGAGTAAAACCTAGTCCTTCCTGCATCCAAGAACAGAAGTGCCAGAGGATCATCATGGCAAGGAGGTGGCACCCTGCCAGTGACACAGAGCTACTCTCAGACAATGGGCTGCTCTGATGGCATCAGACTGCAGCAAGCACCAACTGCAAGAGCAGCAAGCAAATCCCGCCTGTTTTTTCTCTACCTGTCTGGAGAAGAGGGTTGGGATGGAAAGAGAAGCCACCAGCTGGTGGGGGCGGGGGGGGGGGGGTCATACTTTGCTGAACTCATGCCCAGCACTTGACCCCTCTGTTAAGGCACCAGTGCCCAGTGGGCAGGAGCAGGGTCTCCCTCCTTCTCCCTCTCTTTCCTGGAGTTCAGTAACACAGGTCGCCAGAAACATGCCGAGGTGGTCTGTCCCCCTACCTTCTGCGGCACAGGAAAGTAATTTATCTTATCATTGCCAAGATTCAGATATTTACCACCAGCTTGCCTGGCTGGTTGCCTCCAAGCATGGAGCCAGAGGAATAGCAGCCTGCAGGGCATTGTGGTCGGCTTCTGTGAATGGCAAGAAATGCTTCAAGACAATGGAAATAAAAGCACTGGATGAGAAAGCTGGAGAAGCCCCATATTGTTCCTGAGTCCCTAAAACATCTCCCTGGATAACACAATCATGTCTAAGAATGCGAAATAGAGGGCAAAGATTATTTTGAAGTGTGAAATTAACAGGCTCTTCACCTCCCGCCTGGGGAAAACTTTCAAGGCTTCCAAGGATAAAGAAAAGGACCCAAGGACCTGAGCCACCTGCGATCTGCTGACGCCACCGCTCTGACGGTGCTGGAGACCTTGAAGTGAATAAGTAGGGACTCAACAACACCATCAAGGGACAAGGATGCAGAATCCTTTTACAAAACACTGAGGTGCCATTGATTGCCAAGACAATGCCTGAAAAAGCTTCACGGCAGGTGGCAAATAATTGAGAAGCACCAAAGGGTCTGTCCCTCCCAGCTCATGGGACTGGAGAGAGGCCAGGGGCTTCGCTATGGCTGTAGCCCTTGGGCACATCATCAAAGAGCTGGGGACAAGCAAAAATACGTGAGCACAGACACCAGCCGTGCACAGTGTAGAGCAGCTACCCTGTCCTTGCAGCAGACACGGAGGGGAGTGTCTGAGAAATCAAAGGGAGAAAGACAGCTTCAGGACTGTACAAGAACTCATCACATAGATTAGATAGCTCTGATCACATGCTGCTTGTGGATCTGCATAATTTAAGCCTGTAGGAAGATAGCTGGGAGGCTCACGATTAATGCTTAGAACCTCTTAAAATGAGAACAAGGTAGAGGTGTCAGTACAGCAGCTTCAGAAATAAAGGTATGTTCTGAGAGAAAGGAGGAAGGAAGTGTAAAAAGGGAATGACAGATTTTTAAGTTTGAAGGAATTAGCATCCCTAAAGAGAGATATGTGCAAAGGTTATGCTAAAGTAATTCAGCTTTTTATTTAATTCAGTTTAAATATCATTCTGGCACTGGCTCTTCATTCTAACAAGTTGTCTCAGAGATGTTTAGAGTCCCCAAGCATGTGATCACAGCCAGTCCTGGGCTCCCCTGCCCAGGAGCCAGGTGAGACTGCATCTCCCTGCACTAAATACTTGCTGTATAATTTTTTTCAATCAAGTTGTTCTTAAGTGAGTTTACTGAGTGAGATGGAACAAGAATGAATTGTCAGAGACCTTCATTTAGACAAGCAATCAAAGCAGCTCCTGTCTCCACCATCCTTGCATCCTGACTGCATGTACGGGGGCCTACACTGAACTCTCTCAAGACTCTGAAGCCAAGAGCTTGCCATCTTTGCCCATGATACAGATTATTCCTAGCACACCCAGGCTATGGGCTCTTACAGGTGCTCATTTGCCCCTGCATTCATTCCCACCATCTCAATGGGTAGTTGACTAGGCATCATTTAGCAGCACCATTGCAAAGGCCTCAGGAATCCCACAGCTCATTGCCAAATGCTTTCTGATAGGACTCAGATATTTAGAGAGGTGCTCAAACCCAACAGAACCCCTCAACAAGTATCACTGGATTTACCTTTCCTTACATGAAATTTGGCCCTCATACTAAACTCTGCAAAGAGGAGAAACCTCAAGGGACAGATATGCAAACCATAATGTTGAGCTTGTTGGTACACAAGTGAGGCTGAGAGGAAAGCAAGGTGAAGTAACAGTGATAAACCACAAAAATAAAATTAAATCAAAGAGTTTTGTCTCTATTGCCCAGGGCATTTGGGGATTTTTTTTATTTTTCTTTATTAAATAAAAATTACTTGAAATAAAAGAAGTGAAAGAGCACATCAGTGCAGTTCTGCCTGTTATAAGACACGGGCCTTGGAGGTTGAGCAGGGTTTGCAGCCTTGGGGTGCTGCACGAACACTTCTTCCCCTGCGCAGCACACAGTGCTCCTCTTGTCTTCGGTGGCAAGGGCAATGCAGAGCCATCCCACTGCTTGCCCACCACAGCAAGTATCCAAAAGAATGGCCCTCAGCTCTGCCTCCATCAGATCCCAGCAATCGCATGCACTGGTTTCTCATGCACTCAGTGCAAGGGATGCAGTCCCAGGTAACACGGTATCCACATGGATATAGACATAAACTAGAGGAAGTGCTTCACTTGGGCCTTTAGAATCATTGCAAAATTCTTCAACTTTCTGCCATTGAGTCCCCTGTGATTCCAGCTGGGGCAAAACAGCTGAAAAAACACAAGTCCCGCAAGAGAGTGGAGAACAACCCTAGGAGGTCATCTAGGGTCAGTGCAGAAGTTTTTTTTATTGGGAGCGAAAGACATGAGAGGTAAAGCTGTGTCTCAGAGAACAATGCCACGGGGCATTAGCCAAAAGCTTGTGCATATTAGGGCAAACAGAAATAGGTCATAATCCAAAGCCCTGAAGTCAATGGAAAGAGTCCCTCTAATTCCAGTGGTCTATGAACCAGGAAAATGTGGATTTGGCTGAAAAAATGTTTCATTTCGTAGCTCTGTATAATGGAGTCCCTCACGGCAAGCCCTTGATGGTTTATGGACACAGGAGTGCAAAGATCACCATCAAGAGTGGTTTGACAGACAGCATTTCACTAAACTAATTAGAAAAAGAAGAAATGTGGGAGAATGACAGCTGCCTCTTAAGATAATAGGAAACCTGTCTCTTTAAATGTGCTGGGGTTTTTCAATGCAGACCAGGCAGGACTATAATCAGAGCAGCAGCAGGTCGGATTTAGGTTCAGTACAGTATAATTCCATTGCAAGGACCATCCAAGAATACTTTGGCAAGCTCAAATATATTGAAATTGCCTTGGCTAGTGGCTTGCAAAATGGCTGTGGAAAGTCAAGATAATTAGAGCATTGTAGAGAGGAGAGACAGTAAAATAAAGGGTAGAAATCAAAAAAAAAAGACAAGCCAATAAAAAAAAGGATTGCAGACTGAAGAAAGTTTCAGAACAGAATAACTGAAAGAGAAAGGCATAGCCAGCAGATTGGAGTCATGTCATTTCTACAGAAGGAAAAGGACATGCACTAAGGAAAAAAATTATCAGCTTCCCAACAACTTGAGATTAATAAATGAATTTAAAAGTGCCAAGAAAAACACAGCTGGGAATTACATTGGGTTTCTGCATGGATTTAAATTAGAAATCAAAAAGGAAGCATAAGAGAAGAAAGTACTTTTGGAAGTAAAATTTTGAGTTGATCCTTGCCTGTTTTGACCTGTGAGGTAATAAAAAAATCAGTTGTGTAAACTGAGAAGCCTCTCACTGAAGCAGCAGCCCCTTAGGGACATTAGCCAGTCTGAGCCTTGTTCAGCCGGGTGCTTGAACCCACACCTAAACACATACATGGCACAGACCATCAACCCCTACAATTACACACTTAAGAGCCCTGTATAGTATCATGTCCCTTGTTACGGGAACCCTGAGATGACTATACACTGTAAAACACCCAAGCCAACAGGAATTTTGCCAACAACCACAGTGGGATGAGTTCGGAGGGCATCTATTCTATAAAATAGACACTCTCCAGGTGCTCCCTAGCTCTGGGGTTGTTCATCCTCCTGTATGAAAGCGAGCCACGCATCAGCACTGTACTTCATGCAGAGTGTGCTCTCAGCACTGCCATTTACATTCTAGTTTCCCAATCCTGATTTCTGCTTGTTATTAATATGTCCAACAAAATGTATTTGCATAAAAGTTTGGGTCTACACATACACAGTAACAGAAATGTTTCTCTCCCACACAAAGAGAATTATGCTTCTTCATATTACTTACACATGTATACATAATTTATATGTGTACTTACTATAAACACAGAGATGTATATACAACTGTCCTTGTGCAGATCCGCTCTCCACAGAGGAAACAACTTTTATGACTAATGAGTAACATTATTACCCATGTTGTCATGATCAATTACAAAAGCAGGAATGATAAAGAGTTTTTGAGCCCGTGACTGCTGCCCAGCTCTGCGAGCCAGCGGTGGCAGCTGGGGCTGTGGGAGCTGGCGGTGCTTTCAACAAATCCCACATCCCCCAGCCCTGAGCAGGGTGGGTTGTCTGCAAGGCTGGACATCACTTGACATGAAGCACAGCTTCCTGCAGAGGCCTGGCAGCCCCTGCTCCCCTCTTATCTGCCACCTATACATTCCCTTCTCTCTGCTTGTACTGAGTGACTGGTTGGGTTTTTTCAAGGCTTGTGAGCCTGATTCTCGGCTGTGTAAACTGACACAGCTGCAGTGGGATGGAGCAGCATCCCTACATCACAGGGAAGCTTTGGGTCTTGCAGGCTGGTTTTACTCACTGGCTGACACAGCTGGGGGATGCCAGCATGTTCCTTCTTATGTCAGCCTTCCCAGAAATTTGCCCCACTATCACAAGATTTTTATTTACTAATACCAAGCTTCACAGTAAAGGAAAAAGAGGATTTATAAAGAAACAAGTCAGGACAGACAGTATTCACTCCCATCTGGGACAGGCTGAGTGCACTGCCGCAGGTAGAGACCTCTCATGCCTTGGGATATGAGAAAACTGCTCATTTTCAGAGGTTCACTAGCTTTCATTTCAAACTTGGCATTATCCAGTTCCCCTCACCTTCCTCTAAATCAAGGGCTTTTGCCATGGGTGGGGACAGGCTACAAGACCAGCCAGGCTGATTGTCTCTTCAGTTTGGAGATTTCTCTCTTCCTCTGGTCTTGCTCTGATTTTCTAATCAAAGAGGAGAGCACAAAAGCAAAGAACTTCTTCCCAGACTGATATCCCATTCAGACACCCAATTCATGAAGAGTTGCTGCAAGTAACAGCACAGCAACACTGGTGGCGCTCTAGATGAGAACAACCTGTGTTCAGTGGCATGACACAACTAGCTTGAACTGGGAAAATTATCATCAAACAAACCATTAACTACAGGCATTGGTGGTAAATGTCCTCTCGGTATAGACAAGGAACTCATGGGCCACAGCCCTGTAGTGAGATACAAGTTTGCAGTGGCGGAGAGGTAGGTTTTGGACAGCAGCTAAGGCTGTCCTTGAGTAAGGCTCAAATGTGTTGGGGCAAGGGATGTAGAGGTTCTGCACAGCCCCGCTGTCAGCCACTCCTGCCCAGCCATTAACAAAATGATCTCTGCCAAATGGATGCTGTATCCGCAGCAGCAGTGCCCCAGCTCAGGCTACTCTGCTGCTGTTTCATCTCACAGGCTGTGACAGACACAGGAACACGGAAAAATGTTTCTCACTTCCAACCACGACACAGCTATAGCCTGTCCCGAAAGCTTAACACGTTAGCAGGGAGCACAATGAAAATTTCATCAGGCAGCTGTTCCCTGTAGTCTTTGTGGGGACTTGTCCCAGTCCTAGAGTCTCCCTGTGCCCGTGCTGGCAGGCTCGAGGTCCTGACATGAATTGTTTTAGTGCGCAAACATGGAAAAAATATTACCTGGAAATGGTTGGACGTGCAACTCCTGATGCAATGAGCATCAGCCCCACTCTCTTTTCATCCTCATAGATGTGCTTCATTATTAACTTTTCATGTGACAACTGTTTGTGCATTAAGAGTGCTTCACAAAACATAAATATTGGAAGTGAGGACTTCTAACAGTCTGTATTAGTGGGTCCAGCCTTTTAAATGATGGTGACTTGGAAACTGGAACGCAAGTCAAAGAGGTCTGTTCTGACCATCCCACCCTTGTTTTCTATTCTTCAATTAAACCATTGCTTTTAGCTATTCGTTTTTATCAGTATTATATAAAACTAGGACAGAGTAAATGAAAATTTATAATTTATAAACAATCTGGGGGAAAAAAATCACTGAATTATTTATGGCACTTTTGAAATGTGTGTTTGTTACTTGTACAAAAATTAGTTGTTAGGTCTTAATCACAGCAGTGCCACAAATACGTTGGAAATTAGGACTTACAAACCTGCTTGTTTGGAAAGAAAAAAAAAAAACCCTGTAACTCTACCTACAATTGGAAAACCTAAACCAAACTGATTCTGAATGGTCTAGTCAAACAAGTGCCAATTATTGAATAATTCTCTGACCTAAACAGAAAGTTATTGTATATGGAAAGATTTTTTTTTTTTCCCAGAGAGTACTTTATACCAGATGCCCTTTTAAATTGTTTTGAATTCTCTGTAGGCAGTAGATAACTAAACCTACAGAATGTAGTAATGGCAAAAAGGAAGCAATCAAGTTGGCCACTTCTAGTTAAAAGTCATGGAAAAGGCATCTGTTCTATATGAATTGCAGACTATAGGAACTTTGACAGTTCATAGACCAGACTTAATTTATTAAACTAAGTTTCTAATATAAACAGTAATTCGTTTCAGGCACTGACACTGAAGGTCTGGATTATGTGAATAAAATATAGAGACCTCCACTGGCCTTCTGAAAAAAGGTAGTTTTGCTGCATAGGAAGAAAATAACTGAGTGTGCCTTAGCAGCAGGCATGAGTGCTAAAGTCGTGCCCTGCAAGCACTAGGCATGGGGTACAATCCTCCCTGCAACCCTGGCCCGGCACGAGCAATGCTGGCAGTGCGTCCAGCTCACATTCCTGCCCACATTGAGCAACCTGGGTGCAGAGGATCCTTGAGATCAAGGATAGCAGTTGTCAGATATGTTAGCAAAACTGCAGTTTGAAGTCTTCAGAAAGACATTCATTTGCAAACAAAACAATGACTAATAGGATGAACATTGAGGATAAAAGATTGAAAGAGGAATGCCTCAGTAATGCACGCCTGCTGCTTATCTGGAAAGGCTGTTACCCCAGACTATGCCAGGGCATGGGTTGCTCAGGCACCCACATGCCAAGCCACTCAAAGACCCGCCACGGCAGGATATGGGACACGATGACCACTGGTGCCCGCAGTTTACATGCACACAAAAATAATGTCTCGGTGGCAGTTCTGCTGGTGCAGAACAGCAAATATTACTATGAAGTACCCGAGCGAAATTAAATACTTAAAGCATGATTTACGGGAGACTTTGTTTGCCCTAACTTCATCCAGGTCTGAGAGCAGCACAGACCAGGGGGTCTCAGGGTCTGATGTCAGCAAATGTTTATCTTCAAGCACTTTAGTAATTCAGGTGAATTCAGGAGGACTATTTCGCTGCTTAAAATCAGACAGATACCTAAACAATTTCTTGAATCGAGTTTACATTCATCTCAAGTTTCAAGCACTGGTTTTACTGTAGCTTTGACCAAAAGTTTGCTCATAACTCAGAAATCACACACAACTATTTCCTTATGTCATCAGCCCTCAGCAAAGATTGAGTATGGAAAACCTCACTTGGGGTTTTTCCACTGCCAAAAGAAGTTATGGAAGTGAGTAACAAGATGAAAGTGTTTTGCATTGCTTCTCCCTGGTCCATTACTATTGGTGAGAATAATGGACCAAAGTTTCTGGTGGCCAGAGTGTGAAAGCAGCCACCAAGTATCCTCTCCAAAAGCCAAAGAGGATCTCCTTGTTGCCCCACACTCTGGCAAGAACCAAAAGTAGCTCTTGTGCAGCATTTTCCTCAGGCTGAACCCGCCTCATTGCCAACCCCAGCTAATTGTTTGATTCCCCATCTCATTTGCCTGAGAATGACTGAGAATGTGAGACAGCGCAGGGTCTATAAAATCATTAATTGAATTACTAGCGTGGAATAAGTAGTGCATCAATTTGAATTCACCATCATCCCCCTCCTCTCTTCCCCCATATTTTAGAGACCAATCCTACTGTTGATATGTGCACAGCTTCGGAAGGAGGCTCAATAAATAGATGTGCTATTCTAGCTAAACAAATTTATTTTTCCAGCTGTTCTACTGAATTAGTAAATTGTAATGTTGACTTCAGACTATCTTTCCCATAAAATATATGCTGGTCTGTATATTTTACTGACGCTTCTTTTGTGACACCTCATTAAGGGCTGATCCAATCTGTATCCCATTCTATTGGAATTATACTTTGACCCAAATAAGCTTTGGACCAGAATGCAATATTAACTCAATACCTATATTATATTTTATTGTTGAATCATTAGCAAGGTTTTTGTGCACTCTCTCCCCTTGGTTTTCTAAGAGATTTTAGGGTAATAATTGCAGGTATGAATGGGCTTGGAATTTTGTGCCAAATGTGCTGTCTGAGCACACGTGGTTTTACTGACACATACTGATGACTGCTTATCTGGGAAGCACTCAGAAATTTTTGTCCAGCTTTGATATGGACAATTCTCTTCAGTCTGCCTCTGCACTCAAATGGACTGAAAGGCTTTTATAAGGTTTGTTTTACCACTGTTTGGCATCTTCCGTTTCATTTACACCAATGCATAGTAAGCAACAGCGTTACTATCTCCCAACATCAGCATTTTGATTCCTATGTTAATATCTATTAATTCTGGGCTACAGTTTAAAACCAGCAGCCCATTTCAGCTGGCAACAATCAGGTAAAGCTGAGCCTTTTGGGCTTTGCCCCATAGCTCCGTGCAGGGCAGCACACAGGCAGGCACTGTAAATTTGGGGCTCCCAGCTGGCTGGGTGGAACAATCCGCAGGGCAGGGACAAGTCTACAGGCACCCTGTCTCCAGGGTTTACCAGGCACTGAGCAGAGGCTGGCAGGTTTTCCAGCCCAAGTTTGGAACAACCCACATGTCACTGGCATCTATTGGCTTTGGCAAATCATGAGATCCCTGTGAAAAGTGTGTTTGGTGGCAGACTCCTTGTGAGGTGCTGCTGCACAGCTCCATCCCAGCCACGGGACCGCTTCTCATATGCTCCTAGTCTGAAGCAGCTGCCATTTATAATCCTTGAAAGAAGCAAATGAAGTAAAAAATATACGTCGATGTTGTCCCTCACAGACTAAGAGGAATGTTTGTTGTAATGTCGATAAATACACGCAGTTGTTCTCACCCGCTCTTTTAACTTCTCTGAAAGGTTTGGGTTCTCCCAGCATCACCTAAATAGCCTTTGACGGCGGCAGCGGAATCAGCCTGAAGCCTAAACACAGTGGTCTAAGTCTCGGAGGGATGCCGCCAGGCAGGGAGCAGGGACAGAGGCAGCTCCCCGTGCCCCCTCACCGGCGGCCCCCCGGGATGTGCGGGCGCGGTGGGACACGCGGTCCCTCGCCCGCCCGTGGAGCGGGCCGGGCGGCAGCGGCTTCTCAGGCTGAGGGGAAGGAGCTGCGGGGACCGGGGCCCCGCCGAGCCGTGGGCGGCAGCGGGCCGGGGCTCGGTCCGGGCTGGCGGAGCCGGGGGAGAGGACGGGGAGGGCATACGCGGCGGCAGGGACCGACACGCTCTCGTCCCTCCGTCTCGAAACAAACCCCAAACAAAACCAGCCCCAAACTTCAAAACAAACAAATAAAGAACAAATAACACGCTTTTAACGCCCTGGTGCGAGAGGGATCTAATACCCTTTCCACATCCATTAGGCAAAGGATTTTGCATGTTCCCTCACGAAGAGCGAGCATTTTCAGCCTCTTTCCCTTAAATTAAGATGACAGGTTACCGCTGCACAGTGTCGTTAATCTTTTTCTAAAAGCTTAATGTTACTACTTAGTAGTTTACTAATAAATCTGAGAAAATATGTAATGTCATTTTGGTTTAGACATAGATGAATGACTTTTTAGTATTTGTGAAGTTGTAAAACAGGTACTGCCACGGCACTCGGCAGAGGGAACGGCACTCGCTGTGGTGGCTGTATTCCTTTCTGCCCTGGGGCCACGGCACATTACACCATTCACGTGTTCAAAACCAATTTAATACTCTGTCATATATACTCCACCAGTAACTGGCTTTCAGCTGTCTTTCATGCAAGACGTATTAAGGATGGTTGTTAATTCTCATATACTTTACATTACTTTGATCCTAATTTTCATTATTTTGACCTTTTTTTCACCTGAAAATATTCTGGTCATAACCTTTTAGGATTTTATCTTTTTATGCATGCATCAATGCTTGTGATCCTGCACTTGATTTTGCTGCTGGATTCTCTCTGGTTTTGGATTTACTGCTTTTGATGCCATACAAGTGCATTTAAGTCAGTAGCTGGGATGTGACAACACGCTTCCTTTTTGTGTGCCACAGATGACGGCAGACAGTGCGTCTTCATGGGGACATCTTAAGAGGAAGCCTAAGTGAATGAGGACTTGACTGGTTTCATTGTTGGGCAGTTTTAATTTACTGTCCAGGAAATGGCTGACAAAATTGGAAGCAAACAGAGTCACAGAAAGGAAGGGACCTTGCCCTTACAGTGAGATGGCCAGCTGCTGCTGCATCAGCCTTGCATTCCCCATGCACCACTGAGAGGCTTGCCCTGAGATTCCACTAATCCTCCGTTTACTGGTAGGTCTGTCTTTGCCCACATGGAGTAGGCATCCCCACAAACCAGTGGTCACCATTAACCTGCAGCACCAGGGGGGCTGCATGCACAGCATCCCATGAGCAGTTCAAGGAGAGAGGGCAAGGGCTGCCTGCTGCATTCTGCATTGATGGGTCCTGGTCATCTTCCCACCAGGGGTGGGAGCAAGACCCTGAGGCAAACTCACATGGTCCTAGTTTTGAGGCCAGATGATGTTTTTGAAAACCCAGGCTCTCTGGGGATGGCCTTGGGCATGAGTTTCTCCATCATATCAGTGTAAATCAGGAGTAAACTCCGGTAAAGTAAGCAGGGTTAGTGTAAAACCAGTATGAGCAAGGAAAAAACCACCTGTGATATACCTGAACCAATTCCACAAAGAAAAACCACTTGCCCCATAGCGCATGCCTTTCTGAAGGTGTTTTTGCGCATGTACAGTAGCTACAGACAGCAACAGTGTCTTTTAGCTCTCTGCAGTGGCTCAAACCCATTCTGCAGAAACACAGTACTGCTCTGGAGAGAAGAGGCAGTGTATAAGAGGGAGAGAGCAGAGAAGAAAACCTGCATTTCCATTCTGAACATTGCCTGATGCCACCCAGGTACTGACAGCAGTTGGCCTTTGGAGAGGCTGCAGCTGTGCAGTGTGAGTTGGGAGCAGAAATGTAGACAAGGGGCCCCTGCTTGGCTCCTCTGGGGTGGGGACAAGCCCCAAGCAGGGGGACAGGAGCCTGTGCCTACCCTGCCTGAGGTCCTGCATGGGCTGGCCCCATGCTGGGCCATCCAGGGAGCCAGGGGCTACTTCCCCTTTATGGGAATTTTTACAAGAAAAGCCTGGGCAGCCCATTTCGTACTTTCTAACACCAGATCTTATCTATATTCTTAGGTGCTTGTAAGGCCTCCTAATTATTGCTTCCTGGTCAGTGTTACTTCTCCTTAATAGGTTCTCCGATGAGCAGAAGCAACTGCAAGCACCCAGGAGCAACCAACAAATGACCCTTCTCATTTAAACCAGAACTCATGATTTTATGCCGCTGAACTATGCATTTTTTGCTGCACAATAGATGGCAGTAGAGAAAAAAGGCTGAGACTAGACAATTTATAATTTGGAATATGCAGAAGATTTTTTTCCCCCCATCAAATCACCGTACAGTATTTGTTGCTTTCTTCTCAACAGAGAGCTTTCCTAGAAAAGGCAGTCTGAGGCGGATGAGGGTAGATGAAATAAAAGATTCATGCATGAATAATTAACATATTGGAGGCCTCACTTGAACTTGTTGGCTTACCCAGATGAATGAGTTAACATGTTGGAGATTATTATAAAGAGGGACTATTTTGCTCCAGTAGATCAGTTCAGCTGAAAATGATGAAATATCGACGCACATATAAATATATGCTTGGTACTTAAAAATAATCCTTCCAATAAGTATAGTCATATTGGAGTTGTGCTACACTGACAGTCGCAGCGATAAGATAAAAAGATTTGGCATGAGTCATTCAGTTTGACTTTTGCACTGAAATGAGATGCAAGCCTGGGAACTCGCTCTATGTAGGGCAGCCGCCACGCAGGCGGGCAGCTCCCACCTCCCCGGTTTTGCGGCGCGGGGGAAGAGTGGCGGCAAGTGGAGCAAAGGCACATCCAACTTCCATACAAAGGCCGATGGATAAATGCACAGGGCTCTCCTGCTGCTCCCCTCCACCCTGGCTGCTGCTGTGTGCAGGGGCTTCCCTAAGAGCTGAGATTGATGCCCCACCAGGGCATCACCCAGTGGCCACAGGGCCTGTGCAGGCGTTGGCAGAGAGCACTGGAGTCTGCCATTAATCCTGCACCAAGCAGAAAGTGCCCCTTAACTGTAAATGACCATGGTTTGCCAGTCTTTTTAATTTAGCAAATGCTTTCCATTACTGCCTACTTCTTCGAAAGCTAATCATTGCAAAAAGGAGTTTTCCTTGTAAATCAACATAAAATTCATGCTAACCATGGTAGGGAGAGAAAATTTAATTACAAACTTCAATTCTTACCTCAGCTTTACTAATTTTTAATTGTGCCCAATAATAGTGAAAACCAGACTGGCAAAAATGCAGGAGATTAAATTCACTGCAAAGAATTTGCTAGATTTCCTATTCAAAAGTATGCCACAGTTTTCCTGCCTATCCATATCTTTCTATATCTCACCACACTAATAGGAAAATAAGGTTGGGAAATAAAACCGTATCATCACTTTTCCATGCCTCTATTAGATAAAACCTTTCCGATGCAGGTGCACAGAGCTGTGATGAGGCAGGGAGCTTGAGCCATGCACGATGCTTGCAGGGGCCTGGAGTGCAAAGGGGTGGCAGCCACAGGCTGGTGCTTAGCAGGGAGGGGGACTTGGCAAGGCATTTGCAAACTGAGAACGCAGCACACCCTGTCCTAGTTGTGGCTCTCATTGCATTAGCCGTTTGGAAATTACTCCAGAATCATTTTTCTTTCACCCAAAGCTCCTCTAACACCGTTGCAGCGGCCTCCCTGCCACATGGAACGTCACACTGTAGCCCCTGTGCCGAGCAGGAGCAGCACAAGGTCTCTGCAGCGCCTGGCACTAGGCAGGCGACGGGTCCTCCCCGGGTAGGTTTTTTATTTTTCAGAGTTAAAGATGAGAACATGACACTATCCAGGACTGCTTGAAAAATAAAAATAGACTGGAAGTATTTTGGAGACGTTTCTGCATATTATCTCTCAGCTGCACAGTTCTGTCAAGAAAAACATCTTCTTTCTTCAATCAGTGCATAAACATAAACCAGATATAACAGGGTACGGAATTCGTGTGTGTGCAAAAATGTCTGATTTCTATGTACAACTCAGTTTTTGATAAAGTTACCACTAGTAGAAGCCATGGGCAAAGAAGAGCGTTTCTTCCAGCTCCAGAAGTGATCCAGGGCTCACCAGATGCCTGTGGCCAGGCTTGGGCTGCCAAGGGCGGACAAACTGAACGGCACTTTTCTATACACAGGTCCCCCAGCTGCACACACATTAATAAGTTGATGCACTTTATTCACATGCACCTTTAGTAAATCAATAGTTCCCAAAATCTGGGCAACAGCAGCACAGGGATGCAGAGCATGCCTCTCAGCTATGGATGTATTTAGCTATCCCTAAGGCTACTCCTCAGCGTGGGCACAGGAGGGAGGCAATCATTCCTGACACCCAAGCTCCCTGCTTCAGAGGGTGCTTGCTGATGAAACCATCCTGTTCTGCAGACAGTTCAGGGATCCGGTAAGGAAACCTTCACCTGCTAACAATATTTTTCCACTTAGATCTGTTCCTAAAGCTTATTGCCACATCAAATCCCATTATAGAAAATAAGGAAATGTTAAAATTAAGAACTAATGTTCACATGAAAGAATTTTTTTTTACCATTTCCTTCAGCAAACCAATGAATGTTTAACAGTTGAAATGTCTTTGAAACAGCAATAAATTATTTCATGCATACATGCCAAATATTAAAACCAGAAGGTTTCTTAATATGAAGTCATTGGTACCAAGATTCATGTTTGTCTTTGTTAATTATCTACTTGTTTATTAGCTTAGTTTCACTGAGGAGCTGCTGATATCCCCGAGTTAAGGATTTTGGAGCTGTTCACAGGATGTAACAATACCATTTTTTTGGGTGCTTGTTCAGAAAGTGTTTTTAGTTGTTTGCACTTAAGCTGTAAAACTGCCATTTTGCTCAGGTCAAAGCCCCCTGCACAGATCCCTGCTGGCCTGTGCCTCCCCAGGGCAGCCAGGGTGTCTCAGTGCCACAGGCACAGATGCTGAGGGAAGGCAGGATGCTGCCCTGGCACTGCATCCCAAGCAGATCTCTCCCTTGAGCTGAAAACAGCCTCGACCAGAACAAGCCTGCCCCAAGGGCATGCTCCCTGCAACCCAAGAGGCACCACTCAAAGTTGTTTTCTGAGTAGGCAAAACCAGAGACCCAAACATTGCTGTTGATTTAATATTTAAAATTTGGGAAGATTTTTAATTATTCTTTTTTTATCAGCAGATTGTGAATTCTCTACACAGCACACTGCTCTAGGCTGCAAGGGTTTCCTTGCAGGAAAAGCAGTGGCACAGGCTCTGGGAGTATGTTATTGACTAAATAGCTTTTATTACCATCATTAAAGAGTTATTCCCTCGAGCATCACCTTTCAGAGGTGGGGCATTGGAGTCAACTTTGAGAAAAAAAAAAGTTTCCAGGTATAGTAACTGCAAAAAAAAGGTATCCGGTGCCTGTCCCTGTGCCATCTGGGCAAGAAGAGAGCACTAGTTACAGAGCAGGCTGCTGCTTCAGCAAAGGCTGCAGCAATGTTCCCCCTGCTTGGGGGAATTTTCAAGCGTGACCGTTAAGCTTTGCCCCGAGCCTTACATGTGGCTTTAAACCAAGGACTCGGCCTTTTTCTGAGCAAAACCACATTTTCTTCAGACTGAAGCCCTCTGAGTGATAGGCACTATAGCCTCTCTTAAAGCAAAACCAGTGCGATGGGTAAGACGTGGAAGGTCTCAGCTGTGGTTTGACACCTCCTTAGTTGGAGAACACTGTCAGAGGACAGAGTCCATGCTACAGGAGCACACCTCCCTGATTCCCACTGGATGCTGGGAAGCCCCATAGGCACACTGCACTGCACCTTGCTGAGCTGCATCGATTCAAGGCATTGCTCTGACAAGGTCACCAGGAGAAGAGTGAGAAACATATCGTGGCTGCAGGCAGGCTCCTCTGACATCCTGAACATAACTAGTTCTACTGGCTGTGGACATGTTACATAGAATTTAGGGCAAAAAAAAAAAATTATCCTATGTTGTCCTTCCTCAAATCCAACAAATTACTCTTCTAGAAATGTTTGCAACAATTTTTCAATGCACTTCCAGAAAATATCAGTTCTGTTTTTGAAAGTCTGTGATATTTTGAAACTCGACTTTTCCTACTGCTGCTCAAAACCCACAGAAGTTTAATGCACTGAGAACATCACAATTAAAAAATCCTACAAAGGATAGTAAACACGTTCAACCTACTCTGGTGCTTCTCAGAGGCAACACAGGCCCTGTGCTGCAGCCCCCCTGCAGGGTGTATACTCCTCTGGCCTGTGACAGTAACTCAGCTGCAGGTTACTAGCAGACTTAGAGATGTGCCTTTCCAGAAAGATGATAATTTTTGGACATGTGTGGCAGATGGGAGTGTTAACTCATAGTGCTAGGAGTTAACCTGATTGTATTATAATGTGATAGCTCCACAGCTAATGCCCATCAGCACTGTGGGCCATTTACTTTATCATAAAATAAAATTAATTGAGTGAAAATAAATTGCAGAGAGATACGGAAGAATCTGAGACCATATACATGAAATACACAATAGCCCAACTCTCCTGTGACACTTATCTTCATTAGGGAGGCAACAACTATTATTAATTCTCTCTTTAAAAATAAATACCCTGAAACTTGCAAGACGATTTACCTCACAGACTGTGGATGCTGATACGGCTACCCAAGCACTAACATTTCCTTTGAAGAAGGATTTTCAGACTCAGCAAAACACTACAGCAAGGCTGGCTGCTGTGCCCACATCCTGGTGAAGCCTGGCCAGAGCCCTCGGGAAGTGGGTATGTGGGGGGCCCTGGTGCTGCTGCAGGAGCAGCACAGTGTATCCCCCTGGTTAGGTGAGCAGCTCAGGCACTAGACTCAGCTAATGGGCTGCAATATTTCTAATGGAGAATGTTTATTGGAGTGCACGCATGCATTTGCCAAGTATAGCAAGGTAATGACATTGAGGCTTATTGATAATACAGTTATAATTCCATGTAATGACCAACTGAGTGAAATGATACAACCATCTCTCCTTCATCTATTATGTTCCTGTCCACAGAGATTTCTCAGTTAAGGGCTGTTTATTTCTGCAGTAAGACATAGAACAGATATGCAGAATATAAAACCTTGTATTAGGACCCAGTAGTATATTTTTTTTTTCTTCTAAGTCATTTAATGGCACGTAATTTTGGGGATCGGCTTTCTGGTTGTGTGTGAGCTAGGAGTCAGAAATATAGCCAGGACCACAGTGCCAAGTGAGAAGTAACCACTCTGCCTGGTCCTGGCTGCAGACCTGTGCTCTCACACAAAAGAAGATTTTATTTCTCATCTTATAAGCCAGTCACAAATTCCTACTAGAGGATTTCCACTTGTGTTAGTGATGGTATTTTACAGGTCCCCATTAGTTAGTTTCCCTAAAAACAAGTAGGGCAAAAGGTTTTTTTCCTTTCTTTTTGACATCTGTGTAGTGGCAGCTCCTCAAGCTGTCTGGTGTCAGCTCCATGCTGAGGAGCAGTGTGTGGGCAGCCTGTCTAGTGCCAGCACACACAGGCATCAATGGACGTGCCAAGAGTGCTGCTCCTGACACTCTCACCCCAGTTCCCTGCCCTGGACCCCTTCTACTCCTCCAGCAGGGCCAAGAAGCACCCATAGGGCTATTTCTGCAGCCCCAGACACACTCTGGCTCTGGCTTTTACAGAACTGCATTAAAATTCACATCTACTGACAGCAAACCACATCGGTAGCTTCTGCACCTACTGAGCAGTGCCTACAGGTGCAGGTGTGAGACTTCACTTACAAAACCACCCTGCTGAGTGCCCCCTAACGCTACTTCCCCTGTTCAACATGCACCAGACACAGATTCATCACCTCCAAGTGACATCTCCAGCCTGGCCACGGAGAGGCTGGGTAGTAATAAACCTCCTGAAGTGCTGGGTGAGCAGGAGACCCCTTTAAACTCGCAGGTATTTCACTTCATTACTTGAAGACTTCATGTGCCTTTTACATGATGAGTTTTGTTCCCAGCTCTTAGATCTCCGTACTGCTCAAGGTTAATTTGATATATTTAATAGAAATAGCCATGTTTGAAAGAGTTGCATGCATCTGCCTCCCTATTTATAGGAAGGGATAACCCTGCAAGCACTTGACCAGTGTGTAATGACTCCAGGTAGCAAGAACCTGAAATCAGATTATATCCCCCCCACAATTTCATTAGTGCTGCACAGTGACCAGGGTGCAGGTAGCAGTTATTGGGCTGCAGCACAAGGTGAATGCTCAGTAGCAAAACACGGCATCTTTGGGCACTGCTCTGGACATGCAGGAAGACAGATAAGATGCAAGGGATGTGGTTTAATTAGGCCACAACTTAATAAAGTTAACTCATCTGGGATCTATCCAGCACAATTCTTTCTTTAATCACTCCCATATGGTGGCGAGTTGCCATTAGCCCTCCTGCTCCCCACAGCTGGTAACCAGTCCTGTGCTGGGAGTCTGCCACCCATAGATGTACAAGGGTTAGGTCTTTGTTTTACAAGGGAAGAGACACCACTGCTGCCATAGATGCCATACCCAGTCCCAGTTCAGCTTGGCAGGGAAGCATCCCACTTTGCTCCCACAAGGACAGCCTGTGGCATGGCACCTGTCTCTCTCTGCCACCCACCCCAAGGCCACAACAGCCCAAAGATGCTGTTGGCATAGGGCAACAGTGAGCAGGGACAAATGACCCCTCAGATGCAAAGGAGAATTAGCATCCTGGAAAACACTGTTTTTTAAAAAATTATCTCTCTGATCCTGTAGGAAGAATATAACAGCCAAGGTCTATTTTAGTGAGGGAGATCTGTTTCCAAGGGAGAAAAGAGCTAGGCTCCTTCCAGCTATTGTCCACAGCATTGCATAGCAGCCAAGGCTGGTTTTTTTTCCCTCATGACAAAATGCAGACTACCTTCATGTTAGAACATTTTGGTGACTTTAATTACCCAGTTGTGTGTGTTTGGGGCAGAGAGAGTCCTGAATGTAGAACAGACATTACTGTACACTGCCAAGTTCAGAGCTGCTCACCAAAGTGCAGGGAGGGGCTCCTCCCCTACGCACGTGTGCACACTTGCACCTTCCCACCACCATGTCCAAGCCCAGCAGTGTCACTCCTGCTTTGATGCAGAGATATTGCCTGCACGTGGGTCAGGAGTAGACAATTTTCCATCTCTCTAGGCGCTGAGTTTGCCATTTTCCTGACCAAAATTCAGCACATAAAGCACCCTCTGAGGGCTCTCTCCCCAGCTGGGATGGCATGACCTGGCTGGCGGGAAACAGAACCTGCCATGAGGTTGCTCACTGGTGTGGTGCAATGTTTCTACAGTGTAACTTGAACTACTTTAATGTTTGTTGTGTCATGGATGGTCCTTTTTTATACAAAACATCAGGGGTCAAACGAAAAGGGCATCATCTGTTGCATGACTTTGTTGTTATATGCTGGTTGCACTGGAAGCAGCAGCATCATGCCCAGGATCCGCTACAGCGCCACATGTGAGGCTGTGCTGCAGTGTAACTAATGGTAGCTATTCCTCCTGCCATGTGACCCTTGCTCTCTCCTTTTCTCAGACACAGCATTGTAACTTCTTTGTTTTTGTCTTTCAGATTATTATAAGCCTTTATTTGGCTACTGCAAACCAAGGTCTTAATCAAGATCAAGGTTAAATTACGTTGGAAATCCTCTGAGGGAACAGAAGCAATGCCAAGCTGTGGACTCCCGGACAAGGCCCAACCTCTGACTCAGCAGCTGTGTGGCATTGCTTATTTTGAGCTAAATATGTATATGTACATTTAGAGATGGAACATGCACATGCATGAGAGAGAGCTGGGACAGTCAGCAGCCCCATCCTAAGCACCAACGCTGAGGCTGCTGTTGCAGCTGTGTTTCAGCATTTTGGTGTTTCAAAAGAGGGGAAACATGTTTCTCCTAGCACATTAAAATCTTGCTCTACCTTCTTTCCATCTCTTCCTGGGGCATGGATTCTAGGTCCCTGCAAAGCGGTGGGAGTCATGACCTTCCAATAAAGGCTGTCCCCCAAATCCAGCCTTTGGGAAAGGGAGCAGATCCATATAAATATAGCAACACATCACATTTCTTAGGTGATGAAAGTCCTCCTCTGACAGAAGGATTTTTGCTGATGAGTGAGTGTACCTTCTGGGGAGCCCAGAAACCCCCAAATCTCTGACAGATCCAATACTGAACCTGCTGAGGGGTCAGAGGAGACCATGCCTGTGTTTACCTGTCCATGCTTTCTCACCAAGGACAATCTGAGGTGACAGGTGAAGGGGAGGAACTTGCACCCCTTTCACTCAGAGCAGGCCGATGCCACAGACCAGTGGTGGAGCCCAGGGATGCAGCAGCCACTGCTCCCCCACGTCTTTTCCCTTGCTAACCACTCATCCACCTTCTGAACATCACCTAACACAACATGGCTGCGAACATTCAATGACACAGCACCTCATATATGCAAACCCATTATCAGATATATACAAATCCAGTAAGACCCCAAAGCTCAGCAGCCTTCTGACTTTTGTCTGCAAGACAGTCCACCCAACAGGTTTCATAAACCTAACACACACCATCAAGGGGCAGGCAGAATTTAAACAATAGCCTTAGACCTGAAGTATAGCTACTGTGCTTTTGACAATAGTTTTCTTCCACACTGTAAATACACATTTAGGGACACATAACCCAAACAAAACATAAAAGTTTTGCAGTTTTACCCAGTTATTAGCCCTTTCTGTGACTTTGTTCACAGACACTATTTTAAAGCAAAGGAAAAAGGAATAGTATGATGTACAGATTTCTAAAGGTCAAAATGTGTGTTGTATACTTATTTGAAAAATTTATGGTTCTATTTTGCCCTCAGAAAAGCAAACCTGAATGCTGTGCATCTGGGGACTTCTAACAAGAAAATATCTTTATCCTTCTCACCTCCAAGATCTTCCCAAGATTGGAGCACTATATTTAAGAAATTATAATCTCTTTCCCCCTAATCAGCTAGAAAGTGAAACCATGAAATTGCATTTAACTTGATTACATGAGTTCTTTTCAGGCTCTTGCACCCACTCCCCAAGAACATAACCACACCTTCAGCCTAGGACCAAACCCAACAGCAAAAGGTTTCCCTTAGAATCGTTTCCCCTCCAAGTCTCTTACTAAATCATCTTGCTTGACAAGTACCAAAGCTCTCACTACAAGGTTGCTAGATCATTGGTTATAAACTAGCTAGAATTTACCCTTCATCCAGACAGTCCATGGTATTAGTGGGCTGATCTAGTTATATTACATAGACATTTATTTCTGTCAAAGATACTTGGTTTTTGTAATGGAACTGAATCTGAGAAAATTCATGATGACTCCTACTTTTTTCCTTTTTATTTTTTTTTAACTAATTTTTTTATTTTTTTCCTAATTTCTTTCTTCTATTTTTTTTTTTAATCCTTTTTTCCTGATTCCATGACTGCTGAGCTTAAACAGAGTCAGTGATGTCTGCCCATGCTGTGGACCATCCTTCCAACCCAAGCACTTGCCTCCAACCTGAGCCCCACTCCTCTGCCAGTAGGAAGCATATTGGGAATCACCCACTACTGGGTAAAGCCAAACTGGTTTAACAACTACCAGAGGCTGTTAAAGCTAACCTGGCACTGAATTAGGGCCTACATCTCAGAAATAATGCTATGGGACCAACAATGTTAAGCACACTGCTGAAGACATCTTCAACTCTAAACAGCTCTTTATCAGATCAACATCTCACCACGAAGGACACGTTTTATTGTTATCATCAGACCAACCTTTCCACTTGCTCCCTGTGTTTTGCACTGACTCCATTGATAAACATGGGGCAATTAAACAAAGGGTATTTTTTTGTTCTGAAGACCTGTAACTAGAAACAATCAACTCAGTTTAATGCATATGCTGTCTCCACTTGACGAGAGTCAACAAGATCACAAGAGGTGAGCAGCGTTATGCTGTGTCCTCCATCCAGTTTCCTAGTTGTTTGTACAACTAAAGTGGGATCCTGAGGCACCCCAGGTACAAGGCAGTTATACTCTGGACATCGTCAAGCCCCAGTTCTGTCTTGTACTGCAGGCAAATCCCTGGACTATCAGACCAGATCTAAAACGTTTTTATTCTTCAGCTGAAAGCAACTGAAATGGAGGAGAACAGGGAGGCAACAGTTGTGCTGCCTGCCTGCAACAATACTTAAGGTGAAGAATGCGTGAAGAATGTTGCTGCTCCTTAACTGTGAACACAAATTCCTCCTAAATCTTTCCTGAGTGTTATTTCTTCTCTGTTGTCCTACCGCTAACTCCTCTCTCTTCCCTCAGATGAATTTCCCTGAGCTTTTGTTTTTTCTCTGAGTAGTGAATCCAAAGATTTGTGAATCTTTGAATTCACTGCTCTGTAAAAGTCAATACAGCTGATATCCCAAGGATATGGACTTGCTTTATATCTACTGTTGTCTCTAAAGAAAACACCTGTGTTTGGCCAAAAAGCAGAGATATCTGAACGAGGATAGAAATTACACTCATGCTTCTACTCATTGCATCCTTTTATTTAACATGGAATGTCAGGGACACCTCTTGCAGTACACACATTTCATCCCAAGTATAAAATTTTCATCTCTAGTGTGACTATTACAATATTACAGCCCAAGGCAAGAAGACATTAATAGCACATGTGGTAGCCACGAAGCACACAGTCTGCTCTTGTCAGTCCATTCCACACACACTTAATATTCCCTTGTATTTATGTTGCTTGTATGTTTTCCTTCTCTGTCCCTCAAATACAAGCCTCCCCCCTCTCACTGTAATAGAACATTTGCCAAGAGGAAAATTAACCTTTCTTGCTGAGCAGTTGGAGTTGTCCAGCTCTTCCAGACCACACACACACACAGTGAAAGAGGACAATGTGCCAAGGTTGACAAAGGGACACACATCAACAACAAGAACACTGAGAAGATCAAGATATTGGAAGATCAAGATCTCAACACATCTGTTTATGACTATTTTCTTTATAATGCACAAGTCCGTGTGGCATGTTTCAGCTTGAGATGCACAGCTTCCAAAACAAAGGGAGAGGCAAACACACACTGTACTGTGTTGGCTCTGGTCAGCATTGACACTCACACACCCCCAGAGCCAAGACCCATGCCACGTTTCCTTGTCCCTCCTTCCACTTTCCTCTTACAGCTACTGATGGTATATCAGCAGCTTGTCATTATGTAGGAATTTAATCTCAGCTGCCTATTTTATAACCCTTGCTTTGTCCCATCTCTAAAATTAACATCTAGCATTAACATTTTTGAGCGTGAATTTAAAGCTTTCAATCAAATATAAGCAGAGATAGACCTATATAAAATAGGTTTCCTTGGCATGCTGAGAAGCCTTCCGAAATGGCAGGCATGAAGGCTGCCTCTCTTCATGGGGTACAGTACATGCTTTGGAACTGTTTGATAGTTTTAAAATATTTCTGATGCAATGGGTCATAATGCTTTCCAGATGTGTACATGCAGTGCAAAAGGTAATGGCACAGACACTTCAATCTTCTACCTCTCGTCCCCTTTCTGCCAAGAAGAAACAGTCCCATCATATCTCTAGTTTACTAGTAAATACGACTTATTCACTTCCCCCCCAACCCAAACTGAAAAAGTTAAATGTACCATAAACAAAACTTATGAACTTTTTTTTTATGTGATTAAAATGGTCATAACTATCTGATGTTGCTTGCTGATTGAATCTGCCACTTCCATTTACTAGGAAAATAAATAACACATGTTTGCTGTCTTTCTAAAAGGTTCTATTTATTCTGTGGTCATTTCCCACTTATGATATTTCCAGCTTAATTTCATAAAACAGCTTTTACATGGCTAAAAAAAAGGCTCTTATTGTACATTGTCTTCAAAATATTTTGCCTTTGAGCTGTGGGCTTTTATTTGTAGGAACAACCAACCACCCTGTTTGCGAGGCCTGTATTCCTCCAAATTAAAAAGAGAAACAGCTGTATGTCTTATAAATGTCTACAGAGCTCCAGTGAGATACTGTTGAATTGTTTGCTTCCCTATCTTCCCACAGGACATGCCTCCTAAATCCACTGCATGAGAGAAAAACACAGGTAAAAGCCAAACAAATGTTCCCCTCTGGGCACATGCTTGTAGGCACAAGCCATCCATCCATCTCCAGCAAAGTATTCACAGCTACTTTTTGGGATTTACAGATCTCAGTATGAATACCAATAGTATGATAAGAAGCAATGGACCAAGAGGCAAGTTGATTCCATTTTCAGAGCAATGGCTGCCCCACTTCATTTGTCAGTCATCAACGCAACACTAATTACAATTTACTCTCAGCGTGTTATTGAAAGATGCTTTCCCCCAGGCTGCTGAATTCAGCGAACTCCTTGATCTCCATCTCTCATTCACTGACCTCTCCAGTGATACATATATATATAGGTGGCATAAGGGGAAGTTGATTTTTAAGCTACTTGCTATCAGAGCAATTTTGAGAACAGGAGGGACTGTAAAGTCAAGGCTCTGGACCAAAAAAAAAAAAAAAGCAAATTAGGATATGCTCATGGCTGGTTTTGTTGAGAGTAACAACAAAAATTTCTGAACTGATTTCCACAGCCTACATCACAACCCATGAATGCTTCAGGTGGATCACCATTTGCTATCTGCTAACTAACACCCACTATGTGCTCAGGCTTTCTGGGTTCCACTGGGCCCTCATGGGGGCCAAGAGCTGGTCCTATCCACTAGTGCAGGACATGAGCTGCATCCCAGCACATCAGCTCTCACACATGCCTACCTTGTGCAGAGCTGCCAGTTTTACAAGATGGGCTGTGTTCTGCTCACACATAATGATGAGCAGATTTGAGCCCTAAATCTGGAGAGCTCAACAGCTGCCCCCAAGTCAAACAGGAACAGAGACAATGCATAACTGAAATGGCAAGTCATGGGATAATTAAATTATTTGTGACAGTAAACCAAAATAGAAAGAAACAAAAAAACCTAAAACAAACAAACAAACCAGACAGAGCCATATGCTCCCATGCGCTGCACGCCGCAGAGCAAAGAGAGTTATTGCAACAGAGCAGAGACCCCACACCCCCGGCCAGCGGCTGTGCGAGCGAGAGCCCCCGCGGCGGGGGATGGAGGCGAGGCACAGCGTGGGCGCACACGGGATGGAGCCGCTGGTGGGCTCTGCCATCCCACACACGTGCAGAGATGTGTGAAGGTTCCCACAGCCAGGCAGTGCTCCGGCCGGCAGCGCCACAACCCCAGGCTGTCACACCCTTCACCCAGTAAAGCCCTTGCTAGGGAGAATGCTGCGGCTTGCCTCCTTCAAGCAACTCGGAAGACAAAAGGCAACAGAAAGACTCTTCTGTGATAGCAGTGCAGCGGGCCTAGGGTGATAGAGGTGAATTCCTTCATAACCACCCACCTGCCAGGTGTGCTGGGATGGCTCAGCTACCAATGCCGTGCTATTAATTACCTCCTTTGGCCCAGAACACTGCTGCATCAGGCTGACGTGTGGAGCACAGGACTCTGCTCCCACAAGCATCAGTTCCCATCTCCCTCTGGTTAACAGCTGTACAGGCCTCAATACAGCCATGTCAGCTGGCAGCTGCCATGTGACTGCCCTGCCAGGTAAAGCACCACACACCTCACCCCTGGTCCCACTCCAGAAAAGGCTGACCTCTGCGATGTGCTTACTCCTGAATGATAGGCATCATTTGGCATCAAGTGATTAATGCTAGCAGATGGTAAAAGCCCAAAAAGCCAGGAAAAAATTTTCTAGAATTTGTTCAGTGAACTAGATTAAAGAGGAGTGGTGGGGGGAAGGGGAGCACTAAACTTACAGATATAAACTCCAAATAGCAAACCAAGTTTCTGCAGACGATCCAAAACCTGTCCACAGTTTCTGTGGGTAGATCCTTGAGAGTTTTCAGCAGGAAGCAATTAGCCTCCATTTGCATGCAGGAAGGGATCTGCAGCTACTTTCATGCCACTCCTTCCATGGCCACCTATGACTTGGTATAAACTGATAATAAGCCTTCAAGGACAGCAGAGCAGGCTTACAAAAGCTGTGAAGGGGGTAGTGGGGAGCAAAGGCCAGGCTGGGGAGGCCACAAATGAGAACAGCCATGAGGCAAGGGGCTCTGGTGACCATGTTGGCACCAGTGGCACTCGCTGCTGCCAGGTCACAGGGCCAGCTTCGCTCCTGTGCGTGTCCATGTGCAGTTTCCTTTTTAAAACTGATAACTTGCAGAGTAGGAATATGGAAATATGGTAATGTTTATAGGCGACAGCAGCCTCCACCTTCGGATGTTAATTATACATTAGAACTGGACAAATTATTCATTGGGAACAGTTTGGGCTCAGGGGAAGAAAACAGTTTTCTCCTCTAAATACTGCAACCGAAGTCTTTATTGGTGCACTTAAAATATATAGAGTGGATTTGTGTGCACACACTTTACAGCATGGCTATATTTAATGACCAGTGTGATCTGCAGGCTAACTCAAGTTTACGTGTGTGTCCAACTCTGCTTGCCTATAAACTGCTCAGAATTATTGGGATATGTTATTCTTCCTAACATGTTACCTCTGCCATGCTGGATTTGCAGCCTCTGGCTCCAGCTTGCATGCCTGAATCTCTTCCCATCTAGAATTAAAATTGCCTGGGAGCTGTGTTCCTGAGTGCCAGGGAAGGATTGCTGGGCTCTCTCACTCAAGACAAGCATTTGTCATAGAACATCAGACACGTCAAAAAAAAAAACTCCTTAAAAACACTGTCTGATAATAAGTCAGCAGAGGGAGGCCATGTTTTATGCTGGCTCAGGTATTTTAAGCATGCTCAGAAGTATTTGTCCCATCACCAGTCACTGAACTTCAGGTTTCCCAGAGAAGCTGCAGCCATGACATCCTTCCTGCAACCACCCCACTACCCCCTCTGCCCACACAAACACAAATCTCAGACACTGCACACCTATTCTTTGACTGAGTTCCATGAGTGCTGAAATCCCCTCTTTACTGTGCAGCAGCCCCAGAATTACTTTATTATGTGAAAAAATCACTGCTTCCACTAAACTATGTAAATTTCAGGAAGACAAAGCCCTTATATGTAAATTGCTGATGTTTTGAAAAAGGAAGGGAGAGAAGCAACCTAACACCAAAACTTTGGGAGGGAATTTTGTCATGAATTAAATTTAAAGGGGAAAAAAAAAATCCAACACTGAAATAGAACTGAGCTAGATATTTACAGCTTAATGCTTTTTTAAGTCAGCAGAACAAAACTCTGGTTTTCCTTATTGACTGTTAACCACAATAACATAAGACTTGCTCAATTTCATCTTTGTTCCTTTAATATTGGGAATTTCTTTTTTATTTTATTGACGAGGAAACATCCAGTTTTCTGGCTGGAGCCTATTATGTAAAGAAAGCATAAAAGGATTCATTACTTTTTAACTACTAGCAGGGAAGCAAACAGAATAACTGTATTCTTTTCTGCGAGTTCAGCAGCTGGTAGCTTTAGTATTTCAAACCCCACACTTACAACATCCCGTCTCCCAAACTCTTTGAAAGAACGTCGGTGCAGGATCTGACGACTACGTCAGACGTACATGTGTGTGGGGGGGCTGATGTACGTTACAAGTGATGCATTTGGTAATACACAACGGATTGCACTGCATCCTCCTTCAATTACCCAGCAATGTATTTTACAGCACGAGTGCTGGGATTCAATCTCTTAGTCATGAATTCAGCATGGTTCTCCATGCACTAACCTGGCTGCAGTGGGACCCAATGCAGCAGAGTTGTTGGGTCATGCTTTGGTCACTGTGCCTGTGCCACAATGGCAGTTCCCTGGGCCCAGCCATGAGACCCCACACCCAGCATCCCCCCTGGGAGAGGGAAACCAGGCAAATAACAGGGACTCTCAAGGAGACGGCGATGTGTCCTTCCCTTCCTTCTCAAACAGAAATCCTACTCCCAGCGCATCTCTTCACAGCGTCTCTTTTTTCAGAGGCTAAATATTACAAAGGTTTGGCATACAGGATTTTTTAGGGTAGGTTTTGGATTTTTTTGAACCCACACAGTAATTAAACTACTGGGTTAAACAGTGAAAGAGAGAATCTGCCTCGGGGCTGAGGGCTGTGGAATACCATCCCCACCAGAGACTAAACACTGCAAACCACTCTGCTGGTAATGGATGGGCATTTTAAAGGAGGCAAATGTTAAACAGCAATGGAGCATAATTGGCGCTGTTTGTTGTGCACTGGCTGATGAAATGCCAGCAAAACTGAGTCGCTTCAAAATGACATGTTTATGTGACATCAAAGAGGCTGAGCTGACTTTACATTATATCTGTGACAAATGTATATATTGGATCGCTGTTTGCCATTTAGACCTCCTCTGATTACTTCTCATTGTAAAGAGAAACATTTGCGATTCTGCTCACTTGGTAAATCTGTAGAGTGACTTGTTAGCAACACATGCAGGGAAAGTTGTTGAAAAGCCCTTCTGGGCCTACCGTAGTAAATATGTATTCACACACCCGATAACGTGCTGCTGCTTGTTGCCTGAAAGACGAATGCAGACAGAGAGGCACACACAGTAGTGCTTCCACACAAGCTCCCAGCCAAGTATTTGCACTTCAGGTACTAAGCTCAAGCTGCCACCGCCTCCCAGCAAGACCCTTATGCAATATTACTTCACATGCTTCTGACCACTGATGCCATGGAGGTTTGGCTTTGCCACAGCAGCCCCTGGAAGCAGGGCTCGTACATGCTGCCCAGGGGAAATGCTACGATTAAATTGTCCTGGGGGATGGAAAATAAGCGAATTTATCAGGAAGGGTTAGAAGTAAAAAGTTGCGTGCCTTTGCCAAATATCTCTCCTGCCTTTTGGGAGAAAATAGAAGTCTGAAGAAGAATTCAGCACGTCCTTGGAGGGCTGGGATTTTTCACCAAGCCCTCTAGCACAGTGGGATGTAGCACCTGTAAGCAGGGCAGAGGCTGCAGGCAGGCAGAGCCAACATAGCTCAGTGGCAGGCTGAGACATGGCACAGGCCAAGCTTCTCAGCTGCTCTGATCCTCCAGAAACAACCCTCCACTTGCCACCAGGTCTCCTGGATACCCGTGTCTGCCACTTGTGATCCCTGGGTACCCCATGGCCTCACAGATTGGCTGGTCACAGTGGCAGAGTGAGGCATCCCTGTGCAGGGAGGCTGTGGGGAACACGGGGCCACTGAAAGGAAGCTGGGAAACTGGACCTATACCTGTGAATCCAGGCAAGACTTTCTGGTAAAGGCCATCTTGGATGCATTTCATCACTTCTGCTGCTTACTAGCAAGCAGGTAACATATTCAGGCGGAAGGGAGCATGCTGCTATTGCGATGCTCAAGCATCTGTTTCACCAGGAAAGCTAACAGCTCCCACAAAGCAAGGGAGTGGGATGAGGGGGAAAAGTACTTTGTCAACTACCAGTTCCCCCACAGATCTCCTGTGTTAATGGCTCCAGTAAGGCTGACAACACTGGGTGCCCCACAGAGAGCAAACAGACACAGGCAACTCCTCTTCATCTTTCTCCCTGCCAAAAGGCACTGCCCATCAGCCCAGGCTAGGGAAAGCCCTGGAAGATGCTGCCCAAAGCATTCCCAGCAATGCTGTAGGCCAGGGTACCACAGAAACCACCAGAAGACAAATCTGGGGCCAAACCTGCCACCATCTAATGATGGCAAGGGGCAGAGAGAAAGCTCAGACAGACACCTGCATGCTTGCTGGCTTGAGAGCAATTAGTGGTCACGGGTGCTCATCCCTGAGCAGGTAGAATGAAAGGAAAGAAACAGCAACTGCTTTATGCCAGGGTCAGCTTGAGAAGCAGCTTTCTGCTCAGGACAAGCCAAAGAGAAAAGACTGGCCACAGAAAACCTGGTCACATTTCATTAGCTGAGCATCAGCAGATACAGAGCCCTCAAATCAATTACAAAAACGAACAACTCCCCTGTGAGGCAGGTAACAGCCTTACACCACTTACTGCTTCACGTGCAAACTGTGGGAAAGCAGGCTTTGAGCCCAAGAACAATTCAGCTGCTGTGGGAACGAATGGCACACCCCTCGACCGAGGAACTCGGAGCTGGCCCACGGGCCTGGCTGTGGTCTCATGGCAGCTCCCTCACCCTTAGCACAGGGCAGGCAGCTAACAACAGCTGAACACACCACAGAGCTTCCCCCCGCCTCTGTGGGTTGATACGTAAATAGAGAAAAGATTTTCAAGCTGCTTTCTATTACTTGTGTTATGTTTTAGCCTTCCTTTCCCCTCTGCCCCTGCCAGCCCCAGCCGTTTGCCCGGCAGGCAGCGAGTGGGGCTGGCTGCTGTCACCCACCCGCCCGCCACAGCACTGCTGCTCTCCCAACAGGCAGCAGCCCCACTGTCCTCCAAGAGGGCAGAGGCTGCCAGGACACTGAAGTCCCAGCCTCAGGGGCTGCAGAAGTGTCTTCCCACTATCTGGCCAACTTCTATGTTTTGTTTTGACCTCGTTAGCCTTTTTTCTTTTTTAAGGCATGTTGATGATTATCATACTGGAGGAATGCACTAAATACATAGCATAACTGGAGGAAGGAATTATTGCTGGGGGAATGTATACCATGTGTGTGCACAACTCTGTAATGCTATCCCTGTCTCATTGATAAACTAAAATGCAGATTTTAGAGGCAGATATATTTGTAAATATTGCAGGGAGCAGACAGTCCTTGAGTTGACATCCAGAGAGGGCTCAGGAAAGGCAGCCCACGCTCCAGCTTTGGTGTTCCACACACAGGGCAGCCACGCTGCCCCTTGGCCCCAGGAGGGGGGAGATAGCATCTCCCTCACCAACCCACCACACAAACAGGCTGTGCAATGCTGCCTGCACACACCCATATTGACAGCACACTCACCTGGGGGAGAGGAGGCTTTCACCACCAGAGAAAGACTTACATTCCTCCAACTAAAGCAGAGATCTATTTTTGCCTTTCTTTATGGACATACCCTCGTTGCAGCCAGTGGAACTCAGGAAACTTCATTTGTTTCAGGGAAGAAATGAGAAGCCTGGCACTGGATGCCTTCTGCATTCACATGGATAAGGAGAACTGAGGCTTAGTTTGTTCTTAAACCAGTGCCATAACAACAGCACCACCTCACCATTCCCAACCCTTGCAGAAGTGAGAGAGAACCTGAAGCCCCAGCCATGCTTTGTCTTACCCATTATCATCAGCCTTCCTGAAGGTTCTCCCTGGGCCCACTCCAGGAGAGCTTCCCTGTCCACACTCATGCATGGAAGGCTATAAACCACTGACTCACACCATCCCTGGTGCAAGCTGCCCTGTCACTGCCAGAGCCTGCAACAGAGTCCAAGCATCAAGACCCTCAAAGTCTTGCTGTAGGCCAGACCTCGTCTTTCTACTTATTAGACACCAGTTTTCCTTCTAGCTCATAGCATCACATAACACAAAGCTGCAGCATTGCCAGCCACAGACAGCCACCAAAGATGAAGCTCTAGGCTCCTGTGTGAAGCTTGCACGAGGGTAAACACGTGTGGGGCCCACAGTAGATATGGTGGTCACTACAGGCACACCTGGGAGGAGGAGATGACTCTGCCCTCGCCATCCATGTGCAGCAGTCCAGGAACGCGTGCTCCTCCAGAAGCCTCAATGCCCCTGGAGTGCCAGCACTCCCCTATGCAGCTTTGAGTCAGCAGCACCCTGCACCCAGCCCATCCACATCTCCAGAGGAAACGGTGCACTCCAAACACGCTCTTGCCTTCTTGCCTCTACAGGGCACCACCAGACTTGGCCTAAGGAGCATGTTTACCGGTGGGTTACAAATAACCACGCATGTTGACATGCGATTGTTAATATGTCTGTTGATATTGATTAAATAAGGAGTAAGATGTTTCCCTTTTCTCTGGCGTGGCTCTTTGCCTGTTTGTTTCTGGCTGGCGCCGGCACGGAGTGCTGAGCAGCCGGAGTGACTGCCAGCAGCGCTTGGCCACGCTCGCGCCCAGACGCCCATCGGCACAGGCGCTGGAATGGGCTTCACGTTGGATTTTGCAGACCGAGCTGGGACAGCACTAAAAGCATGTCAGGCCGCTTGGATCCTGCTGGGAGTTTCGAAGCAAAGCATTTTTCTGGGATTAGGAATGTTTTGCTAAACTTTGAATTCCTTCCTCCCCAAACAAAGCTAGGATTGCAGGCCTCCCATGGGCACCTCATTTTCTACGTCAGTTCACACCAAAAGCCACAGTTCCTGAAAAAACCATTTTCCTTCCTGGCATGAACACAGCTCCCGTGGCCTATGAGCCAGCAAAGACCCCTGCCAGCCCCCGTGCTTGCGCCACAGCCATGACACCAACACCAGCACCACCCCCAGAAATCTCTGTGGTATGGGACGCTGCCCTTGCCACCCAAAAGGGACAGGGACACGGTGCCACCTCACAGTAGGGTACCCTATGCTGCAGCCTTTGACCAAGCTGGGCCAGCAGATCCCTCTGCCAATGGAAATGGTGTTTAAACACATTCAGCCATCCAGCAGTAGCACTTTGGGAAGCCTCATCCAGATTCAGAAATGAAAGTTATTCCCCCCCTGCACGAGCCAGCCTAATGCCCTGGCCTCACCAGCTGCACCTGTGTGCCTCATATCAGTGCTGAAAGGGCTCTGCAGCTTCCATGGCACCTGTTCAGGCAGAAAAACTAAGTGCAAGATCAGAGCCTAATAAGAGAACAGGTACATTCAAAGCAACATGCAAATCTGCTGCTGGGGATATGGGAAATGAAATGACCCTGATATTCAATAGCATGTTGTTAACATATTGGTATTTTTTTCCCAGTCTGGTCTCTTAAGGAGGCAAGATTTATGCAACTGCACTATTTACTTCGCAGTCCTTTCTGGTACTACTATGCTCTGATGGCTGATCAGTCAAATTTTGTGCCACAGAGGAATCTCAGATGTACCAAATTCCTAGGACTCTCAAGAAAATGCATTGAGAGACTTGAACTGTTGTCCCTCTCCTCTGAAGAATAAGACTGCAATGTAAGATTATCCATGTTATTAAATACCACAAATCCTGCATGGAAAAGCAATGCTATACTCCAGCCACCAGTAAAGCTTTAATCAGAATGAGCACAAGATAATCAAGCCATGGGAGAGAGTATCAGTGAAAAAAAAGGATTAATAAGTTCTGCTGCTCTTGCAGCACTTTCCCCTCTTAAAAATTGAATAATCAAAAGGCTCTTTTTCCAGCTTTCTCTTCACATATTATTTTGGATTGCCTTTCTCTAGCTGCTTGCACACAGCACAGAGGTTACTGGCTTAAATACTGCACAGTATCCAGAGAGCCTGGGGCTAAGAAGGCATTGGCAGAGTCTTTGGCAGTTACACAGCTGCATCCTCCAAGAGGGGAGGGGAAGGGAGGTAAAACTGCTGTCCCTGATAGCCTATAGCCTCAGATTTTAGTTAATGTTGCTTATGAACAGTCAGGTGTGAACTGAGAGCTCAGCAATAGGTCCTGACACTTTTCCTACCTGTTACAGGCACTCTAAGTGCCAAGAGGGCAGCCTGAAACATGCATGTTGGATGGCACACCACCACCACACAGGTACTGGCAGTGAGGTAAGCAGATGCTTTTTGAATGGAACAAAGAGCAGTCACTGCACAGCAGCAACCAAAGGCCAGTGCTAGCTGTGCTTCCTGAAAGCAGGAAAGGAGGCTGCACCAGCGGTTCACTGCCTCCCCTTCCCACGCAGGCTAAGGGCTCCATAAAGCCATGGCAAAGCTGAGCATCCCATGTTTTTGATGTGTTACCCAGATGTGCAGAGAGCTAGATCAGGCTACTTGAGCTGCAGCTCAGCAGCTTCAGGGCTTACTGGGCCAAGTTTGAATAAGGCAACGTGCTGGCCCCGCTGCACCCAGTCACATCACCCAAGCTCCGTTTACAGTATGAAGGAGGCAAGGAGCCAGCAGAGCTCCCTGTGTTCCCCAGCAGCAGGTCCCAGGGCTGGGCAGCCATTCAGCAGTCATGCTCCACCCTGAAACTGTGCCGTGCTCTGAGCAGGGAAGCAACAGCAACAAGGAGAAGCTGTAGGTACACAGGGGCTGTCCGCCAAGAGGACTATGTCCTCTCTATTACTTTCCTTTAGAAAGTGAAAAGAAACAGGTATAATTATTTTGTCTTTGCCCTGCACAGGCAGTGCAAAGTGAAGTGAGACCCCCTTAGTGTGGGAGCTTCCACTTCCCTGCTCCAAGGCTGTTTCCACTTATGCTGTAGGTAAGTGGGGTTATCCAGTCACTTTGGCATCTCCCTTACAGCCATCTGCATCCTTTCTGCTGTGCCACTCCATACAGTACAACTGCTGCCATTCCTCCTACATAACCTTCCCTCTTCTCCACCAACACAGACTGGCCAGCCATCCGTTACAGTCAACCACATCAATCCTCCCTCCACTCACAGTCACCTTGAAGGTAATTTAGGTAACGGAGATATAATGCACGAAACACTTTTGCATATTCTGCTAACATCACACATTCCTCTAAGAATTGTAAGCTCTTTGAAAGGAACACACAGATGCTCCCATTGCACAACACAGTTGTACCACAGGGCATGTAGTAGCCCTGCATGCTCAAACAGGGATGGAAGGCACTGCACTTTCCCTCTGGCCATGTTGTCCTGCCAAACTTGCAGAGCACAGCCCAGAGAGGACCAGTGCTGGTCAAAGAGGTTAGGACTACTAACATCCTTCTCAAAATTACGTCAAGCCCCTTTGAGCTGGGCATGGAAGGGCATAACTGCAGAAGGGTCTGAAATACAACAAGATTGTGCATTTGATCCCAGGTCAGCAACTGCATGTTGCTCCACTTCTAGGGTGTCCAGGTATCCTCAGCAAAAACATACTTCAGAAAAGAAAAGGAGCCTCTACATCTTATTTTAATTTAATGGTAACAGCTCTGCAGGTGTGGAATAGGGTTTTAAAGACAAATAAGGTCTGCCCCTCTTGGTGAAACTTAATTGGTTCCATCCACAGCTCCCCTAAGCTACTGAACTCATTGTACACCTATGTTTTATGCATAATGACTTTTCTATCTGGTATCAGACAGTAATCATTCCAGAAGGCAAAAATCTCAAAATAACCACAGTATATGCATACAGAATACATTTAAAAGAAAAATCTAAATTGACTGTTCAGACCTTCCCTCACTTGCCAGTGGATCTTCTCCAAACAGAAGGCATTCCAAGTCGGCGTAGGAAATGCTAAGATAGCATGCTTTCCATATTGTGTTATCGGAGCGTCTTCCAAAAACTCAAGCTTTCCCATACAACAAAATGTCATGAAGAAGGTTTTACTCCAGTCTGCGTATCACAGGCTGTACATACTGCTTCAGCTACTGTAACGTTGGCAAGCAAAGCTTGTAATGACTTGAAGTACAGTTCAGGAGCAGAAAAACTTTGCTTCAGAGCCACTTGCTCACACTGTCTGATTTTCATTAGGAGGGGTTTGTGTGCCTGTGTTTTTTTTCCCCCCAGGAATGAAGACAGAGATAAATGTCACAGAGGACTTTTTGGGTTTCAATTCACTGCATGTAGCCTGATTAATTGAGCTGATGCCGTATTTGCAATGAAAGGAGGAGGAGTTTCCCAGAACCAGCCAGCCTAGCTGAACCGAGAACTGGGTCAAACCCTGGCAGCAACAACGCACTTCAGAGCACAGCGAGTATCTTGGTTTCAAAAACAGATTTTGCACACAAGTGCATAGCTTTCCCCTCTCCCTCTCATGTCTATTTTCACAAGGCCAGCAAGAAGCAGCTTCTGCAATACTTCGCTCAGGCACTACCACAGCAAAACCAGCAGAGCTGGGTTCAAACAGTGCAAAAGGCAATAAGTAGCATCAGTGCCAGGAAGCCAAGAGTAGCAACCCACCAGAGCACCACAGAACAAATCACTTGGCCACAAACGCACACTCACGCCATCTTACCTGGCAGAGTTCAAACTGTTCCATGGGCGTCATGAAGCATTTCTATTCCTGCTGCAGCAATGGCAGGTAGGCAACAAGAAACATGGTAAGCAGCCAGGGAGCCTTTGCTGCATATCTTCCCAGCAGGGCTGGTTGGTGCAGGTCAGCCTTTCTCACTACTGCAACTTCTCTGCAGGTCAGCCTCAGCCTCGTATCTTTGAGCTCCAGCTGAAATCAATGTAAGAAAATTAAGCTCACTCAGAGGTTAATGTGAAGCTCCTGTGCCCAGGCTCTGTTAGGGTCCTGCCCAGGGACATCTTGGCACCTTGGAGGGCTAAGCTCAGTCCTGATGGTTGCCCCTGCTCCAGCAAGACCTGCACTGCTTTGGGGTATTCTGGTAGGACTGAGGTCCCTGAAGTGGCAGATGCCCCACGTCTGCTCTGTGTTTCTATCTGTGCAAATGAAGATCCCTGGTGGCTTGACAAGTCCTCAGCCACACTGAAAACCCTGTGCAGGACAGCCAGGGCAGTGCAGGTGCCTGATCCTGCAATCAGGACTGGGCAAGAGGAAGAAGAAATTGAATTTCACTAGAAACTCAGTCTTTGGCACACTGATTCAAGTTAAGTTCTGAGTGAAAAAAAATATGCTATAAAAATTTTAATAAAAATCCATTTACCCAAATAGAGTCCTCATTTTCCTTTCTTTTTTTAGCTGTCAAAGAATTTGACAAATTTGATCAGATCATATCACTGAGCTGAAAGTGTGAGTTCTGGGAATGAGCTATTTGCATCTCTGTAGCTCCCCACTTACAGTTTTGGGCTTGCTACATGCCCCCCTCTCTGCCTACTCTGCTATTACAACCCATCTGATCTCGCTTAGGGTGGAAAAATGCACTTCTGTAGGCACAGAAGTCTTCACAGCAACAAGGCAGAGTTCTCATCCACACCCCTCAGGGCAGGGCGGGTGCTGCACTGGGTGTCACATCTTGCCCTTCTGGTCCTTCAGCAGTCCCAGCTCAGCCCACACCGCACAGTGGCAGAGCCCTGGTGTGCCGAGCTCCACATGACACAGGTGCCAGCTGCAAGTCGGGTGCTTAAATGTAAATACCTGTGCAGATACATTTACTTGCAAAGGTGTGCCCACAAACTTGGGCTGAGCAACTGTCTGACCCAAGCTCCAATTAGACAGGATGGCACAAGGTAAACTGGTGGCACATGGCAGTGAGTAAATACATGTTACTCTCTCCCAAAAGTGAGGGCCATGCACAAGGTCCTGCTTGTCTGAGTCACTGTGACTCCACGACCGTAGCAGCAACATTAAACCTCTCCTCTGCCTTGGTCCAGGTTCTACCAGCTTGTCATGGTTGTCTTTCATCGGAAGGTGCCACATGGAGCTCACAGACCTGTGCCTCTCGCAGGCTCCAGCACCTACCTCTGCTGGGAGATAGCCACTCCTCAGGAGAAACCAGAGGCTGGACTGAGCAGTGAATAACAGCTGCTTCTGTGAAGACCAATGTATTGCTTTCATTTACTTATTTTCACTCTGCGCAGCAAATGCTCTGATGACAAGAGCAGGACAACCAGCAAGCCACTTCCCCTCCCAAACACTGCCTTTCCTCAGGACAGGGTACCGAGTCCCACAGCAGGGGCTACAGCCCACGTGCTGTCCCCTCCAAGCAGCGAATCCCGGCAACCTTTCTGTGAGACTGGAACACTGTAAGTGGTCATGCACAAGCATCCTCCAACACTGTGGGGTCCCTGGATGGGCTTTTGTCTAGGCAAAAAGGAGGCTTTAAAAGGAAGCACAGCTGCAAAGCTCCCCAGACACAGGGCTTTTGCCACGGCAGCAGCAGCCACCCAGCAGCTGCAGCCACGGCTGCTCAGTGCCTGCTGAAGCAGGAGCCTGCAGTTCCAATGTGGCAGCGCTCCATGTCATCCACCAGTGCTGTGACATGAAAATGTCACCTGCACCAGCCCACAGCTTTGTTGATTTGCCTGCCTGCTTTGCCTGTTAGTCAGCGGAGGAGCATGCAAAAACACGTGGGTGTGGTAACAGTGTGAGTTTGGGGAGCCTGGGCTGTTCCTGAGGGATAAAACTTGGATAAGTTATTCAGGTTATTCAGGTCATCTCCTGTAAGTGCTCACCTGTGGACCATCAGGTATTCAGTGTAAGCTAGTTTTCAAAATAATTCTGATGCAAAACTGAGTATTCTGGAGAAAAGCTTGTGGTTTAAGAGGTGATAGTAGCACTGTGGTTATCAGCTCATATTTGGTTTGAGCCGTGCTGCCCAAAAAGCCACTCTGCCAGAAAGAGCGAGTCCAGCTGCTTAGACCTGGGCTGAAAAATGAATGTGTGTCCTTCCAAACCCCTCAGGATGCCCTGAGATGTCCATCTCCCCTCACCAGGTTTGCTGTACTCCTGCAGTGTGCTGTTTGTTGGATGTGAGATCTGAAAGTCATCCAGGCAGGAGATAAAAGTACTGGCAGCTCCATCCTGAGTCACTTCTGGTGGGAAGAGGGAACATGGTGGTGGGGAAACAGCTCTTACAGCTGCTCTGAGGTGAGAAACAGCAGTTTGGAGGAGGAAGAGAATACACACAAAGAAATGTCTTGGTGTTCTTTGCAGGTTTGTTTTTCTTGAAGAGCCCAAACCAGAAGGCATTTCCACCAACCAAGTCAGGAGTCCTGTGATACTGCAGAGACTGGCACTACCCTTGCTCTGTGGAGGGTTTGCTTGCTCAACTCCTCAAGACAACCTGAAAAAAATTATACAAGCCATTAAACTACAGTCACTGAATCATAAATTTCCATTTTCCCCTTTCACAACAGACAGGTACTCTCTATTAGAACAGCTTTTATTTTAAAAGGGATTAGAAAGGCAAGAACAAAAGTAAACTTGTCCAGGTGCAAAGTAAACTTGTCCAGGTCCATTTCCAAACATCACCAACCCAAAAAAACTTTGAAATGCACTGTAAAACAAGATTGAAATAGAAACACATTGTGGTAAACCTGAAACGTCTTATGACAATTTTTATTTTTTTCTTTCATCTATAGTTTTCAAAAAACTGTTTATAACATTGCAAATTAGAATGTTTTTATAAAACCAGTTTCAGTGTGAAAAACCAGAATATTCCCATCCACAAATCTGAATCCAGCTGTCTCAGCCTGCTTATATACTCTATTTTCATGAAATAGTTTGTTTTGATGAAACAGCATTTTTATGATAGAAAATTCCCAACTAGGTCCAAGTGTAAGTCAATAGACTGCAGCAAAAAAGTCCAAGCTTAAGATTCAAGTTCTCATATTCTGTGCTGGCCATTGGGAAATAAACTTTATTTACTCATAGACTGAACTTTTTTGTTATGCACTTGCTGAAATCTAATAAAGAGGAGACCCTGGAAAGTAAAGATATTGGCATTCAAGTGAAGCATGTTGAACCCAAGCTTGTTTACCTCAGAGAGCTGTTTTCTTCACAAAGAGTTTTTAGCTGGGTGGAAACACATAGCCACGGATTTGTCCAGTTCCCTACTCCCTCCCTGCAAGCATCCTGGGAGTATGCTGGGTTTACCACATCCGATGGGAAAAGTTCTCTGGCATGACTGTGGCTACTATATTAGCAGGAAGTTTCTGACAGTTAGTGCAGCCTCACAATAATCACTTAATTACTTATGTCCAAAGACAGAACACTTCCATTTCCTTTCCAAGGGAGAAGTTTTTATAAGAGGAAAATCACCTTTTTCCAGCACTGTGGAAGAGCACAGGGAAATAAAGAGTTTCAAAAATATCAGCATCTGCTGCCAGGTCATCTCAGGGGGGGGACCCTGTGCAGGGTGGTGGTGGAACAGCAGAACCGGGCAGAAAGGCAGGTTTGTGCCTGAACACGGAGTGACTCGTGTTTTTGGGGAGCACATGCTGCCCCTCTGCAGCTCAGAATTAACATGCAGCATCTGAGGGGTTTGTACAGAGAAAGCAATTACACTGTGTGAGTATCCTTAACCCCATGCCTGTATTGGCTACTGGTATGTTCATAGAATAGTTTTTCAGGGGAGTTTATTGGGGCACCATTTCCTGCATCCTGCAGCAACCTGCATCCCACTGGCACTGTAATGGTTAATGCCTAAAACTCGCCTTGGCTCAGATCCTTCTGCTGTTTGATGGCTCAACTGAAGCTTGATGTTTATGGTGGAAATTGTCTTGATTTCTTTAGATGAGATGAGCATCCATGGAGTTTGAAAATGTGTTTTAATTAAGATTCTGCTAAATTCTACCAGACACCTACTTGGAAAACAAAGCAACTGAATAATTAACTCTGATGAGAGCAGATGCTGCTCTAATGACAACCTGTTACTGCTCAAGTGCATCATTAGTTGTTTTACTGTGTTCTTTTAATACGTCCAGAGATCCTCAGCTAATGAATATATTGGTCGCAATGCATCTAAAATAATTCTTCGATGTGGACTGTTGTAAGAAAAAAAAATAATAGCCAACAACCAAAAATTCCAACACACTATGTTAACTGACATAGGGTTTCTGCTGGTCTGTGTTGTGTGTGCTTGAAAGCAAACACTTCTTTAGTTATCCTTGTGGGATTATTTTAGCCATACATCAAGTGAAGCTTACAAATTGATGAGAATCTAATGATGCATTTATTTACAGATGTGCAGTTCTGTTCCCTGTTATGTTGCCGAGGGGTGAGAAGTGGGAAGGCTTTTTCTCTCCCCTATGTAATATGCACAGTCGTGCATTTGACAAAGTGACTAGAAAAATACCACCAGCAAGATTTTACCCTGTTATTTCTAGCCCTCAAAAAATAAATTGATATCATCGCCTAAAATATAGACAGAACTCTAAAAAAACCCTAGAAAATAGAATATTTATACTTAAATAACCCATTTTAATGACACACTGGACTGCCCGTTTTAACAATATCTTGTGGTTTCATCTAAAAGCGTGTATTAAAAAATGTTGGTTTCCATTTCAGACTATCAGCATCAGAAGGATTGGTCTGACCATAAAAGTAGTGAGATGAAGTGCACTAAGCGAGCAAAAACATCAAATGGGAGAATTTAGCTCATACTTTTATATTTCCTTCTCTATTTTTTTAATATTGTCAGAATTATCCCTTTTACAAAATAATTGCAAGGTATGTTGAAGAACATTTAGGAGCTCTTTTGAGGTGTTTTTCAGAGCTTATTTAGCCCAACAGACACCAGTCTAGACGAGCCAAAGGCAGAAGAAACCTCTTTAACCCCTGGAAAGGAGCTGGAGATTCCTAGGAAATGTGTGCAGGGGCATCTCTATCAGCCCCTGGGAGGCAGCATTACTCCCCTCCAGCCCAGCTGGAGTACACACAGTGCAGCTTTTAAAGCTTCAAATGCTGTAAATCCATCAAGAGTTCAACAAGCAAACAATGTCAAGCCCATGCCTCACTTCCCACAACCCTCCTCCGTGGGTGACAGGCCATTTTGTTTCCACCTCACCACTAGGAACCAAGGTAGCTACTGCCATTTTACTATTGCTTTAAAGCAAATTTTTTAAAAAAACAAACACCTAAGAAAACAAATGACCAAACCAAAGCATCTGAATACTTGCACTTTCAAGAAAACAAGTCACTCAGAGTATTTCATCCCAGCATCTCATGCTGCCTATTGAACAATGCTTTACTGCAATCAAACTGGTTTCATTCTTACTAAGGAAGGAGGGGAAAAAAACCAACACAACCAAATAACAAGTTTCCTTTTTCCTGTAACCAGCTCCTAACTGCAGGATGCAAAGCTTCTCTGGTCACCTTTCCTACATAAAGGATAGAGAAGCCCTTTGAATTTACATGGTTCACAGCTGACTGCTATGCTTTTTATGGAGACCTCTTTGGGTCTGATTAATTAGTAATTGGGGCAGGAGCTATGCACTTCAGTGACTCTTGGTGCATTGATTATAAATTGCAATCTGGTGCTAAATCTCAGCAGGTCACATTGCTGATTTTGCTGTGCCCCAGTGACACAACTGATTAAATCTGTGTAAACAGTATCTTAACAGAAACATTTTTGGGGGAGTGAAGGGCTGCCTTCAGTTTGGAGGAATTTAGTTATTTACTTCCATGAGTTCTGTCTGTTCTAAAGCATTTTCATCAATTGTCAGTTGTCCCAATTGATAACACAGCAAACTAATGGTTTTAATTTGGCCTTAGAAAGCTTGCCCACTGCGGGGGCTTTTAAGCAGCGAGTCAGCACTCTATTCACATATGCAAGCCTAGGATGATAAACAAACACTATCATGGGTAGCTTTGCAGCTAAAGAAAGGACAAGGATGGTACCAGAACACATTTTTTGCTGCATGTTTTCCTACCTCCTGCCAGGAGGCCCCCCAGGGCCTGGTGGGCTGATTCCTCAGCAGGAACGTGCAATGCGCGTTGGCTTGTCTGTGTGCTTTTGAACATGAGACAGGAGAAACGTAGAGCTGTCTGCTTTACAGGCTATTGCAGAGCAAGCAAAGGACCCACACCGCCCAGTCCACCTCCAGTCAGGACCCTGGCTGACCCCTGTACCTGCCCAGGCCAGGTCTTGGCCCTATCCCGTTCTCTTTCCACGTGCAAGGAGGTCTGGTTTTCCACAGTGTGCACAGGTCAATCCATGTTGCACTGAATCCCATGAGGCTGAGCCCTCTCGATATTCTTGAAGTAAAGGAAAGTGAACTAAGAGTTACTGTAAGGACATAGGCGAAATAGTTCACACGTTGCCCATCTCAGAAGTCTGGTCATTAAACACCTGACTTTTTTCTGCACTTAATTCACAAAAGCATCTTAATAAATGTTGGATGCAAACCAGTGAGTCTAGTATATCATTGCCTTTCCTCTGCTTCAGCTTCCTCTCCCACCAGCATAGCTAAGTGCAGGTGCCAGTGCTTCTCAGACCACTACCTTTGGATTACCCAAGAAAACTACCTTTGAAGAGACAAATCATTTGCAATACACTGTAGTGTTGAACAGCTGTTTTCATATGCTCTTTGGGAAGGACGTATGTTTATCTGCAGCGTCGATGAGCTGGAATGTTGTCCATGACCTTGCAGCGATGTTTTAACGACTGTCGTGTGGAGGAGAAGCCACTCAGTGCTCCTCCTAACCTTCCTTGGGATGGGAAGTGTGTGTGGTGTGTTTACATTCATCTTCGTGACACGCACAAACATACAACCTAGGCTGTTGATTCGCACTTGAATTACCTGTTGGCTATCGTGGTTCAACAGAATCTGACCTGCTTTTAAATAATGTAACATGGGACTTTCAAATCCAGATGTTCAAATTAGTTCTGGAGAATCCAGGTCTGGCTCCAGAGCAGGCAATTTGGTCGTGGAGTTAATAAAGATCTGGTGCACAGACCTAATTTCTTGGATGGCATTACTGGAGGAAAAGAAAAGAGCTGGGGAGCCAGGGGAGCAGCAGCCTCTGAGGTTCACAGAGCTCCTGGCCACAAAAGAAGGCTTTTCTGACTACAGTGTCCAGCTGGTACCCAGCCCATGTCCCTATCATGACCCCATCTCCTCAGGTTTTGTTAAAAGCAGGAGACTCCGAGGTCAAAGTGAGAAGGGAAAGGCTCCAACTCCTGGACTTACGAAAAGGAAACTGGACAGGAGAGAGCATCAAAAATCCTATTTCAAATTTGGCATCAGCGTTGTGCAGACCTATCCAAAACTTGTTGCATTATAGACCTCTGGGATCTTGAACAGGGATTAAAAAATCTTGGAAGATCAAAGGAATGTTTTTGGGTGGATTTCCAGCAGTTCATGACTTTTTTTCCCCACCGCGGTGTGGCTGCAAGAATGCTTTCCCTTGTGCTAATTTGTTACTTCCTCTCCTGGTTCCAGAAAACAGCAGTAAAGCACATAGCAGTGGAGTTAAAACTACTGAACTTTTAGAAACCTCACATAAATAAGTTCTAGTTGGGTAAAAATTTGTCCTTATCTTACCTGAAATTGTTTGCCTTGTCTGAAGTTTACCTTGCCTAAAGTTTCAACACAGTCCTGCTGTCTACAGAGTCATTTGGTGATGAACTGGAGCGCCAGAAGAACCTGTGCATCACCCACCGGGTTTGTCATGATGAGAGACAGGCTCTCATCAGCCAGTTCAAGTGGGGAACCACACATATTTCCAGTGGGGGTTGTTTGGAGCCAGCATTCAGGGAAGGTCACTGGGGAAATACATGTGATTTGCAGAATTCAACCCTGGATTTTGGCACCAGCGATTGAAGGAGGCTTCAGATCAACAGCTGCCATTAGGACTAAGATTGTTTCTCCTCAGATCACTGCCTCATCACTGTGTAGCCTCTTACTGTCCTATATCAAACAGGCCACCAAGTGAGCTTCAGTCCTTGAGGCCAAGACGCTGTGACAGAGATCCAGTGCAGTGATCCAGCCTTTCTTCTTCTCTGGGATTAAAACGTTAAGCACATTACATCAGTGCTTGTGGGGACTAAAGAGGAATGCTCTGATGCCTTTAGTAGGGGTCAGGCTGAGGATTTCTTATTGAGATGCACTAGGTAAAATGTAAGAAAAATTAAAGCATCTGCCAGAAGGCAAACAGCAGGTCACAGGCTGGGTAGCAGTATAATTTTATCTCCTGAATACTACAAGCTATTGCTTGTAGCCTCTCCAGCCTTTCAGTCAGTTCCTCGGCATGGATTCCTCTTCTCTTTCTCACATTTTTTCAGTGAAGAGAGAGATCTCCAGCTGCTTTCACACGTAGCAGTTTTTTATATGACTAACATTGAGGCCTTGTTGAAGACATCAGGATTTGCTACCAACTTCAGTAGTCACGTCTGGAAGAACTGGAGCATATGTTACACTAACTGCACGGCAACTATTCACTGTGCATCTCTTAATTGCATCCATACAGACAAGATGTTCTATTGCACATGGTCAATTCAAAATGAGCATGAATCCGGCTGATGAAACTAGATTTTCTCCAGAGCAACTGTAAGTGCTACTCTTTACTGAGGACTTTATTCTTGCCAAATTTCAAGATTTTAGCTCTATCCATTCCTGTCTGGATAATCATGGCTGATTGCTCCTGGAGTCGTGTGAACATTCACAACAGCATTTGTCATTTTCTCATTTAGTGTTTTTCTAAGAAAATAATTTTGCTGTCAACAAAACCCTTTCTTGAAGGAAAAGCTAGTAGCTAAGGTCGCATTAAAATAGGAATGGGTTTTTATCATCAGTTTGCCAAACTCAGCACTGCTTCAGAGGTTACCATCCAAAGGATCAAAGTGCATCAGGGGATCTGAAATGTCTGAATTCTTTCTCAGCCAATGGCAACTATCAGTATGCCATTGCAATGATTAATCATGGGTTCATTGATTTTTACTCTGTTCTGTGAGACTTGAATACCATGAAAGACTTTTCAGACACTGGTAACTATTACTCAACTTCCCTTAGCTTTAGCTATATATGACCATATCTCATTAATCCTCTTTTTCCTTATTACCATACTAAGTTGACTTATTCAAATCCAGATGTGCCTTTTACAGTCAAGAACGAATGTACTCTGTAACATAAATTGAGCTGTTGAGCTGAGTTTAACTGTGTTTCATGCTCTGAGCAGAGAGAAAGGCTAAACTTGGGGCACAGAAGAACAGGACGAATATTCAAACTCAGTATGCAGTTTTCCTTAGCTGACCTACTGGACAGTTTAGCAGCTGCAGGCTGAGAGAGCGTGTCTCCATGTTCTGAGGAGCAGATTATTTCAGATGCCTTAAGTTTTTCTAATTCAGATCACTGGGTTTTTTGTAGACATTAGTATTTATAAGTTGTCTTTAAAAACACTTATTGTCTAATTCATGCAAGATTTCCCTTTTTTGCTTCCATTTCATCTACAATGGCTGAGTCCTGAAACACCACTCTTGCACGTGATACTTCATGGTATATCAGTGCAAACCACATGCTTCATTCTTTAGAGATTTAAACCAGGTGATTTTTTTGTGCTCGTGGCCTGTTCTGTGTTAATTCTTGACAAGATAAAGAAAGCATTGGTCTACCCTGAATCTTCGTTCACAAAGCCTAGCCGTGATGATGATGATGATGATGATGTGCAGAGGCCAGCAGTGAGCCAGGGATTTTGGACACTGACATACAGGCTAATGCCATGCAGCCAGAAGAAGCCTAATTGAACAGGTATTGTCTCAGAACAGATGGCAGGGTTCCTGCTCTTTTGATGTCTTTCCACCTCTTTTAGGGTGACAGATTCAGCTTTTTTTGGTTTTGCTCAGTTCTCCTCAATCACAGCTGGTACTGGTGCCAGTGCAGAGTTAGACCCCAGTCCTGCATTGGATCTGCAGAGCAAGAATTAGTTGTATTGCAGATGTGTGTCTCTGGTCACAATAATCTCATTACAGGATCATGGCCATCATCTGGAGCTTCTAAAAACAACAGTGCCTCATCTGTTTGCCTAGCTGATGCATAACACATATTTACATAGGCTCTCATCTTAGGAAGTTTCATCATCTCTTGCGTAGGAGAATGCTGAAATGATGTTTGCACCATAAACGTTCCAGATTCCACACATGCTTTCAGTCACTTAGCATGGTTCTGCAGGCAAAATTACCACTGTCCTTCAGGATAAAAGTAAAAGCAGTACATACCTCATTGGAGTTTTTCAGCTTATTCTTCATTTTAGAAGGTATCAGCCTTTAAATGCTGGTGCAGGATTTTTCATGTGTTCGAAGCCAAATTTCTGCTTTAGCATTTTCATTAGTAGGATGTTAGGCTGCTTCACCAGGATGCCTAAAAACAGGATTAAATGTGTGAAATGCAGAAGGTTATAGGACTCAATTTCCTGAGTCAAAGTTTAACCCCAGAGTCAGAGTTTAAGCACTAATCACAGACCCAAAAACTACAATCTGAAATTTAGGAAATGTGTGTCTTTAGGCTCAGTTAAGCTGGAGCTACATGCTTGGAGGCTGTCACATTAAAAAGCAAATGTAGCCACAACTGGGACAGGGGTGTTGCTCAGCCTGAATATGTGTTCTGCTTGTCATGTGAACTGGGAACACCAACCAACTGACAGCACAGGGTTAGCAGGTTTGCAGACCAAATAATCCCTTCATTGCCCCCCCTCAGTTACTCCTTGAAATTAACCATCACCAGACCAATCCAATACATCCTCTAGCCCCTAACCTCTATTTATGATATATTTTCATTAAAAAACAGTGTGAGTTGGACATACAGATGGCAATTTCTCATATCATCATATTGTGGGGTTAATACAAATTACTATATTACTGGTTTTTTGCTCTTGGATTACATATTAATATTTTGCAATCATATGGTTAAGCAAATTAAGAAAACTAACATCCTGTGTGCAAGATCTGTTTGGGTGACAATAACTTAAAATAACCTGTCAGTCAAGAAAGATGCATAGAGCTAAGTGTGGAGTTTTCTGGGTTCACACACACATCACTGGGGGAAGCTTAGAATTACACAAAAGCCTTGGGTAACGTACAAAGATTATCTTGTCTTTTGAAGGCTCTTTGCCTGAACTGAGGCCTCCAAGTCACACTCAAGGTCCATGAAAACACGGACCATCTCAGTTCTAATGGGTTGTCAGTATCTCAGCAAGGAAAATAACGGACAGTCAGTCAGTATGAAAGCTCTGGGAATGCTGACTCCAAAGCACAAATCTTAGGGGAGCCAAGAGGGTAAAAGCCTGCTTCAGAAACAGTAAAGATCAAATAGATTTGGTGAAACCAAAAAGAAACGACTCTGTGCTCCTGAACTGTTAATTTTCAACAAATCAATAAATTCCAGTGTGTTCATTTTAGACAGACAAAAATAGCAGTAAGCACATTGCTGGCAGGACACTGACAGTAGGTGTTATGAGAAGTTTTCTGTTGGGCTGCTCGAGAAATCATTCAACCTTCAACGTTTTATGAAATGTTCGAGTTTCATAACCCTATTTTAAGTCCTTTAACTGATGTACAATGGAGTTGATATATAAAGAGTAACCTCAGAAGGAGGATTATTATTGTGGGTTATGTACTACTCTGACAAGGACATGAACTTTGTCAGTATGAAAAAGTGTGAAATGACAAATTGATGCTTAGGGAGGGTGATTTCTGTAATTTTATCCAGTTTCACTTATATACTCAAATCTCCCAGTAATTTCAGGCCCAGCCCTGGAAGTTAAGGTTGGACACTAGAGGAGGATAAACACAGCTTGCACAAGGAAAACTTTCTGAATGAAGTCACTAACTTCTGGTTTGAGAATAAATAACTCTTGCAGTCCCTGACCCCCCAAAGGTTTCCTCAGGCACACTTTATTTTATTGCATTTTGAAGTCTAAAGAAGTCCTCAGGAATGGAAGGTTAAACATGCATGTGAAGCTGGAGCCTTATTTGACTAATTTCTCCTAGGCTGATAATCAAATACTAAATAGCCCTGGCTCTTTGAGCAAACATTTCCCCCTAAGGACAAACCTCTTTACTGAGCAAGAGATCAGAAGTGAACTGGCACTCTGGAGTTCAAGACAGACATGCTGTAATTAATTCAGTTAAAGCACAGCAATTTTGAGGTAGCAGAAGGATGGCAAATCCCACCCTGTTTCCTAATCTTCCCCAGAGGAACATATTTATTACAGACTCTTAAAATCACCTTTTGATAATGTTGAACAGTCTGTGAGGGGCCCATTAAGGCATACAAGGCAGACCCATTTTAAACCTTAATACCACTTGAAGATTATCCATTTTAAATGGCCTTGCAGAGCTTATCATAATTTTGTAAACTATTAAAAAGTATTAAAAAGTATTAAAAAGCACTACTACATTTATCTGATGAGAAACATGGGCTCCTCCAAACTGCCTGACAGAACACACTGTATCCCTGTGACTGCCTGATGGTGATTCCAGCTGTGGCAATCCAGATTCTCAATGGTACAGAAACTTTCCAAGTTTCACCAAGAGTGACTATTGTACTATTGCTACCTGGGTTACTCTGCTCCTCAGGCTGAAGGCAGAGATCTCATTTTCTTTTCTACATGAGGCACTGTCAACCAAATGCAAGACAGCTAACTCACAACTGCCCATTCTTTTCAGGATACACAGTAACTGGCATCTAAAGCATGTTGGCTTTTGAGAGTGTGGCCGAAACAGAGCCATCTTTCATTCGGTACTTTAAAAAAGCTCTCCAATCTAAATCACTAGAAGGGATAACCAAGCCATTCAGTGGCTCCAGGACCAGGCAGTGGGTAAAACTGGCTAGAGGTCTTCACACTGACTGGTGAGGGCAACGTGAGAATAATCATAATTTCCACAGGGACTCAGAGTGCAGCATTTACCAGTTTTCCCACTCAGTAGTGGATAATTAACTTCTTTTCCTGAAAACCCATGAGACACATCATAGCAGTTGCAGTTACTATCTGCAGGTCATAGCAGTCTCTCTTGATGAATTTCTTCAGAAGCAGCAGCTGCACACTGCTCCTGAACACAGGAACACAATCAAACTGGAAAAGGAGAGAAATTGGAACAAAGTGCAGCCCCCCAAAAGCGCAGTGGAAAGAAATGAAAAAGCAGGTGTGCCAGGTTGCCACCTTGGAATGAGGAGAAACCCAGTTGGCTAATTCCTCTTAACTGCTGTCTGAGGAGCACAGTGGAGCAGGGAGGGAGAGGAAAGAGCCGGGCACGCTGTTCACCTTGTCTGATTTCCTGCTGTCTCTGACACTGAGCTTATTGAGGAAAGGTTAGCTCAGATGGGACCTGTTGAATTGTAAATCTGCAAGTGGATGATCTGGTCCCTTCTCATTCCCTTGGTTGGCTTCACTAAGTGAATGGTTATCACACCTACAAGGCTAAATGCTAAAGAAAAAAAAATGTGAGCTCCAGAGGGAAGTGCATCACTGCATGTTTGCCCTTCAAGGTAAAGAACCGCAGGAGAACAGGCACAGCAAACCAAAAAGTATACAAGGCATGGAATGAGTGGGATAGCTTGAAAGAAATGGGGCACTAATTATCCAATAAGCAGGGCTTATCAGACAGCAGCACCCATACCAAATTTAAAGCCTGACTTGCAACACCAACCTGGGGTTGAGAGCAGAGAGACCTTCAGGCTGAAATCAGACTAGAAGTGAGGGGAGTCTGCCAAATTCATTTTCACTGGGGATCTGAACCACAATTCAGTCCAGGTGACATTTTACATATTATCACCATTGTTTTTGTTTAATTTGTGAAAGCAATTACACAGCCAATTGAACAGTGTAAAGCAACTGCTGCAATAGTCAATATTTCAGTGAGGTACAGCGCAGCTCAGCTTTCCCAGTTAGGATATTCAGGCATAGCCCTACAGTATCTGTGCCATTCATCACTGACATTGCCATCTGGCTTACCTGAATCCTCCCCAGCTACAGTTCGTGCTGAACAAACCTGACTTTTCTTTGGGCTCCTTTTGAGGAAAAAAAGGCAATGAAACATCCTGCATTGCTGGTGATATGGACAATGTCATCTGGCATTCTAAGCTCTTAATTGAAGCATGACAGGGGACAGCTAAGAGACAGATGAGGCCAAATACACTGGGTCTCTGGGTGGTCACTTTGATGCAGATAATTGATGGCTAACCCTGTTGAACTACACAGTGTAAACATGTAATATTAGATCCTTACAGGAGTGCTTTGCCCTCATGACACTTCAACTGAACTACTCTGATTTTTATTGCTGTGGCCAAAAGCAAACCTGCTTCTCTTTGGTGTGGTGTGGCACCGGAGCCACTCCTACCCCACTGGCTAGGGATGAGCCAGCAGGGCCCAGCTTGCTGCCAGGACTGTGTTGGGACAAACTGGTGGTACAGGTGAGTTGCTGAGGTGGTGTATCACTGTCAGTAAAGTAGGAGATAACTGAGCACACAAGTACACAGGGAGCTGGCGGCAGTGCCGCTGTGTTACCTATGATAAATGGCCTGTGTCACCACAGTAGCTGGTCTCCAGATTGAGGCAGACTTCCACGAATCAGCAGGGTCAGCATTTGAAAAGCATGTGAATATTGTGCACTTGTAAATATTTGAGCACATCTGTTTAGCTCCCTCTCAAAAACCACTGGGAAAAACTACTTCACATTGTGCCATGCAATGCTGTTACCCTGCTCTAATTGTCAAATCTGTTGAGTGTTTTTCTCGTGCACACAAAAATTAAAAATTACTATCCTCATTCATGATTAATTCAGCTGCAGTGCTGCACTGTGTCACACTGCATTTTTTAAAGTATTAAATTCTACCTCATAATCAGAAGAGTTTTAATTAACTTTTTGCAAGTTCATCTGTTTTTCTCTCCTTCACAGAGCCTCAGACATCTCCAGAGCTGCCTTCCCTGAAAACATCTCCTCAGATGCTACCAAGAGAGTGATGGAATGCCAAGTTAGCACTGTGAAAATTGCCTGCACCAACCCAAAACTATTTGCCTCTTGCATTTTTCCCTGCTTACAGGCCTGAAGCCCACTGAGTGTCTGTGCCCAGCTCGCTTGGCCAGCGCATGATGGACATCTAATCCACAGCATTTCGTAGTTGCCTGGGAAAAGCATCCGGCTATTACTTCCCTTCAGCCTAAATCTTCTAGCAGATATAGGACTGGTCTTTCACATGAAACCCTTAGAGAAGTGAGAGGACTCCAGAGGAGCAATATTCTTGCCTGTATGTCTGTGATGTTTCTGTAAAAGCAACTGTTGTCTTCTCTGTGCCTGGTGCACCCCAGGATTGCCCCAAAATCTCCCACACCTCTTCTGTGTTTTCAGAAGAACTTTCCAGGCAGAGATATGTTCACAGGAAGAGCCATGTTCCCTCTCTTCCCCAAACTGGCCTGGATGAGAAGGAAGGAAACAGGTTACTAAACCTCGTTAGTTTCAGAACAGAGCAGAAGGAAAAGAAGACAGCATGGAAACAGGACCCACAGGACACTCAGCACCCTCCCACAAGCTTCATCAACATCTCTGGATCAGCGCGGTTTTTAAAATTTATCTGGAAGTGATTAAAGAGCCAACAGCCAGGTAGACTCGAGCAGGTTTGGATTTTGATGCAGGACTTTTCCTCATGAGCTGCAAGAACAGGTAAAAGCAGCAGGAGCTCCTCTCCCTGTGTTTGCCCCCATGGGATGCTGATGGAAAACTGCCTCGGCAACATGACCACACTGCCTCTAGATGGTTTTTCCTTACAGGGCCAGCACTTACTCAGCAGATCTCCTTAGGTTTTTCTGACCTTGGCAATATTACAAGGATCACATTTTCACATGGCTGAATTGTTCCTGAACAATTTCTCCAATGTATTAGACATAAACATGCTATCTGTCAGCACCAGGCATGTCTAATCTCTCCACCTGCTTTCTCCCTCAGCAGTTACATTTGGTATCTGTTGCATGGAAAATCCAACTATTTTTTTCTTTTCTGTTTTTTAGTAGGAAATTCCAACTCAGGCTGAAGGTGCAATCACTCCTTGGAGGAATGGGGGCCAGCGGGGTTAAATTTACTTTGCTTTCCCCAAGAAAACTTTTTCCTGAGTCCCTGATTTATATTAACTAGTACCACTGACTGTCATTTCCTCAAAGAGATGTCAGATCTTATCTTTTGTGTCCAAGGGGACCCAGAACACATCCCTTACGTCACCCCATTTGTGGGTGATACCTCTCCTAAGAGCATGCCTGTGAGGGGAAGCTGCAGCTCTGGTCAAATGCCTTACGAGTGTCTCAGAGGCTTGGGATCAGAGGGATAAGGTCTCACCTTACAAGCAAGTGGAGTGAGCAGGCACCTCCTGGCCGAGAGGGACTGCTCAGGAGGATGAGCACTTCCTTCAGGGTACATGCAGGTGGCCGTGCTGAAGGGGAGTGCTGTGAGCTCAGGTCAGTGCAGAAGTGCCCTCTGGGCTTCTCCTGGGCTGGCTGAGTAGAGGAAGGTTTCAATGGAGCACACAGAGCAGAGAGGTCACTCCAACTGTGCCAGGATGGCTGCACTACAAAATGCTATGTGACAACACTTTTCATATTGTGCAGGAACTGAGAGAGAAAGGATGCGTAGTTTGGTAGAACTGATGCTGCTTAATAAGGCACTGGACGTTCCAGACAAGAAACAAGCAATAGGAAAATGGACAGCAAACAAAAGAAAGGGAGAAGAATCAAACAGACATTTCTTTATGGGAATTTCTAACAGTGGTTTGCTGCATATCTTAACACAGAAAGACAGGTAGTAGCCATTCACCAGCTCTGATCCAAAGGGACATGGTATACTCTGCCACAATAGAGGTGACATTGGCTTCCTGCTTACATTGGCACCTTACAATGTCCACTGGTTTTTTTTGCTATTTCTGTGTCTCTTTAAGGATCATATTCCTGTGGAAGCTCTCTGTGCCTCTGGAAAGAGCTGGGAATCCTGTCAGTATTTGAGAGGATAAAATGTGTCCATGTTTGATATATGAGGCCAGAAGGAAAATCTTCTAAAACATTTGTTTTTCACTAAGAAAACAAACAAAGGCATTTCTAGCCTGGAGCATTTTTGGTGGGATTTCCTTAATACTGTTTTCCTATCCCCTCCTCTCCCATTCCCCCCAGCTCTGAACACACTTGAGGATCACACAGGTGGCAAACAATCATTCCCATGCCAGAACAATGTAAACCTTGTCTAGACAGGAATTGCTCCAACGATGATAACTTCTTCCAAGCTTCTATTTGTCTGGCATAGAATCACTAAGGTTGGAAAAGACCTCCAAGATCATCAAGTCCAACCTCTGACCAAACACTACCACGTCAACTAGACCACAGAACTAAGTACCCTGGAGTGAAATAAGCTGCACTCACCAAGACACTTTCACATCATTATTCTATATTTGCTGTCAAAACAGTTGTGTGCACACAACAGCTTTACCCCAGCTCTGCAGTGGTCAAACATTACCAGTCATTTGAGAATAAACTCATGTTTCAGTGGCTCACAATTTTTCAAAAATGAGTATACCCAAAATATTGCACATACCTTTTAGCATCAGGGACACTCCAGGAAAACATCTATGCAGAAAGGAAGAACCATTTCTTTTAGATCTGAGGCATGATGGGCTGAAAACAGAGATGGATAATTTTTTTGTGAAATAAAAATATGAAGGGCCACCGATATGGAATATGGCTGATAGTTATAGGTGAGCACTGGAAAGCTGAGTGAAGGATTTGGACACTTTACCACTAAAATTATTCAAAGATATAATTCAGTCCCCTTGATTTGCAAGTACACCTGTGGGTCTCAAATGTACAGAGCATGTTTATAATTGTCAGTTCTAGTTTATTTGGAATAGATTCAAGGTAAGACAAACCAGACAGAAATACAGGCACTTGGGTATATTCTGAATATGGCAGAATGAAGGACAACACCCACTTATCTGCCTGCAACCATTTGAAATTGCTCAGCAGTCCTGCATGTTCAGCTTCCAGGTTAATCTCAAATGGCTAATTGCATTAGAAATTTCTGCTTGGAGCTTGAAAGACACACGTAAAAGCAGGGCCAAATCCTCAGATTTAAAGGGACAGCTCTCTCCAAACAAAATAACTTTTAATAATTCATCTTCAGCCATCCCTCTTCTGCTAGAGGCTGTCCTGCCAGCAGCTCAGCAGCCTAGTCTCATGCCATACACAGCTTTGTTGTCTTCCCATTGCCAACTTATTAGCACTGCCCCAGGGGCACAACAGGACTGTTACCATCCCTCTCTGATTGTGACTCTCAGCTCTAGTGTAAGCGCCAAGGGAATTCTGTCTGTGGGCCATGGATGGTAGCTCTAAAAGTGTTTTGTTTTGTTCATTCAGTAGATTTTCCAGGTATCACAAAGTTCTGTGTTTCCCCTGCGTTGGGACACAGAGATTCTTTGGCTGCTATTTGACCTCTGGTGCATGTCTTTCCATACAAGTGCTCTTTCTTAAGTAACCACGAACGTAGAATACACAGAATCAGCGAAAAGAACATATTTATGCATGAAACACCATTATACTTTATCAAACAAATCAAAGACAAAGACAAGAAGAGGACGTAGGAAGAGACTGTACTCTGGATAAGTTTATAAAAGATGGCCAACCACACAGCACCAAAAGCTGTTCATGAGTTTCCTTACTGTTCAGTACAATGGGTTATAATGGATATGCAGAGGGGAGAACTCCCCAGAGCAAAATGAATTTGGTAGGCCCTTTGGCTATGTAAAAGGACAAAATGGAATTCCCCAGAAATAGCTAGGTAACCAAATAAGACTTAAACACAGTTCCTTAGAAGATTTTTTGGCTGATTTTTGGTCATAAAGTCCCATTACTAAGATCTGAAAGTTAACAAAAAACTGTTTTCTCTGGATCTGGGATAGGACATTTGAAATCTTTTTTATCTTTTCTTTATTATATTTGTTCTTGCTTTTCCACTGTTTCTTCACCTTTCTGCGGTGGGGCATGGGATAAGGAGTAACAAAGGAGAGGCTGGAGATGAAAAGGAGGAAGTATATTCAAAAAGAAGCATGTGAAAACAAATAGAAAAGAAAGAACAGAACAACAAAAACTGAGATCTTTCAACTGCAATTATTTTCCCTAAATTTCAGTGAAACCATTCAAGAAAACAAAATATTACTCATTTTCTCTCCAGAGGTTTTTGAAATTGTTTCAACGTTCTTCCCCAGCCTGGTTTTCTCCCAGCTCCAAGCCATTGTGATGAGTGGTGCCGGAGGAGCTGCTCTACGGAGCGGGAGCTGAGGAACAGGCCATCACACTGCCAGGACACATCACCCAGATTAGGAAATCACCAAGGCTAATCTGAATCCAGCAGGTCTTAGCAGGAATGTACTGGCCACCCTGTCACCTCATCTTTCTCCATTCCAAAATCAGTTTTTCTACTATGGGAGGCACAATGAAATTTAGGCAGTTGGCAGTGTAAACATTTGATAGACTGAGTATCTGCGGAGAAAAACTCAAATCCTGAGGAACTCCTTTGTCCAGGTCAGCCACTGTAATATACTCACAATACAAGCTTCTGTGTGCCCCTTGGCTGGTAGACGTGAATATACTAGTTTAGCCCAGGGGACAGATACAGGGAGTTGTAGGACCTTCCCAGTACTTTGCCCATGTCCAGGCTTAAGCAGGTTCTCTTGCTGCTGGCCAGTGAGCACACACCAGCAAAGAGGGTGCTGGACTTCTAAAACTAGAAGGAAGTGTTGGCTGATGGAGCCCTGTGAGCACTGATCTGAACAGCTTGTGAACCATTACTATCTAGAAGTGTCAAGAAGGATTAGAACAAACATGAAGCAAAGATGAAATAAACAGCTATTGTATAGGCAGAAATGGATTTTCAGTTTCCACAGTAAATAAAATAATGTGCTGTCTTAGTCAGTGCCCCTGTGATGATACAGTTTGCAGGATTTTTACTGGCAAGCTGCCATACTTACTTTCATTTATCTGCCTCAAAGCACCATTTCAAAAAGTGCAAAAGCATGTTGTTGATAGAGGAGATTGTTTATAGCTGAATTGAGTATTTCAGAACAACACGCATTGTAATAAAGTGGGGGAGGGTATGAGCCAACACAGCTGCAGCTTCTTGAATCCTTTGTCAAAAATCAATGCCAGAAAGCTGAGACATATTTGTTCTGTCTCAGAAAAGGCAACATGCAGACCCCTCACAGCTCTACTCTGTGACAAGTGCTAACAAAGGCACGCGGTACCACCAAGGCTCTCCTGGCACCTTACACTGACAGTGCTGGCATCCCTGGATGGCTGAGGGAGGGATAGCACTGCATTCCTGGCTCCTTGGTGACCAGGAGGATCCTCCTGGAACCTGAGGATCTATCACCCTGTGCACCATCACAGTTCTGCTGCTGCACATAGACTATGTGGAACACATAGTACAGCAACTCCTCCAGGAATCTAAAGACCACAGGTGTGTGGAGAAAGACAGTGAGAGAAGAATTATTATTAAAAATAATAATGTAAATAAAATCAAGGCATTTCAAGAGCAGAGTGGGGTTGGCAAGTTGCCACTGCTGGGGCAAGGTGAAAAGCCATGGCAGCCCGTTGCAGGTAGGAAGTGGCAGCTGAAGCAGAAAGGTGCCTTGTCCCAGTTCACCAGCCTCCCTCACACTCACAGTGTCTTCAAAAGGACAGCAAGTCACACAGACTGGTTCTCTGTGTTGAAAAACAGCACGAAAAGCACATGCCTCTGGAGGCTTCCATTGCTAACAAGGGCTGGTTTCCTCAGTATAAACAATAAAAGGCTGATGAGTGAGGACTTCAGTTCTCCCGAGACCAGCACATCTAAACAAACAACAGACTGAAGAATAAAACTAAAACTTAGGTAAAAAGAGAAGATGACCTTATGAAAGGATAACTGTAGCTGCTACCCAGAGCTAGAAGAAATAGGGAGAATGTGAGAATCTCTTTCTTCCGGCCCCAGAAGAAGACATTTCCCATTTCCACCATGCTAGGGCACAGCAGCGTTTCTGGCCACTGTTCCTGCAGCTTACCACAGATAACAGAGATTTATTGCCTCCAGCCTGGCAGCAGAGAGTACCAGATCACAGGTGCTGGGGGATGCACAGCCTTTGTTTCCTCCCTCACCCTAGCTTCCCAAGTGACCTGCCCCACGGTCCCGTGCCAGCCAGTGCTGCATGGGGTGACTCTGCTGCTTGCCCTTGGCTCCCTGGGGCCCAGGCTGGCCTGGGAAAATGCTGTGCTGGGGCACCTCAGCTGCGTGGGTGACTCTCACTTTGCCATGCCCCCCTCGGCTGGCCCAGCTGACACCAAAAGCTCTTGGCATGTTCCTTATAAACTCAGCTCTCCCAGGCACGACAGGCTTTTAGGAGATACTGAGGTCCCCCAGCTCCCTTTGTCAGCAGGAGCTCCTGGAGGCACTCAGCACCCCAAAGGAACGCTTAATCCTTCACTGAATCAAGCCCTATTAGCATATTTCCAGGCATTTACAGATGCCATATTTTCTACATTAATATTTAACCCACCAAGTCTTTCAAAGACCATCTTTCCAAACCTCAAGTTCCCAGATGCTTTTTAATGCCCTCCTCAATAGTGCAATAAAAGTCTGATATTTTATTACTCCCATGAATTATTATCCTAATTTGTAATTCGCCAGACTTTTTTAAACTTCAAAATCTGTACTGTATTTTCCCACACACACAAAAAAAATAAAATGCTGTGCATGACACATTTTTCACTAACAAGCTGAAGCCTAATATTTAAATAGACACAATGATTTTTTTGGAAAGGGCACACTACCTTTGTCAGAGTCAGCTACGTCATGTCACCCCAAATCATGTTTAAAGGTTTTCCTAAAACAGAAAGGATAACCTAGAACTGCAACACTAAAGATTGGAAGCAGAATGAAACAGTTATGCATTCTTCTGAACTTTGATGTAATGTAAACTTCCAGGACGGTTTATAGGCATCATTTTTTTTATTTTTTTATTTTTTTTTTAAGAAGTAAGTACTTGGTTATCTGGAATGCAGATGGTGGGCAAATTCAGAAGCTCTGGAATGCCTGCAAGCTGTGCACCCTATGCAGCAGACGCCAAAGATAATGGAGCAAAAGACGCTCAAGGTCTCATCCAGCATCTGTTGAAGTCAACACAGACCCTTTTACTGCCTGAGCTGAGCAGTGGATGAAGCCTCCAAGGGGCACCTTCTTGTCAATAAACTTGAGACCTGACTGAATCTGGAACACCACAAATGAGGTGGGTCAAATCAAAGAAAATAGAGACACTGAAAGGGTGATCTCAAAGCCAAACTTAGGCATACTGAGAATCTCTAAACAGGGCAAGAATTATAGGGACACGAGGCTGATTTTGCCCTGCTTCTTTTGATGCAGGTTGCTCAGAAAAGCAGAACTCTGTTTGTATTGAGAATGATCTATCAATGTGAGGATGGAAACTTCCATTTCTCATGCAGTAAGAAGCGAATGTTTAATACTTATAACCAACAAAACTGCCTTTCACTGAAATCTCAGTCTGGAAAAGCAAAAGTGAAAGTTGTTTGAAACTATTTTCTTTCTTCCTCCTGCAAACCTATTAAAAATGAAGACAGAAAACTTTGGTGGAGTCCCTCTGTAATGGTTCAGAGCTGGCCACAGCTTTGTGCAGAGTGCTACATCAGCAACTTGATTGGTAGGAGGCCAAAAAGTTTTATTTTCCTGGGTAGAAGCATGGCATCACACTTCCCACAGGTACAAGGTATTTCATCCTGGAATGAGCAGCTTGATTACTCACAGAGAACTTGCAATATTTGAAGATTATCTAAACAGTCAAATCCTGGAGCTTATAAACTCATCTGTGTGTGGTTGGACAAATCTGAGCCAGAGATCTGAGAGGTCCTTGGCTGCATGACCTGAGCTGGGGACTAACTGAAACAGTGCTACACTTCTACTGTTTTCTAAGGATCCTTTTTGGGAGAGACCTACCTTGCACTGGACCTTCCAAGGCCTATTTTCAGGTAGACAAGAGCTTTGAATACTAAACTGCCATTAGAGAGGATTGATTCCTAATGATATAAATGGACTTCCACAGAGTATCTGTGCAGATGGATGAGAAGGTGAGGTCCTGTTGCACTAATCCTGCAAGGTCACTTGAAATTCACAGTGAAGCTGAGGTCCACGTAATGAAACAAATGGCCAGTTTGTGCCCAGGCTCCCTCTCCCATCATCCTTTTCTCCTGTTCTCTCATCCCGTTGGCTCCCCTTGAGCTTTCCGGTTGTTACAGGGGCTCCTCTTGCCCATTAACTCTTGCAAAATTATTTGTCTGCAAAACTTATTAAGAGAAGTAAAAGTAGATTCCAGAGTTAACAGGAGGGATTGGTTTCTTCCTACAAATGCTGTGTGGAGTTCAAACCTCCTTTGGGAAGAATACATGTCTTTTACAGGTTTCTGATCAGCTCTGTATTCCACATAGGACCATTACTACTCTAGCCTTGAAAGGAAGCAACTCTGACCCTCTCTGAACTGCCAGGGATTAGTCCTGGCACAAGTTTAACCTGGAAGCTAGGGCCAGGTCACTGAAATTACTTAGCTCTCTTGAACTCAGGATTTGCTTCAGATACAACACTGAGTAATGAATGAATAGTAAAATAAAATATATATAAACATATACCTATTTTGCTATAGAACTGGAATTATTTTTCCAGTTAAAATTTCTATTTGCTTTCTATTTGCTTTTTGCCCTTTTTTTCCTTAAACACCTCTCCTCCAACGACTTGTTGAAGACAACTCTCTATCTTGTTGAGTATGTACTTCCTGCCTTTAACTCCTTTGATGGTTGGAAAAGTAGACATTTTTTGCATCTCGTCTGGCCAAGTAGCAGCTACCTCAGACAAGAGAATTCAAACACACTTTTGCATTATTCTTATGGGAGGTTTTTGGAGAGGTTCACCTCAAACCCATGATTTTGCTTGAGGCTGAGGGACCTGAAAACTGCAAATTTTCTCCAGCTTTCAGAGACCCACAGTCGAGCTGTTAATACAATACAGGAAAGACACACAGCTACACTTCAGACAGAAACACAAACATGCATAGAGACAGTACTGACTCAAACTAGCCCGTATCTTAAGAAGTCTTTCAAAGATGGTGAGGCAGAATTGTGAAAACCTGGGAGAAAAATCAAATGCATTTCTCCTGAAGGCCACTGAGAAGGAATTCAGAGTTGCTCACAGGTTTTTCAGATCAGGTAACCATGGCATTCACCTCAGAAGTTCTACCATCAGAAGATTGCCACTGGGACCCAGCCAGCTCTGTTGTCCTGTTTCCCCTTACATCTCTTCCATCACCTCCCTGGGCTAATCCAAAAGCAGAAACCTGCCTATCTGCGGAACAGACAAAGCCTCTGTGAGCAAGCACAGGAATGATATGCAAGAGTCCAGCTTAGTACCCAATAGCATGTGTGTGACTGATGACCTCTGTGCGGCCCGTACAATTCTGCTTATTTCTCAGGGCTGCGACTTATTAACAGTATTATCTTTTCTGATGAAATACCATCATCATGTGCAAACATCAGTGACAGGCATTAATCACAGACAATGCCTTTAATCAACAACTGAACATTATTAAGCATAGACCCTGAGAATTAACACAATAAGAGACTTATACTTAATCACTAAAGAGTACTTCTCATAAAGAAAACCCTATCCTTTTGTTCCTAAAAAGGTCAAAGTCTTTTTTTCTCTATTTGACAAGGACAAAACCCCACATAGTAGAGCATATCTAGGCTGCTTTACGTGACGTAAATTATTTCCAGCCATGTGTAAAAAACATTTCGTCTCAAAGATATTCACTAAGTTTTTGTATGTGATCCACAGCTCACAGAGTCTCTGTTCCTGAAATTATTAGGTTAGCTGCTGAAAGCAGCAATCAAGTTTTACTGTTAATCTTAAAAGCTAATCTTTTTTATTGACTTCCCAGTCAATAAACTTGTAGCTCTGAAACTGCTTTCAGGTTTCCTTGAGTAATAAGAGGGTTTGTGTGTACCTATGCACATGTTGAAGCTGCTAATTTCCTTGCTGAGTAAGTTTCACTCAAAAGTTAAAACTATAAAGCAATTTATCTTCTGACAGGGAGTTTTACTTCCATGAAAATCAGAACAACGCTTGAGGTGAGAAGACTCAGGGAGTAAGGTCAGGACCCTCATCGGGTCATAGTTTATGGGGAACTGTTAGAGGGAATGAATCTTCCTCATGAACAGTAAGGGTAAGGAGAGAAGGAGAGGTTTTGACCCTTTTTTTTTTTTTTTCCCCCTAAGGAACCCAGTGGATACAGTCCTGTCCCTATTCTTGAATTAAAATCTAGCTGTGAGAGCTAAAGAATAGTTAGGTGTCACACAGATTTATCCTTCCTCAGCTCTAGCCAAAGAAAAGGCAACGAAGCACATGCCAGATGCCTCAGACTACTTCAAGTTGCTTGTGAACCAGTTTGGCTGCGTTCAGCCGTGCACAAGCTCTGTGCACAGAAACCAGCAGCGTGGGACTCCCCAGAAGTCCCAGCATCACCTCAGTAAGAAGAGGACACGGTATGGGAGAAGAAAAGCAGGTCTGTTCTCAGCTTACATGCTATGTTGAACGCTAAAATATAAATAGCTCTCTGAGCAGCAGGGAAAACATGAAGGCTTCCTTGGCTTTGTAATTTGTGGTGGGATTTTCTTGTGCCGAGCAGTATGCAACTCTGACTGAAGCTCTTCCCACTGGTGGGGGGCATTCAGGCTGCCACTCTGAGAGCAGCCCTTCTCTTGGCAACAGGATTAATGCTCTTTCTCTTTGTCCATCGCCAGTTCCATCAAGTCTGCCAGAACTAAAACCTCTACCATTCATAGATGTTGCTCAAGCTTAGCAGAGACCAGCCCCTGGGTTCAAAAGGTGCAGGGGAAACTTTCCCCCTCCCTCATTAAGCATGAGCTTTCCCTCAGACTAACCCCCCTTCCAAGACTGTCCGGACAGAGAGCTGCTATCCAAATTTCAGTGACACCAGGAGACCACAGACATCACAGCACTTCTCACAGAGAGTGCAGAGCAGAGGTCCGTGCTCGCCGCCCGCACGAGCCAGGACACGGCACAACTCCCATCAACTCCCAGCCTCGCTTTTCTCCTTGGGTTTCAGGTGGGCCTGCTACCCGCCTGCTCTTAGCATGTACAGCAAGCTTCATGCTCTTAACATTTCCCAGAAATTCAAAGTGACAGAACCGGAGGTATTGCAATCTGGAACTCTTAACTTTCGTAAACTGGTGAGAATACTGGAATGTGCATGTTCCTTATTTAACTGCTCCACCAGCTTTTCTTATATGCTGCTCGGCACAGCCGTTCAGGATACATATTAGACAACTAACATCTGGACTGAATATCTATTAGGACCATATGCTCTACTCAGCTACAGCATCATGTTGGAGATTGAGAAAATCCAAACCAAATGGAGATATCAGAAACTTTCAAGGGTCAAAAATAAAGCCATTTTGGTTTTTCCCAGCCCTGATGAATATGGTATATTGGCCTGTGCTCTATGCCTCGTGCGAAAATCTCATTGTAGAAATAACCTGACTGAAAAAATGTAAAACAACTTGAGTATTGTGGTCGAAAATAGATCTATCTCGATGATTTTTCCCCTAGTAAAGTTTTCAGTGAGTCAATGCTGAATGTCTCTGTCTCCTAAATGAGAACGAACAACAAGAATCTCAACCTTCACTTTCCTGTTGATACTTTGTGATGTTGTTTTCAGTGTGGGTGTGATGGTTTCCAGTTTCACCTCAACAGAATTCTCCTGGTTTAGTGCCGAAAAGGTTATATGTGCCTTAATGTCTGTGCCTGGAAATGCAGGGCTTACATAAACAGAAGCAGGGCTTAAATGCCATAAAAGCCCCTCAAGATAGAGGATGAAGCAAGGTGTGACTCCCTCGCTACTGAATAAGGAATTGAGAGCACTAAGTGGCAAAAACAACCTTGTACATGAAAGGAAGAAGGCAGAAGCTCCTTTAACTGGCTTTGAGACCTGATCAAGAAAAAACTATAGATCCTCACAGTCTCACAAATATCTCTTCTAGGAAGAGACATCTTAGTGCTTTTACAATGTTATAGGTAAAGTCCCTGAATCATCAGAGGCCAACTGTGTTCTTCAGATAACATTACTTACACTTACCCAAATTTCCTGTCACCACGTCCTGTGACCACCCCCTTGACTGGGGCAAGGAGCAGAATTCCAGGTGAAAGGATTTCCTCTAACTTAGCTGGGACACCAGAGGAACCATTGCATTTGATCAAAGTAATATCCATACTGTATTTTCCAGGTCAAAATGGCAACACATCAGAATAATAAAAACAAAATAATTTTGCAAGAGAAAGCAATTCCATTTTCTGCCATTGTTTTGTCTGTTACAAAACGAAGTGAGTCAAAATCTCTGCATTTAAAAACCTGACATAAAAAAATCCTAAATATCCTTTTAAACAAGTCTTCTTAGTGGTTTTAACAGTTAGATCAACACAACAAAGGCAGATAAAAAGAGTACATAGGAGCGATATTTTTGGTCTGGAGCAGGAGAACTGGAAGAGCTGGATGACTGAAGTTATAGAAATGGGGTGAGATTCAATAGCACAACATGCCCAACCACAAGCTGTAAGGAGTCAGAGCAGTATCACTGCTGTGCTCTACGAGCTCATTGTCTGAGAATGGCAGCAAATGAGAAGGGCCTGGAAGTATTGGCTGGTCACAGGACAAACATAACTAGCACTACTTGGCCTTAAGAAAATAAGGCATCTGCTGTGGCAGGTGAGGCAAGGTAATTCCCCCAGAAGTAAAGCAGCAGTAACTACCCCGTTCAAGGTCAGGAAACTTCACCAGGCAAACTGTTGTCACCACCCATGCTCAGGAAAAATGAAACAGGTAGCAAGAAAGGCTATTAGGGCAACCAGGGAGGCAGGGATCATGAGGATCTTGTCTGGTTTAGCCCAGCAAAAGGAAGCCAGAAGCAGACTATGATGGTAGCTACAGAATCATTGGAGTGCAAAAGGAAAAGGAGGAAAAGGTGTCATGGAGGAAAATTCTTTTCAATAACTGTTGGTAAAAGATTTATAACAAGCGATTAACTACCTTAAGTGGACATTAATGTTTTCTTCAGGGTGTTAAACTGCACTATGATCTCTCAGACAAAGAAAAAATGTGAGGCTTGATAAGCCTTCCAAAGCATTGACATCCCAGTGAAATCAATGACAAATTCCCGCCCTCCATCCCCGTATCTGGCTGCCCATGGATTCAAGCAGATGTTACTGAACTACTTAGTTTCAACTCCTTGCCAAAGCCCTTTTTTTTAACCTTTTTTCTTTTTTTTCTTTTTTTTTTTTTTTTAACTCTGAGGTCTAGAGATTTCGCTTTCTTCAGATGAAGGATTAGATTCTGTCAGCTCTGAGTACATATGTGGGCTGATCTGGCCTATGGGCCGTATGTTTGACACCTCTAGTATACTGTGTTATTGTACCCGGGGGAGGTGACGGGGACTTATTTATAGAGACAGTGTCTGTCAGGGGAAGTTATAAGTGTGATTTGTGTGGGTTAAAATAGGAAGAATATGTACTCTCTTAAGTGGACACTCCCTTGATTTTTGGCATGGTCAGGGTGAGTGCCCTTAACAAATGTTAGCAGTTTTCAGTTTATTACTTTTTCGTGGGAAGAAGCAATATTTTTAGAATCCTCGGGTATATTTTAAACTTGGAGAAATGACAAGTCCAGGGACTTCTGGGACACTTGAAGCAGATCTAACCTGTCATCTGTGCCGTGAGTAGCTGCAGACGCCACTGCAGTCAGTGCAAACACTGCCTTGCTGCAGGGAGGTGCTGAGTACCCTCACAGCACCAGGGAAATGGAGCAGGGGCTACTCTGGGCCCCCAAACCGCACCCAGCCAGGCCCTCTCCTGCCTGTCAGCTCCTCTTCCTTCCCACTACAGAGACATTAGAACAGATAAAATGCTCTGCACAAGCCCGATGTTTTTGAAGATCACTTCTTCCAGAACACCTTAATACGAAACAAAAAAACACCCCAGGTTAAGGAGGAGGAAAACATGTCCTGTTGACTTCATGGCAGGGGCCTGAGGGCTTCACCCTGTCTCAGTGAATCTGTTCCTTCTCTAATGTAAATTACTTGAGAAAGAAAGTTTCCTGATATTAGCATTTCACACATCACCAAGCACATTGCTGGTGCTTGAGAAATGGCCAACAAAAATAACTTTCTTGCAGGGTTTAGGTACATAAGATTTAAAGTACCCAATGAAGTTTTCAGGCTCCCAACACTTCAAACAGAAGAGCTCCAGCAGTAAGCATACAGCTTAAAAACTTTAATCAAACACACTAGTTCACAGCAAGAGCCAGTAGATAAAACAGATGCAAAATTTCCAGACCAAGTTGTTCTCACATATGGTAACACCATCCTCTCTTAGGGGAAAGCAGTGATGGCAAGCAATGAAAATACCCTCATTTAAAAAAATTCCCTAGTATGTCCAAACTGCCATCTCTGTTTAATCTCAAACTTACAAAAACCAATGCCCTTGGTTAGGAGTCTGCTGATACTTTAGGTTTAAAAAAACTCCAAAACAACCACCCCCAAAACCTGACAACATTCCCCCTGCCCCCAAAGCCCCAGTTTCCTGGAGATGCTGCTATGTAAGATCGGGTGAGGAAAGTTTATTGAGAAGGTTGTTTCATATTCTGGCTTCTAATAGAGGGTACTGGAACAGCATCCTTAAAGATAGGGTCCAGACTGTTAGTCCATTGTCACAGGTCCCTAATGTTTCACCAGCAGCTGGCAACAGAACCAGGACCCCCCACAGCCTCTGCCTGGCAACCCCGTGAGACAGAAATTACGTGCTTGTACTCAGATTTCCTTTAAGACTCCTTGCATTTAATCAAATAGGCTTTTTTTTATTCTCCAGTCTACATTGGCTGTGGCTCATAATCTCAGTGATGAAAAAGCCCATAATTCACCTCACTAGTCAGCCATGCATTTTCTATGATCATTTATTAAATTAAATTCCAGCTATTACCAACTATTCATATACTGTCTCTCATATGTACACATCCACATACACCAAAACAGTACTGTTCATTAAAAGGTAGTGCTGTTAGGGTTGCCCATCTAAGAGTCAGCTTATTAAATACTGTTTTCTGACAACAGTGAAAGCTGTGAAATCCATACTGCCTAGTGCAAAATCGGAAAAATAATAGACTGGTTTCTTGGGTCCATATACCAGCACAGCACCGTTCGGTGGAGTGAGGCTACTCTCTCAGGACTGGTAAAGGTCTGCCCCTTTGGCTTTCTCATTAATGCCCTTTTTCTCAGGATTAAACATGTGCAGCAGAGGATTTTGCACCAAGGAAAAACCATTGGCTCAGGGGACAGGTCTGAGGCAGCAGCACCAGCGCTCGAGGAGGGAGCAGCATATGCCTGTGATCAGCAGCACTTGCTCAAGCTTTTGAACCTTCACCTCATGTACGGGTTGAAGAGGCAAATTTAAGGCTGCTTTAGCTTGCAGACTTTGGAAGTGGGGACACATAACTTCTCTTATCCCCTAGAAAACAGGGAGTCACTCAGTGGTAATGATGTCAGGGTGGGGAAAAGCCTGCTCCCTGATGTACTTTGGCTGTCTTATAACCCCCACTTCAGTTACTTTGAAATAAAATCAGTAACTTCTTTGTTTAACTTGCTGACGCCATTTGCAGGCAGAATCATACCCTGAGCTGCTGCAAATTGGCAGAGCTATACTGGCCCTGAGGAGGGTCAGTCTGGACATGCCAGCAGAGGATCTGGCCCCCAATACCGTGGCTATGGGGCAGCAGGAACTTTCTGTGTCAGTGCATACAAAGCAGTTGTAGAACACATTATCTGGATGATCACACAGCTCTCCAGGCAGCAGATTAGTAACAACTAAACCCAGAGCATCTCCTGAAACTGAAACAATATCAGCTTTGAGCAAACAGTTGTCCTAAATGAAAATTCATCCCGTGCTAAATATAACCAGGTTGCATGACAGCACATATGTGTTGATTTCAGAGAGGTTTCTGAGGCATGAGGGAGATCATAAATAGGCCTTAACATCTAAGAAAATTAGACAGAAAACACAGATTCGCTTTCCATCTCACTTTTGTTTAGAATTCATCTCAGTATCTGCTCTTCCTTAAATGTCCTGGTACAGAGCCTAATTATTAGCACAGTTTTCTTCAGAGGAAAAGGTTACTTTTATTTCAGTGCCCTACACAAATTAATTGGGAAAAATATTTGCAAAGTGCGAGTTTTTAACTTCTGCAAACTGTGAACCTGGTTGCCGGCACCCCAAGGACTGTGAACTCTTGTCTTTGCTCTGCTCCATGTCAGGCAGCCACCAGCACTGTCAGGTTAGTCATCTTGTGGGCGGACAATCACCCAAACAATGTGAATGGTGAACTACACAAAGCCAAAGGCTTTTCTAACCATGGACCAGGCACATAGCCTGGTCTGGGGTGGGGCTGTAACGTCTTCATATAGCAGAGCAGAGCCCTCAGGTTGCAGGCTTCATCTCCAGGACTTACATCAAGCAGAAACAGAGTTTTAGGAAAATTATTATGAGAGTGGGACTGAACTGGCTTTTTAGCTATCTCAAAATAAACAGTTCATGCTAAATTGCCTGGATGCATGCTCTGGTCTCTAAGCACTGAAAAACAAAGCTCACAGTGCAATATTCTGTGGTTTCAATGTGAGCTCTGCAAGACACAGATGGGATGTACCACCATCTCCTGCTGCCAATGGCAGGACATGCCCTGAGGAAATGGGAGCAAAGCTGAGAAGGTGCTGGGAGCAGAAGGAAGCTGCTGGCAGGTCTGTATCAAGACAGTGACATAAAGCAGTCAGGTCTATGTTCTGCAGTGCAGCTCCTTTCCTGTTTCTTTCCCCTGCTTGGCATTTGGGTCTTGTGCACACAACCAGAGGCATTTCCACAGGGAAGGTCCTGAAGTGCACAGCTCATGGGGAAGCTGCCAGCACTCTCTGCCAGCTGAATAAAAGAAGCAAAGTCTCTAAAAACATTTAAAAAGTAAAAATTACATTCCTAATAAAGGACTAATTACAACAATTTGAAAACCTGAGTCTGAGTCACAAATCGTTCCCCTGCTTCTTGTTGCATTTCTTGAGGAAGTAATGATGCAGGCAGGAAATGCTGTGCTTCACCTCCCATTGCAGGGCAGGTTTGAAGAAGCCAGGAGAAAGTGACACACTGGAAGCCAGCCCCTCTCATCGTGGAGCAGAGGGACGGGGCAGTGCATCAGCACCAGCACAGTACTTCCTCCTTTACTCTTTGATTCACTTAGCACTACCTTATCCTTGGCAGGTGCTCAGCATCTTTCCTCTAGCAGGGTACAGAGAGCAAGCACTAATCAAGTAAATAGTGATGTTAAGTAAATGTTAAGGTGAAATAACATCACCGACCTTATCAATGCGTAAATCAAAGTTGAAACACATTTACCTTAGTGTTTCCAAACGTTATTTGTGATTGATAAAAACACCCTCTCATCCAGTCAGGAGGAACAAGCAAAGGCTTATAAAGCTCTCTCATAGTCAGTGTAGGGAAGAGAGGGACTATAACTTTGTCAATGTTACAGACTGCAGTTCCTGTTGCAAAATCCTTCTTCTAAGATTCTGAGAATTGAAGACATTATTCTCAACAAAGCAGTTGATTTGTTTACATATCGTTAAATAAAGTAGGTAGAAGACATAATTTTTCCTTTTGATTTTTGGCAACTTGAATTTTTCTCTGCAGCATAGACACAAATAACCTAGTTTCATGTTTTCCCCAGGACAGAAGTCACCACCAGTGGTACTCTGGGGCTCCTAAATGCCACACACCATGGTCAGATGAACTCTCTGGATGCTCTGCACAAGAGACCTTTCCATATTTTGAGACCACTGCCTGGAAAGTTTAGGGTTTTACATGAAAATATTACAAAACTGGAAGGGCTGAGGCTGAGTACAAGTGCTCTGCTGTCCTGGGGATTTAGCTATCTGTTTGGCCCTGCTCTCATGTCTCTGGAAGAACATGCAGGTCCTCCAGGTGCCAGAGACCATGGCCAAAAACCAAGGCATGAGGGGTGTATAAGGAAGCCAGGGAGCCAGCAAGATTAAGAACAATATTGAAAAGAAACATGATCTGAGAAGAAGGGAGGGTCAGGGTTTGGCACGGAGGTCTGAGATGAGCAGAGGAAGAGGATCTGTGGAACCTGCTGGGGCCATGCATCACGTCCTGCGTGTTCTATCCTGTTTTCCTCTGGACTTCACAGGGGAATATGATGGTGACGGGCTACTCAAACTGTGGAAAAATATTTTCCTTTTACATGCTGTGCTAGAACTGAAGTTCCTGGGCTTTAATATATGAATTTCTGGCTAGGTTTCTTGGGGTAGCAGGGTAGTTTTGGTGTTTGCTTTTTTTTTTTTTTTTTTCCACTGTTGCATACAAAAATATTAGAAGGCATTTGCTTCTGTATATAAACTACTTTTTTTCCCCTCTTTTTTTTCCCTCATCAGCTCAAAGAAAGTTTCACCTGCCAGAGGAACACCTGTACTTACTATTATAACTCCTAAAATACTCAGAAAACTTTGCAAAAGGTGCATATTAGAGGCTGTAGCTAGACTTGTATGCTAGCTTGTAGCTAGTCTTGCATGCAGAAGTTTGTTTGGATTATGCACAAATAGAGCACAAAGTCAAACTGAGGAGGAATAAAAACATTACTACTTGGGAATATGAAATCTCCCTATCTGTCTCTGTCTAACATGATTGAGTGGATGTTTCAGTATCCTCAAAGGAATGTCTCTGTTAGGGGGACAATGTTTTCTACTCAAAGCTTCTGAATAGCCAGATTTTAAAATTTAATTGAATTTCATTTCTTAAGGAAAAGTCCAAGTCACACAAGGACCAAATAAAAAAAGCTGAAACTGTTTTAATGGGAAAAAAGTCAGAATCCCACAGATAAATTGGATTGCACAGGAATTGTGCTGACTTGTGCTTCCAGACTTTCCTAGAAATGTCCAACCACTAATGAGAAAATTTGGCCATTCTCTTCTAGGATTCTCAGGGTTTAAACTCTTAAATAATGGGCAAGGGATATTTACTCAATGCACTTCATCCCTTAACCAAGCTATAATGCTCTTGGCAAAGAAACATGTTTAAATCTAAAGGGAGTGGTCTCCATCTCCTTAGACTTCTACACAAAGAAAGAAAAAAGGAATAAGAATTTACTCTTCCCCTGGGTCAAAATCTCAGTTTACCCCAAGAAAGCATATATGCCTTCCATGCAATGTAATTACAAGTCAGCTGAGAAACCTGGAATGAAGGAAAGCAGATCCATACATTGGCAAATTCAAGTAGTCCCTCAGCTTTGAGGGATGCCAACAAATCCATTACCACAATAGTGTTTTGCACTGAGAGAGCCCCACTTCAGGATTTACAGGCTTAATACAAGGAACTTAGGCTGGAAAGGAAAAGAGTTCCCCTCCCATTCACTATTTCCAATGGAAAAGGATTTTTCCCAAGTGAAAAGTAAATTGCTGAGAAAATGCAATTGAAATGATTAAAATTGCTGAAGGTTTTCCCCTTAATTTTGTTCCCGTCCTTCTCTCCCCCAAATTCCCACGATAGTCAATGTCAGAAGATTTCGCTTACTCTTGAATTCCTCCTCCCAAATCATAAATATTTATCACGTGAATGGGGTTCTTACAAGTCTCTCACATTTGTGAAAGAAAGCAGTTTGTTGCAGGATTTGACCTTGAAAATCTTCCCCAGTCTCATTGACAGGAGCCAATGCTATTTTTCCTTTTTAATAGGCTTGGAAACTTGTGCCAGACAGACAGAACAGCCAGACAGACCACACGCAGATTATTAAAAACAGTTAAGGGTGTGTGATTTTGGTATAGGGACATAATGGCCACTACATTATGGGCAAATGGGAGGTGGTAGAGTGGGAAGGGGATTGTTCATTAATGAACATAAATAATGAAAGGACATTGGAACATGGTTCATTCGACACAAAAAGCCAACTTCTTCAGTTAGAAAATGGAATCAATCATCTGAAGTAAAGGAGGAATTAGAAAATATCGTCAATCTTTATGTTTTGGACTCCTAAACAGCTATTAGACCTGGATTTCAGGAAATAAAAAAAAAAAAAACATTACAGTACTGCCTAAAAAGAAGAGGTGGTGTGAACTTTGCTATCTTTTCCACAAACTCCTGTACTAAAATAACTGAAGAGCCTGTAGTCCCCTCTTCCCCCCAGACACCTCCCGTCCGCTGGACTGAAGAAGTAGCAAAGTCCAAAGCAGAGAACAGACCAGGAAGCAAAAGGCACCTCTGCTTTGGTCAGCTCTGCTGTGAGAAGCAGGAGGAGGCATTTTGTTTTCCAGTGTCTGTGCTTTCCTCCTCCATATCTTCTGTGGGATCCCTAAGAGTGCCAGGTTATGGGGCTTGCAGCAAGGACCCGACTCACATCCAGCCCTCAAGGCAGGTATGAGAAGCGTAGAACTTACACACACAACTTTGCTGTGCTCTGAGCACTGTTACTTTGCAGTTGCTCCTTTGACTGCCACTGATGTTTTTTAAAAAAGCCCAAACTCAACATGAAAGTTGATGACTTTGAGGGCAGCCAAGAACGGGTGGGAATCTCAGCCAGCTGACTGAAGTGGGCTTGCTCTTGTTCTTACTGAGGAGAATAAACAATTTTCAACAGTTTGGATGAGTGTTGGACTATCATCCAGGAGTGAATCTGATGCCCATGCTACATTAATGCCAGCCAGTGCACAGCTCCTATTTAAAGATATTGTCAGAGGGGGATGCACGTTTAGAGAAGCCTTCCTGAGAAGCCTTCTTGCCAAGAGCAGAAAAGAGCACGCACAAATACCTCAGAATACGTATTGATGCTTGTGGTACAGAAAGAATCCTGTGATTGCTGTGGCCCATTAAATTCATCAACCAAGGAAAGTGAAAGTCAACAAGTCCTACAGGACTTACAGCCAAGGAAGCTGACCTGGTCAGGAAACCCATTGCCTGCCCCTTCTTTCCCAGCATCTCCCCTCCTGCCTCTTTATCTTCCCATGGGTGTTTTGATAAAAAAATAGAAAAAAAATTAAAAAGATACTTTTGTCAGAAATTTCCCTGTTTTCCCAATGCTGTATGGTAAAACACAAAGATGCTTTGGCCAGGTTTCCCCTTTCATCTCAATTCTCTGACACACAATAGAGTCCCATTCTAGTGGCAGGAACTGATTCCTCATGTTATCTCTGGCAGAAGAATATTTCCATTGAAAAATGGCTTTTGGAAAACTCACTAGTTTTCCATTGGTTTTAAAAAGACTGTTGACTGAAAAGACTTTTCCATCTGAAATCCTGGTTTAATGTCAGGAGCCTTGTCTGAATTCAGCAGCATCTCAGTATCACTGAAGGAAGGGACAGTTTCCCAAGGATGATTTGAGCTCCTTATCTCTTCAGTTTGCCTTTCCCAGCTTTCCACTTTGTCTCAATCACACCCAGCCAACTAACCCGAATATAAGCTGCTAAATCAGATCAGCAGCAGCCTCTGCTGAAAGTCCTACCCCAGGGAAAAAGAAAGGAAAAAAAAAGGGGCCTTAAATTTCCTTCAGGATGCAAAAAATGGGCTTGTATCACAAAGCAAAAGAAATATTTTCCATCATCACAATGAAATATTTATTAATAGCAGACACTAAATAATCCAGTACAGACTTGTTCACTAGAGTGCAGTTTTAGCAGAAGTCTCTGAGAACCAAAGCCCATTTAATTGTAATGAATAATAGCACAGATTTCCTATATTTGGGCTCCTATTTTGCAAAAAGCGTTAGCAAGTAAACATGGATATTCCCAAACTGTGAATATTTAGTTAAGTTTTATTCTGATGTTTCTTGTTCTGAATATTACTCTATGAATTATTAAATTGCAACCAATTTTCATAAGGATGAATTTTTTTGTTTGCAAAAATTGCTACTTTCTTTCACCTGAAGCTAAATCCACTACACATGGAGACAACTAAAGGTAATATATTCTTGAAAAGGAATGTAAAATCTAAGCCAAAGTATATATCAGATGAAAACCAGAAATGCTACTTTCATTTGAGTGTCATACACCCATAATGGCTTCAGCCAAATTAAGATTTTTACCAAATGTCTTACTAGTATTAAAAGTTCACGAGTAGAAATTGGTTTAGTTGAGCACATGCTACTGACTGAGCATTTTCACTTTATTTACACTCCATGTCTCTGACAAAAAATAGGCAAAAAACCCATATCCCAAATGCAGAGTGTAGGGGATAGAGAAAAGGGGTCTGGGACAGGAGAAACCAAATGCTCTTTCTCCACACCGGGGTCACTGCGCTGGGATGGGAAGCCCAGTGCCCAGCTGCTGCATGACACCAAGCTGCTCATCAACACCTGATGGTGGAGGTGAGCCACGAACACTTGTCCAGATGGAAACCTGTGGCCTGCACTAAAACATCAACTTTCCCTCACTGCTCTTGCTTAAAACGCTCCCATTTTTTCTTTCCTTTGAGACTGGACTCTGCTGGGGGCAGCAAATCCTTTCTGTGCATTGTTATGAGAGTCAAAAAAATGATCAAGACCTCATAAGAACTTCATCTGTGCTCACCTACTCTGTGGAGATGAGGGGTGCTCATGTCACAGCAGTGTTATTAGCAAAGAGACAGAGAGAGGAGACCTCCAGCGGCTGAATTCTTTGAGGGGAATACTTTTAAACTTACATAACAGAAGTATCATCTACAGTAAAGCATTAAATGATGATCACAGCAGAGGTGTAGAAGTTCAGAGGAATAATCAACATCGACACCATTTCACCAAGTGAGAGTCAGCTATTTGCACTCCTACTCCCAGAACCATCCCTACAGTTGTCATACATGCACAGTGGAAATACCTTTTACTCCTAAAGAAAATGTTTTTCTAATACTGAGCCTATTAAGAGAAGGGAGAAAAAGTTAACACATGTGCCCACGGCTGCAATTTCCCCATGCCAGAGTTACTGCTCAGGCCTGTGTGCACATACTGGTGCTGCCAAGTGGTCAGGCTTTGCTGCTGTCTGCACAGCAGGGCTCATGGCGTTTTGTGATTTAGTTATTTCCAAAAATGACACTGTTTGACAAGTACCAGGTGACAGTGGCAAACCTATTTAACCACTCTACTGCTGGGTTGTGCTGGAAGCTTAGACTAGACTTACAGGTACTTTACAATTGTCCTGTCTCTTTTAACACCCCATACACAAAGCTGCAAATCAGCCTGACAGCATGGAAAAGCCTCTGATTAGACAGCAAACTTCACTTTCTGTCCTTTTTAAGTGTAACATTTCCAATTCTCGCACATGTGCATGCTCATTTGGGAAGCATCTGACTAGTTCTGGCATCAGATTTGGACACCTTAATGTGTGCATCTTCCTCACAGTCTCATAGCACTGAATAACACATGAAGTTACATTTGTCTAGAGGTCTGCTCAGTTCAGCCTGGGCGGGTAAAGAGGCAGATATCTATTTACGCTGCTGCCACAGGGGTGAGATCCTGACTGCAAGCTGAGTCACAGGTTTGAGTGCAAGTCCTCAGAGAGCACGGCACTGCTCACCATAGCCAATGCCAGACCTCGACTCCAAGCCTTGCAGAGGACAGAGCTGCTGGAGGCACCAGAGTGGCTGCCCTTTGCCAGCACTTCTCACCGGTGATCTACAAAGCAGTTCTAGTTCGAACAATAAACCAAAATGCCTGTGGTATGTTTGTCAGCAAATACCAGCCTTCAATAGGAAGCGCTAGTGAGAAGAACAAATTCATTTGACAAACCATGTCCTGTCACAGAAAGAAAACCAAACCCTTCCTGCAGAGGAAAACAATCATTTAATTATGTTCATATTCATAATGTTAAATAGCTTACGGTTAGGCCTGCATAGCCTTCTCTCTTCCTTACGGTGATATACTCTGCAAGACAGTATGGGAGTAAAGTGATACCTAGGTTATTCCTACAGCACAGAATAGATTTTGAATAGAAAATCCCAGCATTTTCTTGTAAAAACAAGTACAAAATGCGTTTATAGGATAGGTTTGAGTGTTTTCAGATTGCAAGAGGGTTTTAATTTTTTTTCCTTGCCACATGAACTGCCAACTAAACTGAGAAACAGAAATCCTAAATAAAAGTTTAAAAGCAACCACCAACTGTTTAGAAACTGAAAAAGAAACTCTACTAGGAAATCAGTCCTTTCAAGACAGTGTTCCAGTAAGATGTCAGGGATAGGTCACTTGATTGTCTCACTGGAATAACCACATTTTATGTTTTTAGAGTAAAATATACGAGGTTGGGCAGCCATGAGGGTTAGTCCAGGGCTCAGATTTTAACACAAAGGGTAATCTGGTCTGGTGCAGTCTGGACAATACTGCAGTGCATCTGAAGGTTAGGTTTTATGTTTATTAGCATCATCCAGATGGCGTTTTATGTCCTTAATAACTTTGTCCCTGACTAAGCCATGAACCTACTGTTTGACAAACACCGTAGGAAATACCCATCAGCAGAAAAGTCATTTTGCAACAAGGGGTAGAGCCAGCATGTTTAAGATGCCTACAATTTACTTCTGTGTACCTGTCACCTTTTGGTGTGTACACTTAACATTGTAAAGTACTTTGAGCAGTTGTCCCTAAGCTAAGGGTCTGCACAAACAAGTTCAGAACAATTGCAGATGCCTGGGAGCCCTGCAGGTCCTTCCAGGGCACTGCTCAGTGGCATGAGCTCCTCCTCGGCTACTTATGCCCTGGCCTCTCCACAAGCTTGGCCCTGCCAAGGAAGGAGGGCCAAGGCTTTGATAACGTGCCTCCCATTCCCCCCACACGCCTCATGTGATGCCAGGTAATTCACATCAAGAATTTTGAGCTCCAAGGTTACTTGCAAGTTAGGGCAAAACGCACCTTTTTCAAAAAGCTGTTCAAACAGTTCAACTATTTCCACTCACAGAGCACCTTGCAGTCCTTGAGGGAACATGTTCTGTACTTCATTAGCAGAGATATCTATCTCCAGCATGTTGTCCCAAACACTGTATGCATAGCAGAACCTCCAGGATTTACTGTATTTTGATGACAAGACAGGAAATCTCCACTTTTAATTAGTGGGACTTGCAATTCTGTGTGAAAAGCTATTTTAGTTTATAATAGTTAAAACAAAAGGAACATTGACATTTGTTTCAGTAAGACTGTCCTGGTCCCATACAACGTCTCGTCAGCCCAGAAACTTCTTTCAGCCCCTGAGGTGCACAAGTTTTTCCACTTTCGATTTAAACTGAAAAACATTTGATTTTTTTCCTAGGTGCAAAACACACAGTGGTCAAGACATTCCTCCCAAATGAGCAAAAGTTGCTGCACATTTACAGAGTGCAAAGCCCAGAGCTCAGCTCGCACCAGGAGATGATGGGATGCCCACTGAGCACGGCCCCTACATGGCTCCCTCTCCATGCCAGCGTTCCCACACTCTTGATGGCTTGCACAGCCCCGGGATTTCATACCCAGGCAGCCTTGTGCACAAATGCCTGCACGACATTTAAAACCCGAGCTGTGGCCAGCTATCACATACCAATCAAACGTATGGGCTAAAAGATAATGAGTTTACACAATCCAAGAGATTCTGCATACTTGTCCTGCTGGTTTACTGAACTAATTTGAGTTAAATTGGTTCAGCCTCATGAATCAGACAAGACCAGAATGAATGTTAGCAGCACTTTTGGTGTTTCATGACACAATTTACTTTGAACTAAAGCAACTGGAAAAAACCTTGTGCTCAGGAAAGTATGTATGTATCGCTGTTGAAGCAGACACTGGCAGTAGTGACATCAGCATGTTTTTTTAAGCATACGTTCGTCTTTTGCAGGGATATTTTGAGACCCTAAAAATGTCACTACAGAACTGTCCCAGTTTTTGATTTTGAAAATGTCACCTGTGTCATCATTGGAACTGGGCTGTTATTTCCAGAACCAACCATTTGGGGAACAGTTTACGTGAAACCGAAACCTTAGCACCAGCTCTGCAGCGAAAGAGGGAAGGCAAAAGCGCTGGCGCTCACACCGGCGCTGGAGTCATCCAGGAATTGGCTGGCTTACCTCAGGCCAGCCTTTCACTTGCCAGAATTCAGAAACTCATATTTCTTTTCAAATTTGCTATTTTCTTTAGGCATTCATTTTGAACGTGACCAGCTGTTCTCAGAACAGGGATCTGGAGCCATATTCTATATTTTTAGAGCAGGCATCTTTCTTGTTAAACAGAACGATGAAAAAACTCCAAATTAGAATATAGTTAGGAGGAACAGAAGAAAATTCACAAGTGCAAAACTGCTGCTGTTCACCCAAAAGGCTTGCAACAAAGATGCTGAGTGACTTTCCTGATAAGTCACAATGGTTTACCTGAAATGGGAGCAGAAAATAATACAAGACAACCACATAACAAATAAATAGCTCATCGGAAGCCCCAGTGTCAAGTGTCATAATCAGCTGAAAATACTAAAAGGGGCAACCCACCCTGGCACAGGATCCTGCTTATCCCTTGGGCCTGCATCAACACTGACACAACTGTCTCAGGGACTAGATCAAGAATCTCATCAACTTACAGAAAACCTGGCCAAAAAAAAAATCCCTTTTTGGACAGAGTAGGTCACTCAGCTGCCACACAGGGAGCATTCTGGTGCTGTCACAATGGCCAGGAGTGGAAAGACAGTACTGGAATGGACAGTAGGACTAGCGCTTTTGGCAGCAAAGTGACAGCAAATGTGCAGCCTGTGTACATTTACCATGCACTTCTAACACTGGAAATAGCAAAGCCTGAGGTCACAGGGCCTTGGGCTGCGAGCTGCTAGGAAAGTGGTGCAGGTACCTGGGCCATACAACATGAGGTCTCCAGGCATGCTCAGCTTCTGCTGGCTGGTAACATGCATGTTCATGCCATATCCTCTCCATCTGTCTAAACTGACAGAGCCTTTGTGCTCTAAATAGCCACATATATTCCTAAAAGCTGAAGGGAAATTAATTATCCTTGAGGCCTTTACCACAAACAGTTTGGCTGAGGACAGCCAGCAGTTTCCATTGCCTTTGAATGTGGCAAGAAATACACAAAACAACATTACCAATCAATACTCTATCCCCAACAAATCATCCAACAGAAGAATTGAAACAACACATGAAAAAAAAAAAAAAAGGAAACAACACCAAAAAGCAACACCAAGCTAAAGGAAAATGTATTTTAAGACCATTCCTAGGGCGCTGTCTAATAAAAATGACTTTGTCTTTAGAGGTCACTTTTCTCAAAAGAGTCCCCAGCTTCTTTGGAGCAATTTCTTAAGAAACTTGGGGGAAAAAACCCCCACATCATAAACCCAGAATACTGGAATATTAGCTCATTCCTACAACCAAGCTTTAAATTATCATCTATAGTTGTTCGTGTCGTTGCTAATTCTCGCCAAGTTAATTTCAAAATGTTGCACTGCTATAAAGTCCTATATTTATCAGGTGACTGTGCATGTATCTGCTATTATTTGACTAGTGTTTAGTGTTTTAGAAGAGAGCTTTGGTTTATTCCACATGGCCACATTTCTGAAACTAATTAAATATGTCACAAGGTAAGTTAAAAAGTTTTGCTCGTCCACTCTCTGCTCTTGGGATATACAAATCCAGATTAAATGCTCTGTGGGGGACTTTAGTTAATATTAACTGAGGTTGTTCATCCCTACTTGGTGGAAGTAGGAGCCTTCCTTCTTCTGCTCCACAATGAATTGCACTAGTCAGGAGAGCTCGGAGGAGATGCTTTAAATGAACTCATCTCTGGTCCCTTCATGAGTGGATCACTGCCAGCACCCAGACAACCTGTCCCACCTCCCACTTGAATCCAAGGGCTCCTGCAAGCACAGCGTGTAAAATTCCCCTTTCTATAGGAACTTGAAGAAGAAGGACTCCTTCAAAGGTGCTTTCCTTCCAGAAGGAAGAACCCTAAAACTTCAAGGTCATATTTCAACGAGACACATTTTCCCAAACTCCTCCAACTTTTGGTTGTACAAGAATATTTGAGATGAAGGTGAGGGAAGGTCTCTCATGCAAGTGGATCCCTATTGTCTCCCTGTGTGATTCAGAAGAGGTGGCCACTTTTAGCAGTAAGGAATTCTCACTCAACATACACTACTCTCAGTCCCAAAGAAAAGCATGGGTTTCAGTGAGTAATCCTGTGATAAGGCAGAGTACATTTACTTTACATTTGTAATTTTAGAGATGAAAGGGTATGAAACACCCTTGGCTTGTTATTAAAAAATGCCTTGTTATCCACTTGCTTTTGAATTCGCTCAGTGCCATTTGTAGAAAAGCCATTTCTCCCCAGGAACCATTTCTTTCCAGATTGCTTTTCCCCCTGCTTCCCAGCAATTTCTGTTTTCAGAGTAATGAAGACCAATGTGGTTCTCTTCTACACCATTTCACTACATTTACATTTTTTTAAATAATTGATCATATCTCTGTAATTTTATACTTTTATTCTAAAACATAGGATGCATACAGTCACTACTCAGCATGGCCAGTGAATTATGGCTTATTTGAGATTTTAAATACAAAGATTATAAAAGTATTGGTTAAAGTGCTGCCAAGTGAACTAAACTTAGTGTTCATGGTATCTGCTAAATATATGTTTTTTAAGTAATAAGAAGGAGTTGTTATTGAAACTGCAATTATCTTTCACAATAAATACTGTTTTTCTTGAAGGCTTCTATACAGTAAAGTTATATCAGTACTTGGGTATGGTGTACTTATAATTAACACAAATATAGGAAAAAACATACTGATATTTCTTAAACTGCTTTTCTTTTGTTTATGCTAATGGAAAGAATAATTTGGGGTGCCACATGCCTCGAGGATCTATAAAGGCATGCCTGAATATTACACAAAAGTGTCTTCCCAGAGGTTATCAGTTTGGACAGTTGTTAAGCAGGAGCGTTATCAAATGTAATCACGCATTAAAGAGGAGTTAAGGCTTATGGATCTTAGGAAAAGGTTTGGAGGCGGAATGATGATTATACTGTTTAGACTGAGACTTCCCAGGTATGTTCAAACCTACATATAAATACAGCCTAGGTGTACACTCCTGAGACCTGTTGAACTCATACAAACTTTGCCAGGATGAAAGGACTGCAAAATTAGCAACTTCAGACACATGTACTCAGATGGAAAAATAAGCTTTATCGTGAGATCTGAAAGCACGGCTTATAAACATTCAAAAATCAAAGCTTTGTTTTCTCTCTGCTGTAACTAAAGGCAATTGAAAAACCAGCATATTTTTCCTTTTAAATATGTATATATTCATTTAAATAATATATAGAAAAATAAAAATTGTGTATTTAATTATATACTTCTTTCCTAGGCAAATTAACAGTGACAAAGTACATACGGTACATACAGTATCAGGAATACAAAAGAAAAATAAAAAGTGGTTTGTTTATACAGGGGAAGTTTGAGCAGAATTTGAGATTGAGAGAGGCTGAGGTGGGTTTTTTTTCCTCTTACATACAAAAAACATTCTAGCTGTGGTTTCTATCACCAAAAGTGGAATTTCGCTCTTATAAAGCATCCTACAAATTGCACTCACGTATTTTACCAAAAGCACATCACGCATCCTGATGAGATCAGTGAGGTATCAGACACATAGATAACTAAAGGATCGAGAGCCTATATGCCTATTTACTGTAGCATCCCTTGTGTCTTTAAGCCCCATCCTGTTCTTGCACAGCAATGGAATCGCTTTCCTTATGGCATATCATCCCTCTTTCAAGGAGGTCCGTTGCATGCATGCTCACAGTTTAAAAGATTTGAAGGAATGAGTCTTTTTGGTGAAAGCAATCTAAGGTGTCCTGTTGTCACCACCAGAGTACCCCTTCAGACCCCCAAATACAGCTGGCATCCCCAGAGAAGCATGGAGCAGCTGTCCCCATAGTGGGGACTGATGCCCCTTCTCATGGGTGCAGCTGGATTGGGGACCATGCAGGGGTGCCAGCCTTCCCACCGGGAAGGAAGCTGCAGTGTCTGTCCCAAGACTTCTCTGCCTGCCCTGGCTCTGCCAGAAGTGCCATCAACATGGTGAGGAGGAGACAGCCCTGCTGCACGTGCGGGCAGACAAGGGACAGGGAGCGAGGGAGAAACCCAGAGATTTGTTCTTCATCCCTGACTATTCCATGGCTGAAACATACGAAAGCATCAAACCCAGAAGCATCAGCACAGTGCCTGACACTTCACACATTCAAGTCTTTGAGAAACTCTCTGATCAACTGCATTCTGGGAATTGTCAGTCCTGGATGCCTCTCAAATGGGATGGTTTGTGGACACAGGATGGAGCACACTGGCACATCAAGTCTTGCTTGCCCATTGCCTTTGGGTGAGTCTGATGAAGGGGATGTCTTGGGGCCATATGCCTTCCCATGCCCCACTCTCTCTCCTTGCCTGCATCCTCCTTCAAAACTCTGCAGGGCCACATTGCCACCTGACATTGCCTGACACCCACCCAGAGCCAGATGGTCCCTTCAAATCACCAGGCTCCTACGGGAGACTGCCCCGGTTGAGGAGCAGAGCCGGCTGGGATGGCCAGCAGAGCCTCCCCAAAACCCACATATGAGTCCTGGACAGCTGTTGGTTGCAGTTCAGCATCACAGCAGAGATGGTCCAGCTGCCTCAGTCAACAAGATTTCTCACCGGAAAAAGGTAATTTTTAGAACTTGAAACTTTTTCATGTGAAAATGGCAGTTTTGACAAAGGCCTTTCATTCTGTGATGGAGATAATCAAAATGAAAAATCTCATCTTGAATCAAAATGAAAAGAAATGGAAAATTGAAACAGTTACACTTACTGTTTTGACATTTCCCATTCAAAACTCCTCAGAATCCTTTCCGTGCTGTGTGAAAATGTTCCTTTTCTGATTTTTTTTTTTTTTAATTTGTTTTGCTGGGGGAAAAGAATTTGGAAATGCTGACATTTCTTGCATGAGATATTTCAAGCTTTATCTAGAGAAGTTGTGCCTACAAGTACACTGAATTCCTTGCACCCCACCCTACAAGTATTTTAGAAGACTTGTTGGAAAATATCAAATTTAAATAATAACCTTCCAATATTAAAAACAAAGTTAATCGGTTATATTTTCCTCCTTGAATCCAGGCACTTTTCTGGGATTTCAAATGTTAAAAGGTAACCAGATTTAAAACCAATTTCACTGCAGAAATCCTTCCATAGGAAATTACAGACCAGCTGATGCAACTGGCAAAATTCACACTTTTAATTAAAATGATTAAACACGAGAGACCCCATTGCCTGTTTTATGTATAAAACAACAACAAAGTAGGGATTTATGAAAGAAATATCATGTTTCTGTGTATCTTAAAGGAAAATATAACTGTATTTAAACTGAGGATTTTTTATGCGAGGTGCTGATGCTCTTTCCTTCTCCAAAGTACTACTACAAATCTGAGACTATCCCAACCTTCAAATTTTATACCATCAAAGGCAACCTGCTGTTACACATTTTTTCTACAAAATTTATCTATGTATATACACTGGAAGTCTGTTACTTTGCGAGATATTCCAGCAATAAATACAGCATGAAATGAGTGTTTTCCTCAATGGTCAAAGGTATTCCTTTTGCAAAACAAGTCTCCTTTGTGCTCTTTTACAACAAGTGTTACCCAACAATTATATGTCATATTTTATAATGCAGAACTGCTCTGAAAAGAGTAAACAGCTTTCATGAGGAGATCAAGAGCAATATATATTTTTGGTAATATTAAATATATTTATAGTTTATCTTATACTCTGGTTCCCTGCAAAAAATAATACCATACTCTGTATATACATCTTCCTCTTAATAAGCTCAGTATAGATGTCTTATTCATTTCCTGGGAAGGAATGCTCTTTACCACAGTTATTTGTAAATGCAGTTAAATTAACATCTTCAACTGCTTTTACTCCGCATGAAAATAACTACATCCAAAATCATTTCACTTTAAAAAAGTCATTTTAGTCTAAAGTTTGGCAAAAAAATAAACTGAAATGCTTAGAAATTTACATTTTTGTCACTCCATAAATCAAAACTTACTTTACATATTAGAACAATTTTTGTGAGAATTTTGGATCTGAGCTGATAACCTTTTGCCAAGTTTTAACGAAATGCAAATTGAAACATCTGAGATATTAAACAGACAATCGAGGTTTATGGTTACATCATAAGATTATTGCCCAGTAACGCTGCATACTATGGCCCCAATTCTGAAACACTGACAGGCTTTATGTATGCAAGCAACCCTTGTGAACACAAATATAAGTGCTAATACAACCTCATGGCATCGAGAACACAATGTTGTATCAGCAATTGACATGCAAACTGTTTTGCTAAGGGAACATTCCTCCAAAAGATGTAGGAGGGTGTATGTGTAGAAAAGGGCAGCAAACGATGGCAGAAGCTTAATTATAGTACCACTAATGGCAAGGGGAGAATACAGCGTTGAAGACAGCCAGCAGCGTTAGCTCAGAGAAGCCAGAGAGCGCACAGGCCCGGCTCCCCAGCTGGCACAAGCTGGAATAGGTCCACTGGAGTCAGGTTACATGGATTTTTACCAGATCAGGATCTGAACCAAATCTGCAGTGGCTGTATAAAGCAAAAAAGTCCACTGGCTGACAAGGAATGAAGATTGGGTACCCTCCCTGCAGGTCACCAAAGAACATCCTGGCACTAATGTCTTCTGCCTCAGGAGCCCATGCTGTAGATGCACACCATAATGCAGACCTTATGTAGTGCTGAGGGAAGTGTTAATTAATATCTTTAATTGTTACATACTACAGTAAGAAAAGAATAAGTGATTTGCTGGACATAAAAATCTTCCCAGACACGGCACATAGGCTCGATTGCAGCCATTGCCCTCTCCCACACCTCACAGAGACAACACTGATGTGTCCCTGTTCGGTCTGGGACTGGCTTTGACAATAGCTTCCAGGAAGAGCTAAGCATGCAAACCTTAATGCATTTATGGCTCATATTAATTCATCCCTGGCCCCTGTGAAAACTATAAACAAATTTAAGACAATGGGGAAATGGTTATTTTAAATGGGTCATTATTAATAATGAAGGGTATGGAATACTTAGGGAGTAAGAAAGGTCAGATTTGAAGAGAAGGGATACACCTAGTGTTCAGGTACCAAACTGATACCAAACCCAGGTCCCTGGAGGGAATGACCTCCATGGGGCTGTGGGGTGAGGCCAGTGGCAGTTTCATAAACAGGGTGAGGTTCCTTCTCTATTAGCGTTCAAAGCAGAGGAGGCAACAGCAAGTCCTTGAGGGGGTCCACAGTATATTTACAAGAGGGGTGCTAAGTGCTAAAAAAATAGATGTACTGCAGACAGTTCACTGTGAGGTTACTAACCAGTGGATGCCCCTGAAGCCTTGTTGTTCAGCTCTTCTAACCAAATAAATTGAGACTAAATTGTAGGCTAAGCTTTTCTCTGGTAGAAAAATGTTCCCACTCAAATTTCACTGTTCTAATTGCAGAAGCTAGAAATAAAAATACTTTCATTCAAATAACCAGCATTCAAAATGCTTTCAGCTGGACTTTGCCTCCCAAAAGAAGCAAAGACGCGTGAAGGATGTTCTGTATTACCATTTTTATTGGCGTTATGGGCCAGGACCCCGTAGGTGCTGTCCTACCACAAAATGAAGATCATTATCCCTACTTCAAATCATGATCTTTTATTAAAACAGTTTACAGTTCTTATTTAATCATCTCAGCATGTACTGCATGGAGTCTGCAGTGAAATCCATTCATTTCTAGCAAATATTGGGCCAAATTGTGCTTTTACTCCCTGGAGGAGGGGTGGGGGTAAAATATACAGAACAGCTGGGGCCACCCAGTAGTTCAGCGAGGCACTCTGACAGCAGCAATGGCAGATACAAGCAGAAAACATCTTTAAAGAGCCCTCAATTCTTCAGCAAAGCCATAATTATATTCTGAACATTTTTCCCATAATCATTTTCATCCAAAAATTTGCCAAAAAAATTCATCGTGAAAGGCGTAGAAATCTACATTTTTGACACTCCATAAATCAAAAGCTTATTTTACATAGCAGAACAAAATTGCTGTATATTTTACCTCAACCATACTGTCTTTTAGCATTACCTGCTGCATTTCCAGACTTGAGGATTTTTACATACTTTTCCACTGCTCCTCCTCAGATTTTTTTTAACATTCACCACCCTCTTCAGTAAAACACATAATTTCTCAAAATCTATTCCCCTGAAGCACGGTGTGGCCCTAGGACTGAACTAGCTTAGTTTCTGCTATGATGATGTAGGGCACCCCAGGACACTCTCCTGCCACTTCCCATCCCTCCAGGTGCCCACTGAGCTATTCCCCACAGGTTACCAAAACTCCCTTCTCAGGCCAAAGATGCTGAAAACCTTTACACCCAAGCTGCAAATGAGTGCAGGCTTTACTTCCAGCACAGTCACTTCATCCTGGAGGGCAGAAAGGTTTCCTCTGGGGAGGATTCATTTAGGAGCATTCATTCCAAGAAGAGAGTGAGCATGCCCTTATTTTGTGTTAGTGCCTAAAAAATGTTTGCTCTTCAGTTTCAACTCTGATTTTTTTTTTTTTTAAATCAGAATGAGTCACCTTTTCATTTGAGAAACTGGATCGTATATTCATATAGCCAAACCACAACCAAAACAAAACAAAATACAAATAGATCTGAGAATAATAGTGACTTTCAGACATGATCAAGCTGGGTTTGATTTGTGCTATTTATCAAGAGTTAAGAAACCTTGTTTCCCTTCACCAGTCCCCTGAGCCATTAACATTCACATTGCACCACATTCTTATAAGATTATGGGAATTTTCAGTTTAGAAAATCCAAAGCTATCTGCAGCTGAGCATATTTAGTTGCATTTTACATTTCTATTTTAAAATAATACCACTACATCTGATACCCCGTAGTTGTCTGTGACAAATGTAATATGCAAACATCTTCCATTGCATAAATGGCATAGGAATGGCAATAACAATACGCTGAATGTCTAACTCCCATTGTCTGGAGAGCAGTCTTAATGTTGCTGAGTTAATGAGTGAAATGAGCATTGTGGTCTAAGTGTCACATAAATAATGGTTTCCATTACAAAAAAACCTCTGCCACCACACCCCAGCCATCTCAAAAAGCAAAGCTCTAGAGGTTTCCCACAGACAAATACATAAACAGTGCTGAATTTCTCCCCTTTCCTCCTCTCTGAGGCAGCTAGTTTAGTGGCCTCTTTCTTTTTTGCAACCTATTTTTGTGACAAAATGCAGCTAAAACATTATGTGGTTTCTCTACGAACAGGAGTAAAATGCACTCAGTGTGGACCAACTCTTCTCTGGTGCGAAGGTCATCCACCAAAGCTGCTGAGTGGCAACTGAAGCCTTTCTCACGGAGATGTAAATACTTCTCTCTCTGCATCTTTTTACACATAGAAAGCAGCGAGGCCTGAGTCCTCCCTGCCTACTCCTGAGCTCTGCTGTCACACCCTTGACAGAAATGAGGAGTACGTGTGCAGAAGGGCTTGCAGATCACACCAACAAATGCTGGGATGCAATTCCATGCAGCCATAGTGCTGCTGCCAGAGAAACACTAAGGATGGCTTTTAAGCAGGTTTTGGAAAGGAAACAAAGCGTGCGTAGACAACCAAGCTACAAGCTGTAATAACAGCAGTCAGAGGGATATGAAAGGCTAAGCATTTCACAACTCTGCTAAGTATAGATATATATAAGAAATGCACACAGCCTTTCTACAGCCACTGAAGCCAAGGTGGAGAAGAGCTAACCAAACTAACCTAGGAATTCAGCCCTGCATGAGACTCCCAAATTACCGTACAACGGTCTGTTCTCCTACTGCCACAAGCACAGAAGTAGTTTTTTCTTTCCCCTAAAACTAAAGAAGTGTGACAATTACATCGACAGTCTTTGGGGAAAATTATCTGCAATCCATCATGGACTTTCTACCTGACATTTGGAAAGATGCACAGTCAACCACTGAGTGTTTAATAAGCATTCAGAGGATAGCCTACAAAATGGTCAATAGTTTCAATTGTTTATCTGCGCTTTTCTCAATTTTCTGTAATTTCCTGGTGTGTTTTTTGTCATACAGGATCCACAGAACAATTTAAAGGGAGTCATTTGTTCTAACCCCACTGAAGCCAAAGAGGAGGTAGGTGCCCAAATGCCCTGAGCACAGCAGAAGGTGTGAGGCTTACTGCCTGCTGCTCACAATGATGGCAGCCTGAATGGTGTTGACTGTGGGCAGTCCTACTCTGCTACATTCACAGTGTCCATCTCAAACTTGCACAGAACCTGAGTCACCGCTTTCATTCCGTAACAAATATTTGCCTTTTGGTTTTGCCAGCATCGGTGACTTCGGGATTTACAGAAGGCTCAGATGAAAATGGAGTAATCCATTCCATCAAAACAGGAAAGGTTCAAGTAAATGAAAGTGACAATTTAGATTATGGATAAAAGGAGTAAACTTTTCCTTAATAGGACACTCCACATTTTATCATGATGTTCCAAAACTATTTTAAGAGCACCTGGAATTAATAGCCCTCATTTAAACTGCAGTAGCAGCTCTAGGAGCTTCAGCTGCAAGTCAAGACCCAGGTCAGTTTGCTGGTGTCTGTACCAGGAAACATCATAGCAGCTTGTCCTTGCCTTGCTCTGTTTACAGTGTAAATCTTGAGTGAAAGACAGAAACAAGCCCAGAGAGAGGGAGAGCAGAAAATGATGAGTGAAGATTGGTGTGTACAGTGCTAAACCATTCTCTTTCTTTCTTTCCATCAACTGAAACATCTGGAGCTTTTTAAATGTTATTTTCTTTTTAGCTGTACAGCATACTGATCTGCAGGGTAGGATTCACTTTGTGCGCATAGTTAGCTGGAGCAGTGTGATAAAGATTGTTTGAAAAGTCTTAGACATGCAGACTCCATCAAAGCTGTCTTCCCTCTCAAAGTGAAAAGTAAATGCTGGGTCTTTTCCAAGGTGAACTTATTTAGCACACAATTTATTTGAAAAGGTCCTTCACTCTGAGAAATAATTTTGTGACCCTGACAGTAAACCTGAGAGCAGAAACATCAGATTCTCCAAAGAGAAAGATGGACTTCTGTCTTCTCTAATTTAAAGGCAATCTTCTTTAATAAAGAACAATATTTAAAATTTTTAGGACAGGGCTTATCTATTGAAGAAAAAATGTGTCACTTCTAGGTACTAAGTGTGCTGTATTGTTTAATACACAATTAAAAACCTCAAGGTTTTAGATAAGCATTCCCAGAAAAGATTTGAAGCACATAAAAGGTATTCCAACAGCAAAACTAAAATTATCTTTGTTCTGAAATAATGTGGTTTCTTTTGCTCCATCTTCAATTTCTGTAGCTGACTTTTGTGAGGCAGACTGGAGTATTAGACTCAACAATAAGGACTTTAGGATCCATTGTGGAACCACAGTGCATGTCCAGAACTTGCTGAGATATGACTCACCTATGGCCATGCTGTGACTCCAGCTATGGCACTATGTGTGGTGACATGACAGAAGTTACACTAATCAACACCAACAGCTAAATCTCAAACAATCATCATATTACTGCCAATATCCCAGCTAATGCGGCATCTGTGTGACTTGACTGCTATGTAAAAATGCAGCATTTTCTGAGGCAGTGGCAAACCTGTTTGGTTTAAAGGGTAGTGTAGACATCTTGAAAAGATGGGAAGCACTTTGCATTTACCAAGTCCTGTCCCATGGGTACGATTAGGTGGCATGATGAGTCAGACTCTGAATACAGGTTATAAAACCATGCTGACTATGAGTCATTAGCTCTTCACTTTATTTTTGGGCACATTTAATCACTTCTTTTGCCCATGCACCTATTTCCTGCTTTGCTATGTTTTGGCTGCACATCTCTGGGATGAGATACCTTTAGTATGTCTTGGTATTGCACTGAAATGATTTTCAAGTATTTCAACTGGCCAATACTTAAACAAGTTCAGTAGAGAAGATGTGGGCTTGTTTACTACTGACTTATGCAGATCAAAAATGGATTTTTTGATCTGCATAAGTCCATGACTCTCAGAAAAGATCACGGAACTCCAGGCTCCACCCAACACAGGTTGTAGGACAGCATCTTCATTTCAGCAGGAGCTATCAAGCACACCACCAATCCCAATGCAATATTTTCATTTGGGTTTAAAACATGCAACATGTTTTTCTGGTACGAAGTCTGCTGATAAACATATGAAAACATGGAGAAGACAAATCACTCAAGGAAACCAATGGCGCAGTGTTTCTTCCAAACCAAGAACCGAAGGTGGGAAGAGCACCAGACAAGCCAAATGGGTGGCACGGTCCAAGCAGGCAAGGCAGCAACAATATGTCAGCACACAAAGCATAGCTAACCCAGGAACTGCTCACTGTGGGATGCTGTGAAAGTAAAAAGTTACATGGATTCTGCTGACTAGTAAGACCCTCTTCATTCGTGAAGTCTTTGAGGCACTCCATTTTTAGCAGGAGGAACATTAGGAGAGAGGAGGGGATTTACTGTCATTAAATCCAGCCTGATGCACATCTCCAAATGTGAACTTTGTGATTTACACAAAGGTGTCATGATTTACATTTGGAGGGCCTCACAGGGCTGGTGGTTTCTCTGACCCTGTGTAATGAGTATCAGCCCCCTACTCCCAGCCACCATTTCCTGCCTGCTGAAAGTCTGCATGGGCTGCATTACCAGGAGACCTGATGTCAGCCCATGCAGCTGGATTCTCTCCCTCCCTCCCATCCATCTCTCACTCTTGGGATCCTCAGTCTCCATCCTCCCATTTGCTGTGCCACACACACCAGCTCCCATGTTCTTGTTTCCAGCCTCTGGGCATCAGAGCAATGCTCCTGCCCTCCCCTGCCTTTCCACCATCCTGTCCTCAGTTCAGGACGAGTCAGGGACAAGGATAATTTCCAAATGGATCTTGGTACAAAGCAATAAGCAGGTACTGCAGAGGAAATGCCTCAATGGTCATTAGTCCAGGCAATGAGAGGCTTGGTGTGGCAAGCAGGAGGGGTACGAAAGTGATAGTGAGGGATTGTGGTGACAGGTTCTCTTCATGGTATCTTTCAGGAGCACATTGCAGGTCTGGCAGCAGTCGTTACCTGGGATTTGGGCTTAGCATTCAGACAAAATTTCTGACAATTCAGCACTCTGCTCACCACATCCACCTCAGCTAATGCAGGTGTTTCACTGGAAACATACAGCCTGACCTTAAACAGGTTCCGCCACACATTGACCTTCTTGTTACAAAGCCCACTCAGTAGCTTTTTCTAGATGTTACACCTTTCTGAATGCCTTTCCATTACTTGAGAATTACAACGTACAAGTTAGATATTTCAGATTCACCTCATAAACTGCTGGTGTTGCTGGTGAAGTCTTTTTCTCTGATCCTAGGGTCTAGGTAATACAGACTGCAGAATACTGTAGTTTGTTTGTGGGCATGGAAGTTAATTTTAATGCCAGTTTTTATACCTGAGATACTGTAAACGAGTATCTTCAACTTATATTGCCCATCGTAAACTTTTTTAACCTGTGAGTCATTTTCAAAATAATAAACGTAACTATTCCATAAAAATATCTCAACACAGAAGAGCCAGAAAAGTGAAGGACATGAACAGATGGCACATCAATCTTCTGCATTTATACAATTTGTTTTTTAATGCAAATAGTGTGGGTTGCCTGCTCTTGCCTTGGATATTGTTCCAAAGACGAGCACATTTTCTTATCTTTCTGGATCAATGTGACATTTGCAGTTATCATAAAGTGGGAGCCCATTTAATGATGTTAATGCTTCCTTAATGTAAAAATAAAATCACCTCCTTTATAAAAGCAAACAGATTAAAAGTCCCAAAGAGACCATTGAAATCTGTGACATTTGCAGTTACTGGTGGCTAGATGGCTTGATTATACACAGGTAAAAAATATCTTAAAAGCATTGCTTATGCTCATTAATCAGAACATTAAATAGGAATGCTGGAGTCTCCCCAGCTAGAATCAGTTTTAAAAATGTATTAATAAAAAAATGGAGGCAACATTTCATGCAGCCTGTTTAGATAGTTCAAAAAAACTAAAAACTGCAAACAACCAAACTTATGGCCTTATGGCAGCCTGGTAAATCTTCAGACCCCAGATGTAATATGTGGTCTGCATTTTTATTTGCACATATTGGAAAGTGACTCTGCCAGCAGTCCCTGATTCATGCCTGTACCATTCCCTCCACGGTGCCACCAAGCAAGTGGCACATCACTAATATTTCTGTTCTTGCCCCTGAGGAAAATTTCAATCTTTAATTTTCCTACAAGCTTTTGGAGGAGAAAAAAAATCCAAACAAAGCACCGTCAACTGAAACAACCTTCTCTCCTGTTCTGAATTCTTACAAAAAGAGAAATTAAAAATTATTGAAATATGTCACTTGAAACTATTCTGAGTACAGTATATCTTACAAGTCACAGATTCTCAGACTCCCAGATTTGGCTGGGGCTACGCTGCATCTCTCTAGTTCTAACAAGAAAGAAGAAAATGGTATGAAGAACATAGTATATTGTTCATCAAAAAACTATTTTAGGAAAAAAAAAAAGATTTTTAAACAGCCCAGCATTTTTGGATTTGTGATTGTTTGAAAGTCAAAATGTGCTGACAGCTATTGTGGAAACATCATTTTTTGAGCAAAAAACCCCAAACCCAAACGACCCCTTCGAACTCCGCCCATGATTTTGCTCAGGAAAAGGGTCACCACTCAGTGAAAACAAGAAAGATCCGCAGGCACTGGGAAGGCAGCAGCACTCTTCCAATAGCTTCATCAGGCTGGAGGCAACCACTGCACCCACCTGACCCCCAACACAATCTGTGACAAATGAACTCTAAGCATTACTTCTTTTTTAAGATTTTTACAGTGAAGAATGAATGAATTCCATAATCAGGATGGGGTGGAGGAAATAATCACGGAATAAGTAAGAGTAAATGGGTAATGCAGGCATTCCCCTGTGCATGCTGCTTTCTATCACCTCTCAGGCTTACTTTTGAGACCTTCAGCTTTTGTAACCACCCCTTTCCCTTTGCTGCCCAAAGTCCTTCCCAAAAGAGCCCAGCTGCAGGGGTACGGGAACTAATCAGAGATGCAGCCATTGCCTGCACCGTTGCACACACAGAGTAGATCCTCACAGCCACTGCCTGTACAGTACCTGCAAGGCAGGTTAGAGAAAGAGGCAAGGTGGTGGAAAGCCAAATTTACTGTACATTTCGCAGATCAACACTTCTTTATTACTGTTTTAGAGATGCTGCCCTCAGACACAAACACACGACATGGGGTCGGGTTGCCATCAGGAATAAGCCCCCTTCGAAACACCCCGCTAACCAGGAAAGATAATGAAAAAATTGCCTTTTAATTCCCTGTCCCTCTCCTTCTGAATGAGCTGTTAAAAGACCAAGAAAAACTGTTATAGCGATACCATAAAAAGAAAAAAGCCCAAAAAAACAAAGAGCTCTCAGCTCCAGGCATGTCCGAGGGGCTGGCAGGGAGAGACAGCGCCCACATGGGAAAGTTCTGTCACCCCATCTGAGATATCACTTAGCGGTGGCAGCTCTCCAGAGGCAGAACGGGTCCCACCTGTTTGCAATGTGTTTAGCTATTAATATTTATATAGTAGTTCAAGTGGGTATAAAAAAAAAAAAAAAAAAAAAAAAAGGATGAAATTCATCAAATTTTATGTCATCTCTTGGTGGTGTAAAATAAAAACCGTTGCAGCAGGGGAAGAGGGGAATGGCTTGTTTTCTTGCCTTTCTACAGAGCGAAATATCGCTGCTCTCAAAATGTCTCAGCACAAAGCATTTGGCAATCACCTTGGTGTGATCCTCACCTTGACATCCAGGCTAAATACCGAGGCCATGGCCTGGCCCCAGAATCACAGGGCTTTGAATAGCACCACACAAATAACACATTTATCAGCTCTGCGGCTTGACTTACGACATCAAAAAAAAAAAAAAAAAAAAAAGGCAAAAAAGATTCACATTAATGTGGAAATACTTTTCTTTAGCTTCATTTACTGTACCGAAAATAGCCCCCCAAAAGATTTCATTTTCAATTTTTCTACGGTACTGACTCATGAATTGCTGTGAGGGTGAGCAACGTCCAAGGAAAGGCCACCTTCCTACGCTGAGGTGAAGGAACATCCAATGGTATGTTACTTAACTGAGAAAATATGCGTATTTGAGACAAAATGCTGGCACTCAATCCTTTTGGACTTGCTCTGCTTTCCATAAAATACTTAATAAACATTAGAACAAGGGAGAGGAGAGTGACTGACATCAGAATGACTGACCACCCAGTAATAACTTTGCCATCATCCCTGATATGTATTTGAGGTGAAAACAAATACTATATATCAAGAGAATAATTTCAGCATAGGAAAGACAGAAACATCCACCCTAGGTGTCCTGTACCACAGAGCATGGAACACGTTCCAGGCAAGCAAGGCTGAGGATGCTGCTCGAATAATTTAAATCTTGCACATTCAACATTAATCTGCGTGACATAATTAAGATTTAAAACACAGAAAATGAAAGAGTTTTAATAGGAAAAAATCTAAAATCCATTTATGCCAAAATGAATACCCATCTTTGGGCAGTGGCCTAAGTATTCACATTTTCTTTGTATAAATGGAAGGTTGCTTCTCCCTAAGGGGTGTCCCCAAAAGGAGCGAGCAAGGCAGGTAAGCATCCAGACTGAATTTTTCTGTCCAATCTTGTGAACGTTATCCCATAATTTTTTAAAACTATCCACTCAGGAAATTCAAGTGAGATCTGTGAGCAATTTTGGGCCTTCTGAAATGTCTTTTGTGAATTAAGTATTTGCCAAAGCGAGAGCACAAGTTGCCCAGCATCTGCACTGAATATGAACAGCAACCAAGAGCCTCCTGAACAGTAGTGATAGTGATGGGATCTGCTGTGACCACCGAGGGGAGGACACGTGCACCCAATCAGCAACGAACCTAATTTTCCAGGTGCTGAGAGTGTTTTGGTCAGAAGTGATGTCCACACCTTCTCCTTCCTGCTTCGTGATGGTTCTCTAAGCCAGCAGTCAAAATAGTTTGGATGAGAAAGCTGGGAAAAACCCAGGACAGGTGACAGGGGTTGGGCTGCTCTCCTCTCACCAGATATTTTTTACACACTCAATACAGAATGGAGAACAGTTTCTTTCACCTTGTCCATGCTTATCCGTAGCCTCCTGTAAGCTGATCCAATTCCTACACCTCTCTCAACTACACAGAGAATTTGCACCCAATTAAAGGACCTGGGTAGAAAAGCTGAGCTGCTGGGAGATCACAACCCCAGCCAATGACTCAGACCATCCCTGCAGCGTGACTGTGTCTCAGCATCAGAGCTCAGTGCATGGCAGAGGTAGGACCCAAATCAGCCACTGTAACACTTCTCCCTTCCCTCTCACTCACATGTACAAAACCCAAACCCACATAGCCTCTTTTGCACAATATCACACAGTCCAGAGGGGGGAAATAAGTTGAAGAAACATTAGAAAGGAGGAAATAATAAACCAGAATGACATACATCAACTGTAAAATGTTTAGGTCTAACCATGCCTGGAAACCTTGTCAAGGCAACTTAAACTACCGTGTGTTTTGTATACCTAGCTCAAGTAACTAACAAGTCACATGTGAAAAAGTCACCACGAGCCATGAATCATTATATTTATCTCAGGTGTCTCTAGCAGGTACTGCTAGTTTCCATTTAATCTTATCCAATCTCCCCAAGAACTTTCGTTCCCATCAGCCTAATCAAAGCCTGGTTATTTGCTATCATAAATTTTCAGCATTAGATTTCATGAAATCTCTATAAAGGTTCGTACACTCCTGTGGTAAATTAATTTTAATGCCATGCAGACTCATTGTATTACAGGCGTTTTGAAACCTGAGTGACTTCCTTCCTTTCAGAAATAAAACCAAACACTTTTCCTCTGTCTTCAGCTTCTATCCACTTAACTTCAGTGTGAAGTTGGAAAAAAAGTTTTCTTTTCTCCTTTTCACATCCTATTCAGCAAATGCTTTTAAAAATCAGGCTTTTTTTAAATTTCACCTTTCTCAAGGCCCTCTTGTTGGTTGAGAGGGGTAAGTAAATTTCTGTGTGTATAAGTAACAGAGCACCTTGCTCTGGAAGCAGGGAGGGTGGGGGCATACAGATGAGCCAGCCTGGCATTGTAGTGCTGCATCAAGTAATATGCAACATGTAGAAGATTCAAGAAATGTGATTAGTCTACACTAGCAACTTAGCCAGACAGAGACTGGCCTACCAGGAACCCTTTTCCCTCTCTTGTCCAACCATGAGCTCCAAATTCATCGGAACTTTGGTTTATACAATGAAAAAGTAATTTAGCTTTCTCTTTACCTGGTAAGTATGTGTGGATGAAGATGCAGACAACTGAAAGGCTCATCTCTACAGGCCTTTGACTTAACCTAGGAGTATAAAAAACTAAAGGAGTCGCAGGAAACATATTTTCTTTTAATGCTTCTGCACAGATTTTGGGGGTCTGTAGGAGCACAGCACTGTTAGCTGACTCTGGTTACATTGACTCTTCCTAACAATTTTGTGTCACTGATAAAAAGGCTCTCTGTGTACAGCAGCCTTCAACAAAAGTTTACTGCAAAGAAATAAGCAAGTTTAAGAGAGGCAACCCCATGAAAGCACAGATTCCAATCCTTCTGCATTTCAGACACTGTGTTTACAAACTAACCAATGCAGATAGACAAAAGAGGAAGGGGTTGGCTTCCTCCTCTACAAATGCACCTTGGTTGATTTCCTCAGAATAAAGATCTACAGCAGACCAAGGCAGACATATTCCTCCTCCTTCCCATACTTGGAGCCAAGTGGCAAATCTGAAGGAAAATAGGAGCCTGAGGAAATCTCCAAACTGTAGGGAAGGCAGCACTCTCATTCCTTTCTTATTCCTGCGTGCACTCAAGCAAGTATGTTTCTTTGGCTTTAACCATAAAAGGAAAAAAGTCCCTAATTTTGTGGACTACACATATTGATTAATAGCCTTTCACATCTCCAGGTTTTAGTTTTTATCTCCTGGTACCCTTTACAGTTTTAATTTTGGATCAAATTTAGAGCAAAAGAACCCATTTCTGGCACATGGGTGACAAAATTCCTCTCTAGATCTCAGGACAACTTGACTGAAAACATGGTGCTACTGGCCAGTCAAGGTCTGAGTGCCACCTTGATTTACCCTAGCTCTAAAGCATGAATCTCTGGCTGAACCAAATGCAGACAAAGATTTCACATGCCTCCTCATTTGGTTTCAGCTTGTTATTTGTCCCTACCAGAGAGATCAAGGAGACTGACTGCTGTTGGCATGTTTATCAGACAAAAAGAATAAGCTTTACCTCCATGGGCAGCTCTCATGCTTCATGAGACACTTTGGTACCGATCTGAAATGATTTTTCATGAGACAAAAGAGAAATAAGTCATTGTCATCTTAGCAGAGGACAGACATAAGGAAAGCTGACTGTATTACACATAATTTTAATGCTCATACTAATTTTCTGTTCAAATAATCTTCTCTGTTCCAAATAACAGAATTGTGTAGAAAACAATCTCAATAAGGAGCATCAGACTCAAACCACTATGACCTTACCCCTGCCCACCTTAATTTCAAGGAAAAGCAGGTCTGAATGCGGATTCAATTTATTATTTAGAAAAAGAAAACACTGAGCTTTTCATAAAACAGAAACTGGAAAAAGAAACACATCCAAAATGTGAGATCAAAGACACAAGAATGCAAAAGTGACACTGTAGGTCAAATCAAGGTCCATCTAGTTTGTCACTTCATCTCCCAGGGGAACTGGTAGTGGATACCAAGCCAAGTTAGTACCATATCTGTTTAAAGAATGTGAGAATTCTTCTGAGTGAACAAAAAGGACTCAATTTGTACCACTGCCTGGCCACTGAGACACTGTCAATTCTAACTCATACCAGCAAAATGCCAAATCAGCCTCAAATCTGCTGCAATTTTTTTTTTTTCCACTAAACTGATCACCACCTTAAGGAATCAAGAAATCAAATAAATGGAAGGAACCATTTCTCCACTGCACCCCTCCAACAAGACTACAGACGCGTATCTGACACTGGGACAGGAAAGCCCAGGTGCTTCCACATTGTGCCACTCTGCTACCACCAGTACTGACTGCATATCTCCTCCCCCCTCCCTTGGAGGACGTACAGAGGAGCAGGGCTGATGGGAGGGAGAGGGATCATGGGCTTGGAAAGTCTCTGCCCTCTGCCTCATCAGCTCTCAGATACGAGGGCACCTGTACCCTCAGAGAGACAGCGATGCTGCCTGTTCTTCTGGGCTGAGGGAGACGCTCCAGCAGCCATGCCAGGAAGCACTCAGCGCCTGTTTTGCTTGCCTCCTCTGTCTGCTCTGCGGTGCAGAAGAGACACTGTTAAACAGGCACATATACTACCATTTTAACATGTTTAAATCAATTCCACCTCCATTCAGTTAAGTGTTGAAACCCCCGTGCGGCTGGCAATTCCTAGAAGAGGACGGATCTTTTCAAAAAGCTAGGCTGAACTTAAAGTAGATACAAAATAATACTATAGATTTTCTTTCTCTCTCTCGCTCATCACAGCCCTAAGATTAGCATAAAAATGTGCTATCCTAACTAAGCAGTCTGTTAACTGATAAGCTATCAAAAAATCATCTGTTATTTTTATAGCTCAAAGGCAGATGCCATTTCAAGAACCAGAGTTGATTGAGTAGGATTTTTAGTGCTTCGTAGATTTATCATTGTAAACTTGAGGTATTTTAAAACAGAATGATTCAAGTCTTGAAATATTACCTCAGGAGCAATCAAGCATTAGGATTTTTGCCGGTCTTAAGTTTATCTGGGATGAAATAATTTAATCTCATATCATAAAGAATTTGAGTTGTTTCTTAATGCGTGCACTAAAAAAATCTTTCCCGCATTACGGTCCAAACCGATGTAATTACTCAAAAGCATGGATGTCAAAGCTTCCCAGCTCCTCCTGCAGGGCCCCCTTCTGCACATTCTGTTCATATCCCCCTTCTCGGAAGCATATTTGGTGAGGACCTCAGACAGCCAGTTGCAATCAAGCTTACTGTATCAGGTTTAATGGTTTAATTGGCTTGGCACTGATGCGATGCCCTGCCAATATCTGTCCGATTATCCTGCTGTGTGTCGTACAGACCCTTCATTGTAAAGCTGAAGCACACATGCCTCTGCAGGAAAGGAAAGACACAACCAACAAGCGCGGTGCACACAGTAAATCAAGTGTGCTGAGTTTTTCAATAGTAGGCAGAATGGAACGGGGCCAACGTGCATCTCATAGGAAGAGAGAGGAAAATGTGGAACGACGCTAACCCCACGTTACGTATGATGTGGCCGCTGCATTGGGAAAGTATGTATCACTGTGGAGAAGCAATCAGCAATGCCAGAGGATTGAAAAGCTCCAGTGAAGGGGCTTCTCCTTTCCTAATGAGAGACAGGTGCCAACAGGAATTAAAAGTCTGCAACCAGTTATTGCGATTAATACTGAACTTTTGTGAGTTCTACAGGCTTTCACATCAAGGCGTGGGCAGAGTGGCTTTCCAGGGCAGCTCTTCCACATTTTATACCAGTCAAAGCAATTTGACATACCTCCAAGCTGATGTCCTCTGAGGAAGAGGCATGACATTACCCCCAAAAGAGAAATAACAGGAGTGTCAAAACATGCATATCACCCGTTTTCAGAGGAACTTGCCTCTGAAATACTTCAGTGCCTGTGACAGCACAAGCTTGCATAGTTGGCTGGGATGAACCTCTTTTCTCAATAGCTTTTACTCAGTTCAGGGTTCTCCACACAAGAAAATAAATCACTTCAGTCAGAAAACAGACTAAAAGTGTTGTTTTTTGGTTTTTTTTTTTTTTTTTAGCAAGAAATACTCAACCAGCCCAAAGAGACAGCAGAGAGCCACAAAGATACAGCCTGACAGATCAATAATACTTTGTGTGTTGGTTCCACTCGACTGACATTTCAAAATGCCTCATAATTGCACTTATCACCAGTTAATCCCAGCGCATGGTCTCTTGCACTAATGCTCTGCATAGTGACATGTATGCATGTGGCTGGAGTACACTGCTGGGAGCCTTCTGCAAATTTCCTGAAGGATTCCTGGTTCCACATGCTCCTGACTCCTCCTGCAGGCAACCGAGCTCCTCATTACACAGTAAATATGCACCTTTCCCAAAGCACATTATGCTTTACTCCATCACTCCCTTCAGGGTAGAAGGTCTAGCAAAAAGACTGATATATCTCCCTCAGTCTATGGAGCATCCAGCCTGCAGTACGTTCTCTCAGCCCACGTGCTGCTCCTGCTCATGTTATCACAGGGGGATCGTGCAGCCTTTAGGAGGCAGCAAGGGCAGCGTGGTTAGGTGGCTTTTCCAACTGACTGCTGCACGATGTGCTGAGCTTTCAAGGCACCCTGCCTCCCTCTCCATCACACAGTGAGGATCTCGTGTATTTGAGGAATATCCATAGCTTTGGAAAGAGCCAAAACCACCCTGATATTGATTGTCTCCCAGGAAGATGAATGCTAGCATGTGGAATCCCTGACTGTCTTTTGTTGCAGGCATAAGCTCTCACCCTGTCTTTGCTCCAGCCCAACCACCTGTGTTGGTATGGTCACAGTCTCTTCCAGAAGCACACTAGATAAATTGGTTTGGAAATGGCACTACGTACTTTGATATGTGCTACTAAAGCTCTGAGTGAGCTACAGCAGTATTCTAGGGATTCATATGCCTCAAATAAATGAATTTTTAAAATCAAGCACAGCAAGGCACTGGAGCAGGTTAAAAGCTGCTATGTCAAAGCTGAGAAAGCATTAATGGTTCAGGGACACCTTATTTTGTGCATGAGTTTGCCCCACCGATTTTTAGCAGCCACTTCCCTAACAGACCTCAAGCTTTTGCCAGCTATCTCCCAATGACACGGGCAGAGATGTTTTTCTTACCCAAAATAGTTAAGTCATCAAACAGCTCTGTACTTACAAGGCCAACCTTTCCTGACCTTTCTGGCTAGACCAACTCCTGTTACATTAACCTCTGACCTCAAGTCTCCTTAATAGCAATATTCCTGGGCACTGTGATTTCCCTCCCACTGTGTTGGCTCAGGGATATATTTACTATCTTGGCTTCAGAATTTATTTTTCAACAGAAGTGGCAGGGACCACCCTATTCCACCCCCCTTCTCATGCAGTACAAGTGAAGTAATTCTCAAGATATTATTTTACCCGAACAAATGTGCTTCAGAGTCTCCTTAGCTTTTTATGAAGCCCTGACTTCCTATCAAAATCAAACAGGGACCTGGTCAGATTTGAGGTGGATATAAACAAGAAATGGGAGCCTATAATTGGTGATGGAAATCAGATAAGCCCCTTTTAAATACAACCATTGATAGAGCAATGGGAACTCAAATTACCTTTGATTAAGTCTCTTAAGAAAATAAAGTGAGGGGGAGGGAAAGGAGGGTCTGGCTTAGTAAAACCACCCTCGTGGATAAAATCACTGGGACAGGAGTGGAAGGAGATGGGTGTAGCTTGTCAAATTCCCCAGATTTGGATGAAGCAGGATTGCAGCCAAGGAGAAATTCCTCATCCACCATAGCCTGGTCAGTAGCTGCGAGAGAGGGTCCCAGAGAAAGAGCCATGATAGGCATTTTACCTCCAGTGCCATCATTGCTTTGGCCTCTGTAGCCAGAGACAGTGCAGAGGTTATGCACAGAAAGTCAGCTGAAAGCAGACAGCACCAGTTTTCTGCAGGCTTTTTGAACTATGGCGTTTGTCTCAATGCTTCTGCATTTCAGTAAAAGAAATTATTTCAAAACTGGACTGTGAAGACTGAGGAACTCAACTGATGACCTCAGGGCAAATCACCCATGGATTGGGTTGAAAGCCTGCCCAGTGCAGCTCTTAGCAGAAGGAAAGAAGTTTTGTGAGGAGATATGGCTGACCTCTTCAGTTAATCTGATTTTCTCACCATTTAATTATAGCTAACCGAAGGGATGAGTGACTTGTAGATATTTTGTCCAATTGGGAATGAAATTAATTCTTTTTTTATGTACATCGGGCAGGGAAAAAAGAATTACTTCCAAAGTGAAACTGAAATATGCAAGAAGAAGGAACATCCACTATATAATGTACTATTTTTCAGTAGCCCTTTTTCCATTTCACACAATCACAGAATCTGCTGAGTTGCAAGGGACCCAAAAGGATCATCATATCCAACCCTCAGCCCTGCACAGGACCCTCCCCAACAGTCACACCATGTGCCTGAGAGATTGATCTAAATGCTTCTTGAACTCTGTCAGGCTTGGTGCTGTGACCACTTCCCTGGGGAGCCTGTTCCAGTGCCCAACAAGCCTCTGGGAGAAGAACGTTTTTCTAATACCCAACCTAAACCTCCTCTGACACAATTTCAGGCCATTCCCTTGGTTCCTGTCACTGGTCATTACACAGAAGAGATCAGTGCCTGCCCCTCCTCTTCTCCTCATGACGAAGTTGTAGACTGAGGTCTCCCCTCAGTCTCCTCCAGGCAGAAGAGACCAAATCCCCTCAGCTGCTCCTCATATGGCTTCCCCTCAAGTCCCTTCACCATCTCCATTCCCTCCTTTGGCTTAATATCATTCTTATATTAGAGTGCCCAAATCTGCACACAGTATTCAAGGTGAGGCTGCCCCAGAGCAGAGCAGAGACAATCCCCTCCCTTGACTGGCTGATAATGCTATTACTGATGCCCCCAGGACATGGTTGACCCTCCTGGCTGCCAGGGCACTACTGACTCATGGGAAAGCCATGGCAAGGTGCTCCCTGAACCCAGGCAGCCTCAGCCAGGTGTTCCCAGGGTGCCCAGGTGGCAACACAGCACACAGGCACAGTTCAGGGGACACACACTGTGTTAGATGTCAAGAGCTGGTTTTCACACAGTACTCCTGGCTCTAAACACAATCCAAAATCACGTCCAATGCAAGCCTGCTGAAGTCAAGGTCATCTCTCGGCCTGTCACCGAGGCACCTCACTCCAAACCACAGACCAGTTTGCTCCTGTGCTCCTGGCTTTCAGATCAGGCAGACACAGCTCAGGACAGGTACAATTACTACGCTACTGTAAGTAATACTTTCAGCTTAATTACAGACCAAAACCCTATTTGCGGGTCAGTACTCTGTCAGGATAAATAAGCATTTTCACACAGTATTACATTTCTCTATTTCTTTTGGCTGATAATATTGGAGACTGCCCAAGTCTGTCCCTAATGACCACAATAATCGTTCTTATCTGGACTCTAATCAGTGTCATATGTAACCTTATCACGCACACCTCTTTGTAAACATGTAATATTTAAGCAAGTATAAGGTCACAAGAAACTCTAATATTTCCAGTAAGTTTGGGAAACATAAACTACTTATTTTTTAAAGAATATTTAAAATTAAAACTTCTGATTCTGGAAAACTGAGTATTTAGGGGCTACTAGATTGAAATACAGCTGCATGCAAAACTGATCTTTATAGTGACGGATGGGTCCCTCTGTGCAGATAAAACCCAGATTTAAAATATTTCTTGTAATTGTTATTGTCTTTGTGCTCAAGGACTGATTGTGGGAAAAATGCCATTCTCTGACCATAAAAATAAAAAGAAAATACAATAAAGCAGTAATTGGTCAATGATGATTGAACTAACGACTTTACAGTGCCAGTCAAACACATATAATAATTGCTCTTTGGACTCTTTATGAAGGTACACCACTGTTTCATAAGACTAATCCAGCATTATAAATTCTTCATTTTATGTCAGTTTCCACCATTATCACACAAGCCTCACGATAAATTGCATACCTTATTAAAGTTTCCTAATTTAGACAACATAATGCGTGATAAAAATGAAGGGTTATCTCCACTGAAAGCAAGTCAGATTCAAGTTGTCACCAAGATGGCAATTACTTCCTTTCATTTAAAAAGTTGAATGACAAAGCTTTGGAAGTATTGGGTGCTATGATCTGCTCCTCCTCCTGAGGCAGGAAGCAGAGAGATCATATCAAGCTCCAGGGACCTGTAAAAGCAAGGGGAGGAGGGAGGAAGCTCACCTGTGACCCCTGTCCAGCCTCCCACCAGCACAAAAGCTGAATGCATCCATAGCCAGCTTCCTGGGATGCAGACATGGGCACACCATGGCTCAGCCACCTCAACTACTCCGAGAGTGGTGTGTCAATCCTCCCCCTTTGCTGTGGCAGCCGCGCTCTGAAACTCTGAAACCTGTAACTGCTCTCATGACAGCCGGCACTTCAGAGGGGAAAGGCACACCACCCACCAGCAAGTGGGAGCGCCTGGCGACAGCCAAGGGCTTCGGGGCCCAAGTTTTCTTGATCCAGCTGTCACACACTGCTGTAGCAGATTGCTCAGTTGTCCGACTTCTTCCACCCCAAGGGAGTGCAGAGGGTAGCTCTGCAGAACAAATAATGGGGAGTATTTCCAGGTATCCTCACCTGTTGGTGTCGTAGTTGTGCCACATGTTGCCCACTAGGATCAGGGCTTGCCTGTGGTACCATTCAGGTGAGTCCCCATCCTTAAGTATTCCCAACAGACGCAAGGGAGCAGAGGGAGGAGAGCACCAAGTCTATCAGTGTCTGTGCAGAGTGCCAGTGTGGCTGAGGAAAGGCAACAGACTGCTGAGATCCCTTTACTGCAGGAGGGGAAAGGAAGTCTCTCTTCTCCTTCAACATCCCAATAAAGGCTTACAAACTGGCCATGAATTTTTGGGGTAGTTAAATGAAGTTGGAAAACCTTTCCTTAATTCATATCTGGAGCTTTACAGTCCTCCAAGAACACATATTTTACTTTTTCCTTTTCTTTTTCTTAAATGCAGTCCTGGAAATGTATCAGGAGAAGACCACAATTTAATTTACAACTTCAGGATAAGCTCCTCTAGTACTTCTCCATTTTGGCCGCGCCCGCACTCCCAGTCCCAGTTTTGCTCTGTGGGATGTGCTGAGGAAGCCAGTACCCCAGTCCAGTGAAGTTGCATAGGGTCCTTTCCCTGTATAGTCAGTTTTGAGACTTCACAGCATCTGTCAAGCATGCTAATAAAGTTCTCAGTAGCTGACTGCATGACTGTCTATTAAACACCACCACAAAGGAAAGCATTTGCTCTCCATAGCAGCACTCAGTTGTTGCTAGCTAGTAGGAGCCATCTCCACCCTCCAACTGGACAGCCTTTTTTGGCCCCTGATGGAAACCACTGGCCAAAGCACAGAGTGACACAGACTCTGACTCTGCAAAAAATACTGTGTGGTGGCACAGGCTAACATTAGTGGGACCCTTGGCATTTTGGTATTACCCAGAAAGGGATGCCAGCTTCCCCCAGCATAGGCTCTGCTATGGTAAGAAGCCATGGCAGAAAGTGCCAGGAGGTGAGAGAGAAGTAAGCATTGAATGAGGGGCGGACAGGGACCCAGGCCCCTTGTATGCTCCAAACTGTACACAAAAATTAATGAGAAATATCAAATATCTCCTCCCGTCGAGGAGATATAATGTGCTTGTATATCAGTGAAATCTCTACAGCACCAAATTCCACCATCCGCTTTGCATATCCACATAAAAACACGTAAAGGAAGAAATTAACACAATTCCTTGGGTCACAAGTAAAGTACTGAAACAATATTGTTCCATCATGTACTATTAACATGGATTGGCACTGCAGGACTTAGAGCCCAAGTCGCAATCACATCTCCGGCAGAAAGGATGAAGATACAAGCTAAGAGAACAAAGAAATGTTTGTGTTATAAAGACACTGAGAGAGGAATTTTCACATTAGAACCACCACTGCATGCTAGGCAGTGAGGATGTAGGATGCTGCATGGGACTGTGCTTCCTTGTCTGCCACACTCTGAGTCAGGGAGGTCGAGATTGTGGGGAGGGAAGATCTCAGTTCCTGAGTACACTGGAGAGTCAGTGTCCACAACCTGCTTCTGCTTGGCACACGGTGCTGTTGTTGCATGCAGTCCTGCTGGCTCAGGGCAGAGGCAGGACAGCTGGCATACGCAGGCTGTCTCCCTAAGAGCCATGGCAGGGAGCTGGAGGTGAGCCTTTGTAATTAAGCTTTTGTCCACTGCATGTTACCTTGAAGAATGCACCAAGATTACCAAGTCAAAAATATGTCTTAGCCATGGAGCTCTGAAAGGATGAAATTTTGGCTTTCCTCTGCATCAGAAACTTATCTACATATATTATCCAAATGAGATCTGGGTACATGTTAAAGCACTAGAATCAGCCCAGATTGTAGAAGACAAAGCCTTCCTTGTACTGCAACAGACTTGAGGCACCCTTGAATGACAGCATTAAGAGTTGCAGCTTTGGCTCACGGGTCACAGCACAAAGTTCCTCGCACCTGACCTTGACCCACAGCTTCTGGAGAGGGCAGCTTTGTAAACCCTCAGCCTCTGCAAGACTAAGAATAACTGCCCAGTAGGAGTTTAGAAACAGTAATTTCATCCTGAACTGCCATCAGACAACAATGCTATTTCGACACAGGGGACGTGGGTTGGGTCTGAGGCAGCACCCAGGAACGCACTGCAGCCTTTAACCATCCTGTGCCTGCGGCCCAGGCACACCACACAGCCCGGCAGCTCTGGGGCCAGGGGATTGTTAGAGGATGGCCACTGGCATTTTGAATGGCAAACACTTAACTATACTGATCAAAATTTATATTTGCTCTGTGCAGCCAGCAGTCTCAAGCATCAAAGCTTCTGTTTCAACACTGTGCCAAAAACCATAAAGTTTAAGGCTTGACCAAGCATTGATTCAGCACTAAAGCAGTAGCCTGGACTCTAGAGACTACTGAATAGCTGGATTAAATAAACACTTTAAAAATACCTCTAGCGCTGCTAATAAAAACCGGGACTAAAGAAATGCATAGATGAACCTTTGTTTGCTGACTAGAGCTTTTGTTTTCATATATATAATAACTATATTCACAATGGGATTTTTTTTTTCTAAAATAACTATAAAAATAAGAGCATTCACAGTGAGATCAAGGTACAAAATACAGGTATTTTAAGACACAGGAAAAATTAATTCTATTTGATGCTCGTTAACAGGGTTCAAGGGTCCTGCCAACACTTCCTATCTCTTTTACAGACAAGGGAAACAGAGAAAGATCAGATGGAGTGAAAGAGCAGGGATAGGGAGAAGAACGTGAGTTACAGCAGCATCTGTGGCAAAAAGCACACCTTCAATGTTTCAAAGCTTCAAAAGACCAAACAAAAACCAGACACAAATTCATCTGAGCTTTCTGTCAGGCAGACACAGACATTAGCTATGTGGTGCAGTGGTACACCTACGAGCTTGAGCTGACCAGGGGATGTAGGGCACACAACCCCTGCCTGCTCCTTATCTCAGCACACCCCAGTTAGCAGTACACCTCCGTGAGCAGAAAGACCAGAAACAGAGCTGGAAATACTCTCAACTTCACCTGTGGTTTTACCGTACCATCCGTTTCTCTTAAACTTGCTATTCTGGAATCATGTGATTCCCCGGAAATAAAAATTAGTTAATGGATAGCGTTTAAAGCTCTGGAATCAATTCTACTGGGAGTAAAAGCATAGCAGAGAAGAGATTGTGTGTGCTTCCAGACTTACAGTGAGGTTTAAAAAATTTCCTTGAAATCAGGAAAATTGCAATCTTCCTGATTTCCCAATACTGTATATGTGGAGGAATGTGAAGACCCTTCCAAGGTCCCAGTGCTTGGACCATGGCAATACAGAGACAGCACCCAGGGGATCTCCTCTGAGAGGGTAGCTTGGATTGGGAGGGGGAGGGCAGCTCTACACTGCGCTGCTTGGGATCATCTGGCTGAGTAGCACGGTCTAGTCCATCTGGAAGGAATAACTAATTATACCCCACCTCTATTTATGTCTAATTTTAACAGCAAATTTCCTAGGATATAAAACATGATCTGTTGCCAGTCAGACTCAGTGGTAACGAATGTCAATGAGCACTGTGTTACCCTAGTGCTAAATGGTTTTGAACGTCTCCATTCAGTGCTTTGGATTTAAAGAACAAATCAAATAGGATCTTCTTGACTAGGCCATTTTACAAAGAGAGATTTCAAAATATGGCTTTCTCAAGGTTTTTCCCATCTTTCTAAAAAACACCACCATTAAACAGCAACAGACTGAAAAAAAAAAAAAACCAAAGATCTGATTAAAACAAGTTATAGTCTGACTAGAGTGAAAACCAAGTTTGAGACTGGGCCACAGAGGCTCTCTCATGGCTCCAGCACAGAAAAAAGGGTAATCAGAAGTGTATACTAATACATAGCTAAACAGAGCTACCTAAAAAACCATAACAAAGTTTCTTTTCTAAGTTTCTCTACCTAATAAAGTAATTAATTTGATCTTTCTACCCATAGTACCCACTTATTGACACAAAACACTTGGTATCCCCTCGTTTAATATTTCTGAGGGATTCCCTGCCAGTGCCAACTTGGGATGTGTATCATTTGTATTATCTGTGATAACACAAATGGTAGATTTGGTTTAATTTTCTGTCAGTTGAACAGTATTACTGACAGAATCTACCTAAAATGTTTCCACTCCAACATTACTTATTTTCCTAAGTCTTCACACTGAAAAATCAATTTTAACTCTTTCCTACTTTCTTTTTTCATTGGGTTTGACAACTTACAGGGCTTGAAAAAGTGATCTGCAAAGAAAGTCAGTGGAAAACATGCCAGAGGCAAATACATTTAAGGCCACAAAAATGGAATATAGTTAAAAAATGCCAGCTACTCCTGCCCTTGTTGGTAAACAACTGGTTTACCTACAGTCCAAACAAACTGCAAATTGGGGAGGTGCTGCACTAAACACGCTGCAGATTGGAAATTACAGTGATCAAGTCTCACGGCCAAAATTCCAGGGCTGCTCCTAGTAGTTCACTGTGGGATACAAAAGGGCTCACCACAGCCTAAGCAAACTTGACAAAAAAAATCCCCTAACAAAATAAAAAAAAACACCCAAGCCCTCTGATATCACATCAACACATAGTAATTTTGCAGAAAAAGTGTAAGATCAAAAGCCTTGTTAAGGCTTCCAGATCAGTGAACTACCTCCAAGGAAGAAGTGGCTTGCTTCTACAATAATCCTACTCTGTACAGAATTCCCTTGGCTGAAGAGAAACATGCTCCAACATTTTTTGTGCTTAAAACTTCCAGAGTATGTTTATATTGCCCACAGTTAAAAAAATACTGATGTAGAACCGTCTAGAGTCACAAAATCCATCTTCTAAGTGACTGACCTACCTAGCTTCTCACATACAGCGAACAAAGGGACTCGTGTGACTTCTTCCTAGGTGCTGCATACCAGACCCTTTAATGGCACACATGTATATCCTGAGACCCCTTATCTTCTAAACAACAGGAGCCAGGGATACATCAGCTGGGTCTGCTAGTCATCAGTACAGCCCTTGGTAGCACATGCTGCTGGGTGGTCAAAAAAGGCACCTAACAGTCTTATATAAAAGCAGGGAGAGGCCTTTTTCAGGATGAAATCCCTACATCAAGGAGTCCTTGGTACCTAGGCAGGGTTGAGGTACCAGAATAATGTGATTTTGGTTGAGTAAGCAGATGAGGAAACATGTTTGAAAGGAGAAAGCTTGGGGTCAGCCATTAGCAGAAGAACCTTTTCTTACATTAAACCTTAAGAATAATTTTGGGCAGAAATATCCCAGAGAAAACATTTACTTCTTGTCTGGTATGTCTCTCCTTTATCTCCCTCAGGTGGCAAGTAAGACTTCTCCTAATACACCTTTTAAATCCTGCAAACCAGTAAAACCTGAATATCTCACTGTTGGAGCCTACCTTAATATCATTCCTGTTCTCCAAAAGTATTTTCCTGTTTCTGTAAAGTTCTAAGATACTGAAGGTAGCCTGGTGACAATCAGCTGCTGACTGGTATCTGGATGGAGATATCTATCTATATATGTAGATTTAGATATATATACACGAGCCTTTGTTTTTCAGAGGACTGATTTTTCAGAATCTGCAAACCCGCAGCTTGGATTTGAGATTTTACATAGTCATTTGAGTGACGAAAGATGTCATATCGTTTTAACCTCAGAATTAAAGTGCCAAACTGCAGGAAAGTCACTTATTCAAACTGGAGGAACTACCTTTCTGCAAAAGAGACTGGACAGTAAGGTGAGAGGACTTTCTGAAGCAGCAGTTATGTGTTATGTGAGCAGGGCTGCAGGTGAAGATTTAACCCCAGCCACAGGCATGGAGGTGTGACCCTTCTGCTGCAGAAACTTAATGCTGTGTTTCATATACATCATCAAACTTGTGAACTTCACTGCCTGTCACACACAGCAGGAGGTTCTGATCAAGAACAATTTCCATCATGTCTACAAGAGCAGTACGGCTGCATGGAGAAATGCTGTTCCATGAAGCTGTGCAAGAACAGAGTTAACTACACAAAGAACGAAGTTAACACTCCATGAGGTTAACACTCCATGAGGACTACTGCAGCTTGGACCACAAGGCTAGCAAACACACACAGGAGCCCTGAAAAGAAGAAGGATCAAAATTAGCCCTCTGGGGCACATGGCTTGCTATGCTGTCTATTTAAATAAGCTTAAATTTTTTAATTCAGTAAAAGGAAGCACTTTCTGCCAGCATTTTAAAAGTATTTCATTCCAAGGGCTGAATTTCTCAGGCCCTGAAAGCTGTAACACAAGCATGCAGTGCCTCGAAAAGAAAATTAGGGAGTTTGCTTCTCTACTTAAGCCTCTCCAGCCCCAAGCCCACACCAGCCACATACCCATGCAGACACAAGACCTGCACTAAAGTCATGCTTTATATGAGAAGAAGACAGTTTCCTAACATCTGAAACTGTTGTCCATTAAGCTTGCTCTCATATGTCTGTGGTACATCTTTTCATGGCTGAGCTGCTCTTTCTCTCTCTTTATCATGGGTTTTATTACTCTAAAACAAAGACTGATATTATTAAACCATATTTTCTCTCCTGGTATAAAACTGCCCTGTAGTGCTGACACTTTTGGCCACTTTTAAAACAGTTCTTTTCTGATCTGTGAAACATCTCCTTGCACAAGGACCATGCTTCAGGGACTTTTCCTCACTTCCACGGCACAGTGAGGTCAGTGGCCCTTCATCCAGTCCCTGACCTTTCCTTTTCTCCGTGAACACCTCTCCCTGCCCACTACCCACCTCAGCAGTGAAAGGGCCCACCAGAGCTTTTCCAGAGCCACATGCCCACACTGCAGTGGCTCCTCATTTCCATTTTCTTTCCCCATTTGGATTACACTCCACTGCTTTGAATAACTTAAAGGTATCTCATTTACCCACTCCTTGAACCAGTGCAGACAAGGTTTCTTTCCCTGTTTGCCCCTGGAGCAGATCCTGGAATTCCATTTCTGCAGGACTCAAGCCCAGCTGAGGGATGATGCTGTCCTACATCAAGAAGCATGCTAGAGCAGGGAAAAAACCCATATGAAATGAGCTAAACCTTTGTGGCAATAGTCTCTGGGTGTTATCCTAGTGCCAAAGGCCTCAGGAAGCTCTCAGCTCTACCCACACCAGGCTGCAGACAGCACAGACCACATCTCTGATGATGGGAGATGACAGCAAAAGCAAGGGAAGGTCTCTGCCCTTGCTTGGCTGCCCCCAGCATCCACCTCCAAAATACTTCAAAATCTATTCAGTTTCCATTGGCTTACTAGAACTCTTTAACACAACTTCCCAGAGCAGGGAGAAACAAGTTTCTTTTTAAAATGGAAACGTCACAATACTTCTGACGTGCAGAAAAAACAACAAAAAATTACCATCAGATATGTTTGTGCAGCAAGCTCATTCTTCCCTTTTTATAAAGCCACAGAAGATATAAAATATAGAACATCCAAAGACCACATGAAAAGGATGTCTGGATCTGTTAAAACATAAAGAAGGCCCTACCAGCCAAGGGCAAAAGTTTAGCAACAATAAAAGTGTCTTTAGGGTTTTGTTTTTTAAATGCATAGAGAGAGGAAAAGAGTTTGTGGTCATGTTTTCCAGCTTTATGTATATTTGTCTATCATTTTAATATAAACAGGGTGTATTTATAAAGCCTGAAGAAATGGGAAACAGATTCACTGGTTTCTAAATGCCAAGAAGTCTCTTCAAAGATGATAAGCAATTAAAGAGGAAAGTCAATCAAACTTTTATGACACTTCTGACCAAGGGTTTTATTTTTATTGCACAAAATCCAATGTGACAACAGATACATACAGTAGCTGCACCCACCCGTCCTTCTGTTGTGAGGGGCCTGCCAGCATTCCCAGTAAAATCCCACTTCTGAAAGGAAAACAATGCTTGAATTCACGTACCCTTTGACAGAAGAGTTCTCAGCACTTCTGAATATACTAATACACATAGGAAAGCGTATAGAAATGGATACACATGTACAATTTCCGTATGCATCCACAAATACTCTCTTAGAGCAATTCTCCACACAGCCCCCAAGGAAACATGATCTGTTTTCTACAGCAAATGCTCAGGGGAGTCCAGAAATCCTTCAGTAGCCCTGAAAAAATTAAGCAGAAATGGAACAAAGTAGGAAAACAGACAATGCAGCTGGTGCGCTATTTTACACCAGCCCCAAATATTCAGCTTGCATAGTGGTACAGACAATTTTATATTGACAAGGCAGAACTTCAGTTGTCAGGTTTTGACAGGCCATTTTGGTAGTGAAGAAGGTTTGGCTTTTTCCTGGGAGAGGGGGAAGGGGGAGAGGAACGAAGGTGCTAATTAAAGACATAGAGCATATTATGTGCCTGTGGAAAGAGAATCTCAAAGTCTCATTAATGGCTCTTTTGATAAAGGATATCCAAAACCAGTGACTAAAATACAATGCAGTGGAGAGAACCGTGTATTTTACAGAAGAGGGACGCTGCATACTTTAAAATGTATGGTTCCTATCTAAAATAAGCAGTTATAGAATTTTTGAGTGCAATTCATGAAAATGTTTCCTGAGTTACAAGTCATTAAGCAACTGTAACTTTTACATCAGGTAGCCTGAAAAGAAGAATCAGGACTGGGCACAAGAAAATGAGTAACAATCTTTTTGAGATTTTTTTAAAAATTATTATTATTTTATTTTACTTTAAAAAAAAAAAAGAAAAATCTTGTGATAAGAGTTGCTGGTGCTGGCCTGGAGACCAGGATCGGCCCATTGTACCATCTGTAGTTGTGACACAAACACACCCTCCCTGGATTTATCCTTTTAGTTTGAGCACAGTTCTTTAGCTCAAGCCACAGAAGACCAGCTATATACTAGAGTACTCAGGAACTAGGGGAAAGTTAGGAAAAGGCTGCTTTCAGCTAGAATATGTTATACTATACAACGGAGAATGTCTCTGTGTGACGAGTAAGAGCTGACTGTTAAGATTTTCATTTTTGTGACATTTCTCATGCTTGCTACAAACTAGATAGGAGAAGATTGTAAAACACTTACTAGGGTGTTACTCAAGCGAGGCTCCAGACAGGTGGCACCTGGACCATCCCACACTGCAGCTCACCTTCCAGCACTGCTTGTCCTGCCTACTCCTACAGCACACAGTCACCACCACATCTTACTGCCTCCTGGCTTTACAGCGTCAGTGAGATCTGAGATTTCTGACCTTTTTTTAAAACCATTTAAAACGGGTCAGTTCTAAAGTACTTGCAATGGCTTGGTTCACTGTGCTCTTATTTTTTTCTCATGTCCTTCAGCTTATTAGGTCTTGAGAGTTACCTGCCAGAATGCAAAGCTCTTTTTTTTTTTTTTCCATCATCACTTGGGGTGAGCGTCCTTGAGGGACTAAAGTGTTTACATTTTTTTTCAATTTTGGCACAGATGCTCTGAGCTCCATTTCTTCCATCAGATGAAATTCATCCTGGTGTAAATCCTGAGTAAATCCCAAGCAACTCTAGTAAATCCCTGAAATTTCTCCAAAATTATAACACATGTAGGATTTGACCTTGAAATTGCAACAGGCTTTCCTTGCAGACAAGCTAAGCCCCAGTCCCTTCTCAGGCCATCAGTTAGAGCAGCCACCTGTGCGTACCCACACAAACCCAGCAACCCAGAGGCAGCAGAGCACTGAGTCCCTCTGGTACAGTTTGCTAGAATGATCACAGCAAAAAGGCAACAAATAAATACACCTGAGGAACACAGGGCAGGGGGTGTCTTTTGTTGTCTTGGTTTTATTGTAAATCCCTTATTGAAGCGATTTTTGTTTGTTGGGGTTTTTTTATGCAGCCTCACAGATTCCACTGCCCTAGAAGGGACATGTTCATTTGTGTTTGTGGACTGAAGGGTCCTTGTGAACAGTAAAGTTATCAAATAGCTCACGTCTTATAGAGCTGTTCAAGCCAGAGCACTTCTACTCCCTCCCTTGGTGCTAGGTTTGATTCAGGAAAGCAGAATAAGTTAAATATAATGTGACGTGAAAAATACAGGGAGGTAGCAGCAATGAACTGATAAAACAGACTGTCTTTTCTCTTTTACACCAAGAGACTGCTCAACATTAGTCAAGCAAAATTAATAATTCACATTGAGTAATCTGGAAAATTAGATCTCCTTCTGACTATGCCTGCAAGCAGCTTACAATTTGGTTTTATTCATTATTCTTGGAAACATCTAAGAATAATTCTTGGTCCACTAGAATTTCTGTGGGAAGCAAATTCAAAAAGAGGAATGAGCACAGCTCTGGCCAATAGAGTCCATTTCTGGTTCAAATGCATGTAGTGGCCAGCTGACCATACTGTCAGTGCTGGGGTATTTGCTGGGCTCCCCAGCAACTTCTCCCTTTTGTTCACCGAGAAGGTAAAACATGTTACATTTTCACACTTGGTCTGAGGTACAACAGCAATACATAGTTGTTTTCTATGCTTGTTTCAAGTTGCATTTAGCAAGAAGAAGGCGGAAGAAGGAGGGAAAGTAATTTATTTTGTGGCAACCAAACCTGGCATCATCTGACCTTTCTTAGTGTCCCTCTCCCAGAAGAGGTTTGCACAGGCCAGATCCCTGATGCTTCCCACTTCCCAGCTCCACAAGCTGGAGCAGTCTGCACCAGCTGAAAGGAAGAGAAGGGAGACTGACAGCTCTTTCAGAGCACCAGGATGACCATCTAAACAAATGGTCATACATGAAACTTCACTCTCTGCCTGAAGCCCAGCCTAGAAACAGTATCCCAGCTGGCCTGATGGGAATGACAGCATCTCCAACCTTTGCTCAGTCGGGCTGCCACTGCATTCTTGCCTCTCTTATGTGAGAACTTGGTTCTCCCTCGCATACCAGAGGCACAGTGTTTCAATGTTGAAAATCAGACTGTGCTCAAAACCAGCCTGAAGTCCCAGGAACCAAACTAGCAAGCAAAAAGAATGAACCACCGCAAGTGTGAATATGATTCAAGTTGGGTTTTTGGCCACAGAGTAAGAAATACTGGAGGGGAAAAAACTGCAGGCTGTACTTCTCCAGAAGTTTTTCTAAAAACCTCAACCAGCATAGGCCAGTGATGGGGACACGTTCAATTCTACATTTTTGCAAAGGATGAGAAGATCTCTCAAGGTTCTTCCTGCCCTATGTTTCAAGGACTTTAAAACCCATCAGTATAAAAGTTCTAGGTGATACAGAGCTGGTGGCAAATTGCATCATCTGACATTCTGATTACAGTAATGAATACCGGCACAATCAGCACTACAGATGGAATCAGCTGAATTCTGATCTTTCTTGCTTTCCTTAGATTAGTGAGACACATAATGGTCCTTTAAACATTTTTTTTTCTTTGTGGTTAAATTTTTTATATCATGCTTATCATCAGGGAGCTCCTAGAAATAATAGCAAATATGCATGCATGAGGGTCACACAACTGCTAAAATGTTAATGCAGTTTATTCTCTCTGGATTCTGCAATTCTCCTGACCTAAGAAGTTTGTACTTCTGCAAACAACAATGAAGGAAGTTTTTTAGAAGTCTACTAATTATTCTAAAATAAGGAGATTTTATATTTTTTATTGGCTGCAAAGATACAAAACTCTGGGGACACTGAAAGACAGACTACTGCCAGTATGGAAATCCAAGTACAGACTAAACCTTTCTCTAAAATATTTTGCATTTCTACTCCTGAGCAGCTTTTGGGTTCATGTCATTTGAAGGCCACAGCTTCCCGTCAAGGTGTGTTTCTGTTTGCAAGCAATGTCAGACAGATCAACAAACTGGAGCTTTCTGTTGGCTGTGAGGAACTTAGCTGACCATACAAGTGTGCTCCCTGAGCACAGACTGCCTGAGCAGCCAAATACATCCCCCAGTGATAAGGCCCCTTCCCCTCTCCAATCCCTTCTTGAGTGACAGCAATTAACCAGAAGTTCCGGGGAAGTCACTGAAAGTTTTTCCATTAGGGATCTTCTCTTCCACCCCTCTCCCTGACCCATGTTCTCTTTCTTTTCACCTTCTTTCAAATCCACAATTTCATTTTTAGTTTCTGCAGTGTCCTCCTTTTCTGCAGAAATCCCTGCACCATCCCTCTCTCAGCACCACCTCCCAATGGTGCTGTTTGCTCCTGATGCTCCCATCTAAACATATGCACACCAAGACAAACTTCTTGGACTACTGAGTACTCCTTATCCAGACTCCAATGGCCCCACCTCCAGAATGACTGAGGTTTGCAAACTCTTCCTCAGGGATTGCCCTTTCTGCTTCTCTGCAGTACAACCCCTGTAAAACTGCCTGAAAGATGCAAGGGTGCATTCCCAGGAAGAACACAGCTGGACAGAGATGTGGTCCTGCCAGGGCAGAGCTTTCTGCTACCATTCTGCCTTCTGCTAGGCACGGTGAAAATGGTCAGTGCTGATTTCAGCTGAAGTCACACTGGGAGGGAAATTGCAAACACAGCACAAACTCACAGCTCCCATCTCAACCTCCTGACTTCATGCAACAAGGATCGAGTTAACTTTGTCAAATAAGCAGGTGGGCTAGACATGAGAAAGTAGGAGCTGCCACAGGGGACAGCTGGGGGCTGTCTGAATGCAGCATCCAGCCTCCAAAGTCTGCCAGTGCCCATCCCATGCCGCTCTCAGGGCAGCCATGGAGCACACAAAGCAACACACACTGCTCTGAGGACCTGTGACCAGTGAAAAAGGAGAAGAGGGGAAAAAAACATAAAAAGAGGGGGAAAACAGCACAAGTCACACTGTGCCAGAGAAGCAGAAGACAAGCTGCTCACTGCCCCATGTTCCTGCTCACTATCCACCCTCACCTCAAAGGTATTTTTCAGATCGGTGTCCAAACAGGCAGCCAAGCAGCCACCAGTGGCACCACACAAGGGGAAGGGAGCACACTGAGGCACTGCACACCATGGGAGGAAACACAAACTTCATATGGTGTCCTCCAACCCTTACAACAGAAATAAAACCCAATGCACAAGCAGTCCACATCCACCCTCCCAATGCCAGTCATAACTTTATAGACATCACCTCCCCAGGACCTTTATCACAGCTTTTTATTAATTTCTCTCATTTTAAGGTTTACTAACAGTCAGGGTCAAAACTCACCTCTAGTCATGTTTCTATGAATACAACTAAGACATGAAGTTGGTTAAAAATTCCTCAATTGTTCACAGTCATATAAAGGCACACAAAACAAATAAAATGAACATTTGACAATGTTTGTGCTGCCCAAATTTAGATTAGGCACCAGTCTGCCCAGGCTGCACCTTCAGGCAATGGGGAAGGCTGGGATCCACTGGCTGGAAACACAAAGTGCTTAAACCAGGCTCTTGCTCTGAAACATTCTTTGGGGAAGATCTATGCTTTCCTTCAGCCTCTTAAGAAATCTTTGAAGTCAGTCACTGTGAAACTCCCCAAACTCACTCACACACACACACACACAAGGCTTTGTTTTTAATTTCTTACTTGCATCTTTACTAAACAAATGGAAATGGAGGGGTCAGTTTCTGAGGCCAAACAGCACAAAGATCACTATTCTCTTTCTATCCACATCCTTCCAATCCCTTGCCCCCCTTTTTTTTTTTTTCCGGCTGATAAAAGTGAAATTATTTTGGTTTTCTAACAGAAGGAAAACAGAAAAATTAAACCAAAGCAGAAGCTCACCACATAATTTTTTCCAGCAAATCAAAGCCATTTTTTTCAATTAAAAAACATTTTGATGAAAAATTACAACCACTTTTCAGTGAAGTGGCTTTATAGCTTCCCTTAATCTTCCAGAGACACCCACATAGAGGCTGCATTGTTTAACCAGCTGTAGCATCTCCTATACAGTCCCACTCTGCAGAGCTCCTTGCTGAGCTGTGAAGATATTTATAGCCTGGATTCCCAGAAGGGAAATCTCCAAGGTGCCGCTAATTAGTTCTCCTAATGCACTGTTAATAAAAAGGGGAAACACATCCTATCGTGTGAACAACAGCTTTGTTGCCATTTGTCATAGGAGGTAGGATATTCCATGAGTGTTACTCAGAGAACGAATTGCATGGCCAACACATGGATCTCCTCCAGGGGTTTCCCTTCGGCAGGAGGATCCAATTGCCACTGTTTGTGAAGAGCAGCAATGACCACATTCAGCCTGGAGCTGAATTCCTGGCCACATTCGCCTCCACCCCAGGGTGAGGGCTTACTATTGCACCAGTGCCCTACATCTGGTTTCCACAAAGAGAAAATCTAAGATTTAGTCTAGAAAGGAGCCCTGCTGCACCCAGGGTAGGTGCTCAGACACTCTGACAAACAATTCTCAGGAGAGAGTTGCAATAAATCCCACTGTGATCTGCTTTTGACTGGATAATTCCACAGGTATTTGCCCTGAGGAATTTATCATTAGAGCAAAATCCTATCTTTATCTCTAATAGCAGGTGACTTGTGACAGTCCCACAGTAACCACAATTACATACACTTCCACTGAGAAACAACTAGCAAACCAGAATTACAACAAAATGTGTATAAAACATCATCAAATAAACACAGCTTATGTGCTCAGGGGCATTTCACAGAGTAAGCAGTTACCTGCTGGAGAAACAGAGAATAAACAGTAAATAAATTCTTACACCTCTAGTGCCACTACCTTTTGGGCAAAGGTAGGGGATGGATTGAAGTCTCTTCCTACCCTGATCCATAAACACAGGAGCCCTTGCAAATTTTCCAGTTCCTACACTCAACTATTTTAGTACCAAACAGTCCCATTAAAACACCCACCACAGATCAGCTTTGCTCGCCACCTTCTCTCAGCCCCTCACAGAATAAGTGGCTGTTATCCAGTTGACCCCCGCCCCCACAGATACTATATATCTCACTCTCTAAAAGATGTTATGCCTCCTTGTTGCCATGAAGGCAGTCATTAGCATGCTGCCATAGCTCAAACTGCTAGCCTGTGCTCATCTTTTTACATCAAGTACAAATTCACGTGGGTGAGCATCTGGACAAGTATGTTCACAAGAGCTATGGAATAAGGAGTGAAAATCTCAAAAGAAAGCAAGATGCTGGCTAAACTCTTACAATCCTGTAATGTTATCACTAAGAGTCATTAAAGATGGGTTTGAAAAGCTTACCTGTGTCTACATGTACCTACAACCTTGTCCGATTTAACTAGCTGCTAGCTAACAGTACTGGAAGCCTGATGGAGCACTCAAATTTGAAAAAACAGGCAACGGTACTAGAGAAGAGTCTTCACAAAGGACAAATATTTCAGGAGAAAAAAATTTGGAATAGCTTTTAAAAACATTAACATTGTGATGTCTCAGTGCAATGGTTTTCACCTGCCACATTTTTTGGGTGGAGAAAGGAAGTCACTTGCACCACACAAATATAGGATGGTGAATAAAAGTAATAATGATTCATGATAAATTCAAGCCACATTCATGTTTGGCAGCTTTCTCATCATGCCAAGAATTTATCCAACGCCCCTTTTATTTATGATGAAACAAAAGCGACATAACACTTTGTCATGAAAGAATGCTGTAAATGAAGATTTTTTTAATTATATAAACTGTTGTTCTTTGAACAACTCTCTAGTAATTTATTTTTTTAAATCCTACACATGCTGCAGAATAAAATGCAGTTGTGGTCAACACCCATGTGATTTCAGTCTGACGCTAGCCCAGCATTAAGCCTGGAAGAAGAAAGATGGAGCAAACTCTCCAACAAGTGCTTTTCCACCTCCTCAATTTTTGCAATGTTATTGAACCACTGACTTACCAAAAGACAGATGTTTACCGTCAGTCAGGCTACAAAAAGAGGAGAACATCCTGGGAGCCAAATCTGAACACTGATGGATTTTTCCAGGAGATGAAGATCAAGACAAGAAAATCCTGATTTCTACTGAGAATTTGGAGAATACTTGTGTATTATATTGTCTTTTCAGTATCTCAGAGCATCATTAGCACTGACTGATCCCTCTTACCCAGAGAGGGACTTTCGGGTTGTCTCAAGAAACTGAGCTGTCAATAATAGCAGCTAGGTCTTTCTATGTTTTCCATCTCATACTCATTTTTCCTAGCTCCTCGAACATTGTTAAAGCTTATATTCACAGACTTTCAAAAATTATTACTCTTACACTTCACTGCAGTCAGCATAAACAAGAACATAGAGAATTTTCTGCTATCTGGGACCCTCAGAAACTATTTGGGTTTGCAATGCTAATAAGAACGAATTCTGTCCCCCCTTTCTCCTGGTCATCCTTTCCAACTGAGCCACTGAACTTTATTCACTATGAATATAAGCGCCAAAGCAATGAATTGTCAAGCCCCCAAGTTTTGGAAATAAAGGCATCAAGGATCTGATAATTCAGACATGCAAGAGCTGTGAGATACCAGCATTTGATCTGCGAGATATCATACCTTTCTACTGACCTCAGCCAATTTATATAAAAGAATTAAATGGGAGCAGAGCAAACAGAGACAGTTAACTACATGGCCCAGAAGCCAATGAAGGATCAGGGCGACTGTGAATTGTGTCCATGTATCAGCTGCAAGGTAAGATATCAAGGAGATACATAAATAGACACATAAACAGAAATTGATGTGTTACTTCAGGGAATGAAGATGACAGAACCACTGAGAACTGTTTGTACTTATGCATGCTTACAATGACATAAAATATAAAAAATATTATCAAAGAAGTTGTCCAAAAAAGGACAGATATGTATTCTGCTCTTTGTTTTTAATGGTACTTAAGATACACATATTTTTCATTTTCTGATTGTTTTTTTGCCCCTCCTGCAATCTATTTTTCACATTTATAACCTTAATACCTCTGTTCTTCCTGAAATTCAAAACCCTGCAGTGTCCAAAGTGCCCAGATCCTACAGGCCAAATTCAGTTCTGGTCAAACACAGTTAGGCTGAGGATCAAGGATGAATCCTCTGTGTCTTGCTAACAAAGCATGCAGCCCATGAATGATGAACTTCTCTTTCCTCTGGGTTTCTTCCAACACACAAGTTTAGTCCACTCCTTAAGATTTCTGACTTTCAAATAAAATCATCCTTTGAGTTCAGATGATTAGGAGAGCCAAAAGGCATTGTTTTAGTTTTTGCTACATTTAAAACCAGTTTGTTTTCCTTGAACCAGTCTGTCAAAGTCTTTTTGCAGTTCAGGCGTTATGTGAGAAACAGATTTGCCATTAAAATGCACAGTCGTGCCATCTGTATAAAAATGTATAGCACAGTAATGACATAGCCTTGCAAAATCATTAATAAAAAGAAAAAAACAGGAATGACTGACACTACTCAACTCAGGGAGGGGGGAGGATAGAGGGGAGAGACATTGACACCTTTGACTGACAAAGGGGGGAAGAGACAGCCCTGTGAAGAGAAACAGATTGATGCTTCTCCCGGATTCTTTGTCTTCCTGACAGAGTATGGGCAGCAGCACAGGCCACCTACTTGCTGCGCTAACGCCTGCAGCACATTAGGCCAAAAGCTTTGGTGAAGTTAACTAAGAAAGATTTTTTTCCCTACGTTTTCATTTATTTGGGGTATCCTTGCATGAACTCGTTAATAAATGCCTGCTCAGAGATCCCATTTCACCAGGAGCAGATCCTCTGCACCCCTGCACAGGCAAGTGGCCCCATATTCGGTCCCTCTGCGGCTCTCCCCAGCCAAGATGTCACTGCCTCGTGCTGACCGGGGAGCCTCCCCCTGACAACACACTCGCTTTCAACACCTGATTATGAACCTTTATATTGTCTGGGCCAAGCCCTGATGGTGCTGACAACCCCCCAGCCTCACTGCTTCCTAAATGGATTGCTACCCCTACTTCTCCAGAGTCATCCTGCTCGCACTGGAGCTCTTTGTTTAAATGCTGGCAGGCACCCAGCTCTTTTCACTTCCAAACGGAGGCATCACTATAATGGCCACGTCCTTTAGGTTCCCCCTTACAGAGACTGTACCATGAGCTGAGGGAACAAGCACCAGCACTTTCAGCAGTAATGCAGAGTTCCTTCAGTGGCCTGGTAAAGGAGCACTGGCTGCTGGCAGCCCTCACGTTACACCTATTAGAGATGATTTAGGTTCAGGGTTGACGTATGTTGGTCCCACCTCACTCTGACAAGCCAGCAGGATACTGTGATTCACAGAGGGAGACGTGCGAGTCTTCCAAAAATATGCCCGGAAGGAAAGAACTGATGAGGGCATCTGAAAAAGACGCACATATGGTTTTTTTGATGGCTAAATAGCAACCAGTTCTCCAGACTTTAACTCAGGTCACACAGGTGAATGTTTTCCTTAGGCTGAAGCCTTCTAAAAATATCATTCAAAAGATTCATTTTTGGCTATGTGGAGTTTAACAAGTGTCCCTTAAGCTTTGTTTACCCGTCATCTTGTCAACGTGGCATATGCATCTCTTCGCTATCAACTACGTGCTCCACCCTTTGCGTCTGGCTGAGTGCTGCGAGCTGACTGCAGCCCACAGCCTCTAAACAGTCCTGGGTTGCAGCCCAGGTCTCTTGATGAATCCAGTAACATGTGCTGAAATCGCAAAAGCATCAAAACAATAAAAACCATAAGAACATCTTTACAAGGTATTTGCTAGCGTTCACCCCAGGGACTTCACTATCATTTGACAGAAAACATTGTAATTGTGGTAGGATTATAGATTACAGTTTTACTCGGACTTCCTAAAGTTAACCTCTACCATTACAGACCTAAATTTGGAGCAGTCCATTGTGCCACTTGGAGGAAAGCCGCTAGTTCAGCACTAGCAACTTCAGCTGTATAAAAAAAAACTTTTTTAATGATGATTCCTGTTTCATAAGCATTGCACTATTTTTAGCAATATGAGAAAGTAAAGTATGCCTCCTTTTAAATCTGGCTTTTACTGCACCCTGTAATTTATGGTGATATAATAAGTAATTTGAAAATAAAGATTTGAGACAACATTTTAGCATTAGTGTTTTTAAGACAAAACAAACATTCAAAATAAAACCTAAACCACAGCAATGAAATCTATCATTAAATGCCTACTTTCTGCTAAATTTGTAGCTATGGCAGCTTAAATCTCAAACATTTGTTGTGACCTCTTGCAAAGTAAAAATAATCATATTATTCATTGTGGTTCAAGACCAATATAGGGTATTATTTCATCCTAGCCTTAAATATTCATGGAATTATATAGTGTATCTTTTAAAATTGTATTAATTACTCTTTGTTGAGTCCAAGTGACTGCTGGTTTTCAGAAGGAAACGTATTTGCTTTATTTGTGAAGACTAGCACTTTTTAGGTTCATTTATGCATAATACATCAGATGTGACCTGTTTAATCAATGCCAAAGTTCTTCAGAATTAGTATCTCTGTACGAGTTTCAGACACAAAGGCTTCTGACTGTTGATGGAAAAATTCAGACACACTTTTTCTCTTGTTCGCTGTGTAAAGCTGCTACTGTACTGTGGTGCCAAGACTGAAAGTTAGACTGCAGTGAATAATACATGCCAGCAGTTCAACCCAGCCCATTAACTCTCTCAGACAGCATTTATGTCCCACCAAATAGCAACTCACATGTCCCCATTTATTGCACTGTCATTCTTCTGAGATAAGGAGAGAGCCCCCTCTGCATGGGAATCAGCTATGGGTTAGGACATAGGCATATGGCAGTTCTTCCTACCAACACACTGAACAAAAGCCACTTCTCTGCAACTGCTTCTATTTTCACCCATCATTAATGTCAGTTGGGAATCGCATGACTTAATCGTTAAAAGAAGTGTTCTCTTACCTTGACTTTAAGGAATTGAAACGTGATATTGTAAAGGTTTCCACTAAATAAGACTTTCAACTGCTATGTATTTTCAAGGGTAACCACCATAGGAGATTGACTGAACATTAGAAACCTTCTTTGGGCAAAGAAGGGAATTTGTAGGTAGTGAAGTCTACCAATTTTTTGCCTCCTGAAAAAGTGACATTTAGAGAAGAAATAGAGATTTTGCCTTAGAGTCTTCATATCTTTTCAGCTTCAGACTCAGACATCTAAGTATTGCTCCCTTCATTCTTCAAATCCATCACAGGCCTGTATTATGAACCATCCAAGTGCAGTACCACGTCTGTAGCCATGCACGAACTTAATTTTCATGTGTATCTCAATGGGAGAAGAAGATTTTTGCTGTTAGGAAGACAAACTACTTGATTTTGAGAAGTCTGAGACAGCTGATCGTGTATTTTAGAGGATAGCTAGAGTTTGATCTACTAACCAGATCCAAAACCAGCAAGCAAACTCAAGTTTTAGAAGGGGCCAACAAAACAGAAATGGCTATCTAAACATTGATACAACCAAATTCTACACAAGCAGAAGATCACTTTAGGCTCAAAAATAATATTTAGTCATTGAAATCCTTCTCTAAATTCCAAAACTTTCTGAGGTTCTTGTCAAACTCAGAGCTACCAAGCACTCACCCAATTTGACAGGACAGAGCATCTAGACCTAGAAAACTGGATTCAGACTTTTGTGGCTCTCTCAAGCAGCAAGTGTGAGCTCTACAGCAGAAAACCTAAAGATTGACATTCTCTCTGGGTTTCCACCCATACCAGCTTGCTGACTTCTGTGTGGTTTGGCAGGTGCAAACAAGAAGAGAGAGTTTAGCTCTTGCTCTTTATTTCTTGAGTTCCTAAAGCTTTTGGTTGTTATTTTAGACCAAGAAAAACATGCACATTTAGATAAAGAAGAAACTTTAATAATCTTTGCTCTCTTTTCAACCATTGTGCAAATGGCTTATGTAAATAATAAGCTGAAACTTTGCAATAGATGACTGATCTTTAGTATGGCTTTTAGCGCCACACATAATAAAATTTGTACCCACTTATAATATTTTGTCTGATTTTTAATTGATATCACTGATACTGAGTCTGGGTAGTTTTTTCCTGGTGACAATGTTTCCATAATATAAATTTAAATTTGTGAGAATGGTATAGAAGGAGAAGTAAAAAAGGCAAAGAGATAGAAAATCCATGTTAATGGCACCTGGCAACTCCAAGCAAGATAAAACACAAATGTTGTTGTCTGCTCACTTGAATATGAAGTTCTCTGCCTGTGATGTTTCTCTCTCGAGAGCTGAATCCAGAATGTGGGCAATTTGTGGATGGTAACTTAGGCAAATGCACAAATGGCACTTGTTGCATTTCTTCTTACCCCTGATATGAGGTAAATTCATTCTCAAGGGCCAATTAAAGCTTCAAGTTTGTCCCCACTGAAGCCAATCTAGTGCTTTCTATCTCCCTGGAAGAGCCATGCTCAGGGAAGAGTAGGTGCAATAAGTGCTACACACTGACTGGCACAACTTCTGGAGATGACAATGCTCGAGATTGCCAATCTGAACAAGCAGCCTCAATGGAGAGAGGAGCAGGAGCAGCAAAGCATTTCTCATTGAGGTAGCTGCACAACAGTTTACATGTACCAGACCAATGTTAACCCAGTGGCAGAGCACCTGTCCTACCCTTTTCCAGGTATGTTAACATCTATGGAACATTTAAGGTTTGGAAGCAAGAGGTTAAGAGCCTCTATTCCTTCTAGCTTTTCCCCATCCCTCTTTTTGAAATCTGCAGCACTCTTCATACTTATAGAAGTTTTTTCCTTTTACTAAATACAACCTTTGGGGGAAAAAAAGCTTTTACAGAAAATGGTAATGAACTTCACCAAAATATGGGTTTCGTGGGGAAAATAAATGTTTCCTTTCATAAATCAAAAATCCTATTTAAACTGTCATTGTAGTAGTACTTGTTGAACTGGGAGAAGATACAGAAAATTCTCAAACATATTGATATCATTTAAAAACAAAAAGGGTGAACAGACAGGGAACTGATTCATTTTTAACTTTCATAAAAAAAACAACTTCAAAAACACTGTAGATGTTCATGAAAATAGATTTTCGTTTACTATCAGCTCTGGAGGCTAAAACCATACTTATTCTCTTTTGAGTCTCATGTAATCTACTAATCCACATTTCAAACAAAAAGAAACAGTAAAATGCATTCATAAACACAAGTGCCAATATGTACATGTCTGAAAAAAGCTAGTAATTTAAGACTCTTAAGACTCTTAAGTGTTCCCCAAAGAATGTTATTGAAAACTGTTGCACGGAAAATAATGTTAGTAAACACCTTTATGATGAAATAATTGTGTGGAAGGCACTGTCACGTAAGAACATGGACCTGCAGCCAAGGACAATTGCTCTACTTTGCTTAATTCGTTTATGAAACATGAGGTGTCAGTTTTATGTGGTTTGGCTGGGATTGGTGTGGATTTTTTAAAAATCATTCCTACAAGGCTAATGGATTATAGTATATTTTGCCAGAGGCTGCATTCCATAACACATATTTTATACAGAGGATATATGAAGTATTCAAGGTTTGCTTTCCCCATGAATCAATGAACCAACAAACATTCCCCTATTGTGTAAGATACTATTGTTTGATTGTATTTAAGAAAAGGTTATTTGCTCAGAGCATTGTGAAGTTATGGGAGGAGGAGATGCACTAGCCAAAGAATCCTTTTGTGACGATTCATGAAAACAATCAGCAGACCGAAGACTTGCCACAGCACGGACAAGTTCATAGGTCGTTGGTTCAGACCCTGCAGTGCACTTCAAGCCATCTCCCTCACAATGCAGCGCAGAACAGGAGCATTTTCAAAGCACAGAGCAGTCTGAAGGACAGAAGAGACCTTTTTTACTTTTTTGGATCAAACTCTGCCTAGGAACATAAGCCCTTGAACTAATATTGTTTAATGGCTGCAATGTGCTGTACTTGCCCTGGATTAGTAGGAAGACCCAAAAACAGAGCTTGTAGCTCTTGTCCAAAATTCCTCATGCTATGCTGTTCTCAAGCCTCAGGGTGCTCTATCACACCAATCAAAGCTGAACCACACATCATGCCAGCCTGCCAGCCCTTCCACTGCCGTGGCACAGATACTGGAAGCTCCTGATTCTGTTCTGAGCTGTAAAGCAGGGCTTGCACCCTGGAAACCTAGCAGTCTGCAGGTGAGAGAGCAATGCCTAGGAGAAAATGCACTGACAAGCGTTCATCCAAGCCCAATCTGTACGTCCCCAGCAAATCACCACAACTGACTCCTTCCACAGATGAATTTGCAACCTGCCAGGTATGTGCATTGGCTGTGATCATGCCACTTTATTCACCCTGCAGCTGCCAGTCACACAGGGTACAGACCAGAGTGATCACACAGGGAAGCTCAGGAACCCATTTCCCAATGCAGTCTCACCTCTGAAGGAGGCACCTTTCATGACCTAACCACTCACTTCTAGTCTGGCAGCACATTGCCCCTCCCTCCTTCCAGTGGCCTCTGTCTGCACTTGCTCCCTTAAGACAGCCAAGGGACTGCATTGTCTTGAACTAGACATGCAGGGAAAATACTGCAGCAGACCCATCCAAATACATTTGCTGTAAGCTTCTTAGCCCTCCCTATTTCAGCACTGCCCTATTTTAGTCTTCAGCTCTTGGTTCAAAGGGAGCAGTGGAAGGAAGTGCAGGTCGTGTGATCTCGTGTGGCAGGGATGCAGAAAACCTGTGTGTAAGTGAACAGTAACAAGCACAGATTGCCTGCAAAAGGGACTATGTCATGGCAGCAAAGTGCCCAGCAATGACCCTCCTGTCTACAGGAGAGCAGGCTTTTTGGGGAAGAGAAATACACAGGCTTTTTGGGGAAGAGAAATACATGGCAAGCCTGGCCATGCACAAGGAAGTGCAGAGTCCTGCTGACCCCAGGGAGCCTCCTGCCAGCTGTGGGCTACTTCTGTACCAGCCAAGCTCCACATGGATACCAGAGCAGAGAAAAGTACTCCAGCCTGGGATAGTCTTTTAAAGCTGTAAATCACTTTGCTCTCTCAGAGTAATTTCAGTGCTATTGTGTAATACAGAGGGAGAAAAAACAACCTTTTTCTTTTCCCCTAAACAGGCTTTCGCACCACCTACAATCCAGGATTAAACTTCAGAGGCAGTTACACAAAGAAAAGGATTTCTGTAAAGAAATCAATCAATCATTCGTCAAGTGTGGGTTCAGCACCTCTGAAAACCAGGCCGTTTCTCAGGTACATGAAGATATGAGATCTTTATTTAAACCACCCTCAAACTGTTTCACTCAAGTCTCAGAAAACTGTGACCTAAATGCCTTAAAAGAGCTCAGATTTCAATACTAGCCTCTCTGAGGATGAGACTACCACTCGTCAGCATCGCCAACTCACCTTTCCTTTCAAAGTCCCTGTGAAAAGGGAGAAATCAGCATCCCTGCATGAGCCAGTCAGCTTTCATTACATCAACTGCACCAGGGGCTATGGGGGTTTCTGTTACTTACAGCCATTTTACAGCTCTTGTACTGGAAATACTGGGAATTACAGCTTTCAGAAATCTGAACGCTCAGAAAGAGGGCCTTTGACATACTCCTCTCTCCCTCACTTTTATTAACCTTCTCCTTTTTTACACACTTTAAAGCCCTTTGTTATAATTAATTGTCTATAACAAAGCGATCCAAATAAGGATGGTATTTATAAACTTCTAGGACTTCACTGTTTTATAGGCACAGTCAGAGCTGCTGAACAGTCAGATTGCACTTTTATCTATATTTTGTTAATTTTTTATTGTATGTACACAGGCAGAGTAGGTGGGACTGATCCATCAACGCCTGCAGAACATTGAGTAACTGAAGGTAATATTACCTTACCTGGAATGACTTCAGGCCTTTATTACAAAGACATTCAAACTCTTAAATGTTTAATGGTACACAGAGGTCCACAATTCATGCAAAAAATTTTACAGGTCAGACCAAAGGATCAAATCAAAGTATTTCACCAATTTCAATACATGTTACTCTCTGCCCCAAAGCAGAGAGAGAGTTATAAACTAAGGGGTGACACTAGTGCAATCATAGGCACTTTAGAATAAAGTATAGTTCCAGCTCCCAGAGCTACACGGGGTCAGGTCAGGCCAGGCCAGGAGCCCAAGCATAGGAAGCAGCATCAGGCTGTTGCCAGTGAGGGGAAGGTGCTCTGCAGCTGTCCTTGCAGGGTTTGCCCCCATTCGCCTGATAGTGCAAAGGAACTGTGACTCAGCTGCAAAAACAGCTCTAGAAAACACCTACAAGTCCTCTCCCCATGGAAGCACAGCCCCTTCAGGTGGCTCATCTGCTCTCCCAGCAAAAACCAACTTCTGTATGTGAATTCTGCCTCAAACCTCCATGCAAACACACGTGGGAAAGCCCACACTGAGGGAGGGCACTGTCCTGCCCTCCGTCTCTGTACCCGTTGTTTGACTGGGGGCTGCATCCAGGAGAGACAGCCTTTCAGCAGGTGCTTGAGCTACCCAACATCAGAGAGGTCTGAGCAGATGGTGATTTGCTCTGCTTCATCCCCATGCAGAAAAAACATTTTTATTATCAGGCACGAAGTGTTTGGAGGCTCAATATCTGCTGCTCTTTGCTCGGGGCTGCTGGCAGAGGTGTCACTGGAGGGCTGTGTTCTACCACCTTCATATTTATTTACATTTGTGTCTCAAGAAGAGTGGCAATTTGCCAGATTTGAAAGTGCTTAATCAGATCTGATGGGCAGATTAATTAGTGCAGGTCACAGCACTAGTTTCCTTTCAGAAACACTACCATTTTAATTTATTTTTTTGTCAAGGTAAAGCAGGAGGAGGTCAATGCCACCAGCATGTTTTACGTTTTGCTAGTTCAAGTCTTCATGGGTTTATTTCATTTCCTCTGAGTAAATGAACTTTGCTTTTATTTCTGCCATGACAGTATGCTCCAAATAAAATGGTGCAGGCACACACAAGGACTGGAATGCAGACAGACAAAAATCTTATTTATCTCCCCCTTCCATCCATACTGTTCATAATAATACTGTTCTCCTCCCTCTCTCCCCCTGCCATGGTTACTGTCCCTCCGGTATGACCTTGTATCCTTCCATCTTTGAAAAAAGGTGTTTTGGGGTATGGAGCATTTTCATTACACATACACACACACACAAACATTTATGCAGACATATATTTTTATATATACATAAATATATAAGTATGGAGAGAGGAAGGCAGACACTTTATTTGGTTAAACATAATACCAGATTGAGCAATTATAAAATGGGCTGGATTATTCTTAATTTTCACTGACCTGACCGAAATTTGAACGTGGCCAATTATGTACAGACTGACAAACCAGAGAACATAGAGATTAATTTTTTATGGCTACAGAACCATTTGCACTCCATAACCTTGGGAGTGACACACTGCTGATAATCAGGGACAAACACATTGTTGTCATGCCACCATGATAAACATGAAAGGACCTTTTGCATCTGTCATGCCGCAGAAGGCAGGAGTGGCATATGGAGAGCCAAACCTCCCCAGGACACCACTGGGACCACGTTACTTTTTGGACAAATGAGAAAATATTTCTCCCATTTTTCCCTTTACAAGAAGGTGTTATTTTGGACTTCAAAGAGCAAAGGAGGGCTCAACTAGTAAAGGAATCAGGCACTGTCACAGCTTCAGGGCTCCAGCACCCAGCCCAAGAAAAGTCCTCACCATCTACCATGGTATTGCAGAGGACAGGGCTTGGCCCTTGGTCATTTGCCTAGTACAGAGTATATAGGGCACTGCCACACAGAAAACACTCCTTCACAGCTTCTAGAGACTATTAGCAGCCAACAGGCCTAAGACACTTCCACACAACCAATCAAGATACTGTGAGTAAGCAGATCCAGCAGTTTCCTATGAAGATTTTCTAACTTTCTCCATTCTAACTTTTTTTAACTTGGCTTATGTTCCTGTCCTGTGGCACTCATTTATCACAGCACTGAGGGGAGAGGGATGTCTCTGACATTGTCCAGTATCCAAGCCCATGTGTACACATAGGGGTTTGCAGGTAGATGTGACCACGTTCTCCTGCACTCATAGCCTTTTAGAGTTGCCCTGCAGTGAGGGGAAAAAACATTTACAAACTCTTGCCCAGTGAAGAGAGAGACTGGGTAGGACACAAAGCAATATAGTTAGGCTATTTAGGAACGATATAAATGAATTGACTTTCTTTCCTTTTTTTTTTTTTTTTTTTTTTAATGTATCCTCACTCTCACACACATATTCTGAGAAAAAGGGGGGGCGGGAAAGGCTTCCACAAAAAGAATGACCATAACTCCAACGCCAAACCCCTATTCAATAAAACAAGCAGGGAACGTGTTTTTACATTTCCCTATTTACTCTGAGTCATTTTATTAAGTAAGTTGAAGATGATAATTTTTATGCCCATTTATGACCACGTTCCCAATACACGTGGCAGCCTATAAAACCTACCACTGCTGCACCCCGCCCAGGGCTGCCCTCCAGCTTCCCATGCTTTCTGCGATTACTGTAATGAGGCACTGCACTACCACTGCAGGTCAGGCTGTGTCAATGTTTCCATTCAAACCCTGCTCTGGATGGGTGTCCCAGAGCATGGCTTTGGATTTAACTGGGCTTTGTTTCACACACTGAGGCAAATTCACTTCCCTCCACACTAGGGAAACAAACCCCTACAAAAACATATTGCCTGATTTTGATTAAATGAAGATGAAGGAGTAGAGAGGGAGAAGCCCTGCCTTTTGTTCGAATATATATTTGTCTTTAATTATCTCCAAGGATCCCACTGCAGTGGGACAGGTGGTTACAAGATGCTAACTTTTCTCCAGCAGCATCCCTCATGCATGCTCAGTTTCCCACTGCTAAAGCGGATGGCACAGTTTTTTCCAGGGCCAGTTCCACTTTTTGCAACTGTAATTTATAACCACAAAACTTGCACCTGTAATTTTAAACCCACGTTTGAACTGCGGGCAAAAGTCAAGTAACCTCCGTCTGTCATTGCCTTTGTGTGCAGCCAAGTCACAGAATAGGCCGCCACATCCTCTCAATAGAGGGAAAAAATATTGCAGTTACAGCTGGCAAGATGTGCCCTGCCCCACACAAAGGAAAGCAAGTTCTCAGCTATTTTCAGTGACAGTGAAGTTTCTTAGTTCTCTGGTTAGGAGGGAAACCTTCCAAGAAGGGATGTAAGGACAGACTGCTGGCTCAAGCCGCTGGAATGCTCCAACAATAGTGAGGAGAGATTTAAGATGCTGCCTTTAATCAGAAGGGAGTGTTTAGGCTGCAGCTTAATGGTGACAATGTCAATGTCAACACTGTTAACAGTTTCACTGCTGATCTGATTAGCAGGAAAACCCAGCCAGTCCAGGGCTGTGGGCAATTTGAGTACTTTCCCACCCCTTCACACCCACTCGATCACTTGACTCTAACTTAAAAGAACTGTTAACTTTTATATAAGCCAGATATTTCATAGGCTCATTCCTTCCCCTGGAATGGCAGCAGCTGTTATGTATTTATTTTCAAATAAAAAAAAAAAAAAAAGAATAGCTTAAGCAGTCACATCCATATTAAGTTTTTCTGGGCAGGGCCCATCTTTATGTTCTGTGCTTGTACAGCATCTAATTCAATCTGGAAAATAATAATAAGTAACAACTGTGTAAAAGATTGCTCTAGCATGAACTGACACAATGGTCTACTTAAGATGAGCCTAAATACATTTCCAGTCCCAAGCACTGGCTTCTTACCACTGTGTGAGCACACCCCATGGCTTCCTGTCACTATTACAGATCTGACTCCCCAAGGCATAATCTTATGTGAATTTTTATTTAAAGAATGAATAACTGCTGGCACAAGCCATACTTCCAGACCAGGCTTCTGCCTACCAGAGACTGCTCTTTACCAGGCCAAGCTGCCATTCTGAAATTCACCCTCCACAAACAAATACCTACAACTTTCTAAATCAACAGCTGGGGTTATATTGCTATGGTACTCTGGAGAAACCTCGCATCTCAAAGAGATCACTGTAACACAGTTTTGGAAGCTGGGTCTGAGCCTCAGCTGTCAGAAGAAGCTGGGCTTGCAGCTGAGCAATTAATTTTTTTGTGGTCCACATCAAACCTAACTAGTGTTTTTATTTTGACCACCATGAAATAAGGCAAGAACAGCCCTTCTGACTGATGTCTTGCACAGGACAAACCATTTTCCTGCTTCAGGGTCCATGGTTTTGGTTTTCATTGTTCTATGATAGCAATTCCCACTGACTTCAGCACAAATCATGCATGAAAACAGAAGAATTAATCCCAAGAGGCAGTATGTTAAAAGTTACATTTTATTTTGGAGGCAATTCCTCGGTACAAGAAAACCACTGGTGCCTGATCAACAAGTAAAGTGCCTTAAATGCTTCAAGACATCATGCATACGTATATATGATAAATAAGTTGAAAATGAAGAATGAAAGTACATGTCAGTACTTTACAGAAAAATACCTTTACAAGGATGTTACAAACTTCAGTCCAGAAAATATAGTGGAGATCAGCAACCAGAGCCTTCCATTCCATCATCTGTTCTCTATATTGCTATTACAAGGGCTTCTCCAACATCTCCACCTGCTGTTGGCTATTTGGTTGATCCCAAACCAGAAATTATTTTAGCACTCTGAGCATGTGAACATTAATTAAACACATGGTACTGCTTTCAGGAGTACACAGAATCAGCAACAAGAGTTAAAAAGCCAAATGAAAGTAAACCAGGTCTCCAAAAGCTCCAGGTATATCCTGCTCCAATCCAGAACTGTGAAGTTGTACAGTCCTCATGCCAGGTAATAATCATATGATTAGTAGTTGTGATCTCTCAGTTGATGAATATTGATTTTAAAGATCTATTAGCTTAGTATTCATTGGGGGTTTATTGCTTGATTTCATTCTCCCCTTCATTTTTTGACCTGTAGCAACCAGATTTGTCTCGTTTGCATGCCTCTGTGTCTCAGAAAGTATTTCTGAATCCTACACAGAAAAGATGGCAAAGATTCCCACAGCATTTTGCCATACCCTGTGTGTCAAGGAAGCAAGTGGCATCCCTGCAAACCTTCCAGGTACTGGCAGCCACAGGCTACAAAGCATTTCCAGAACAAGAGGGTAAAAATCTCCCAACATCAGCCCTTCTTAGACATATGATGTCCCTCTGTCTCAGTGCCAGTTCTATACTGAGGTGGAGCACTACCTCCTGCAGTCCCAGTACCACAGCTCCTTTGTGCAACAGCTGAGGGGTTTGGAGGACACTGTTTTCCTCAACAATTTCATAGCAGGAATCAGGTAATAATCATCAGTATATCATAGTCATGAAAGTTTCTTCAATACAGTCAACACTGACCATCTGACAATAGAGACAGTTGAAATGTTTGCTCTGGTCCACTAACGTCGGAACAGAATGATGGTCTGTGATTTAGCAAGGAACCTGGTTTTGACTGGTTTTATCAAACTAATAGATCCACTTGTACAACTCACAAAATTTCATTCTATATCCCAAGAAAACAGCACATTTAGAAGGAGCCTCTATTTTAATCAAAAAAGCAAATTGATGCAGGAAAGGGCTGAGGCTGTGCCAGGAGTTAGTCTGGAGCCACTGCAGGCCCTTCAGCACCCATTGCAGCAGGTACCCCATAAAAAAGACTGCAATGGAAAACTGTAATAATGACGGAAGACAAGGACGAATTCCACTGGTGTTAGAAAGCGTGTGTCTATTATCCATGTTACACTAACAGATACAGGAGGTGAACTCAGGAAAACCTGTCTACCAAGCAACTCAGACAAACTTACCATGTTCCACGTGCATGGGACATTAATTTAATAGGTAATAAACTACAGTAAATTAAATACATAGTTTTCTTATTACTAGGTTTGTACCTCCCCATCACTATCAGCAGGAGGACATCTATCATTATTTAGTAGTAGCACAGTCTGCCTCAGTGAAAAGGCAAACAGAAGCCAAAAGGTACATCTCTCATTTAAAGGGAAGACTTACTGCTGTGGGAGGAACAGGACACTTGAGGTGCAGAACTTATTAGACTGCCAATAAGGTACCAGTGGGAAAGGAAACAGCACTGGTAGGCAGGCACTGCTCCCATTGCTAATGGATGCTGTTTATGGAGTGGAGTTTCCTCTCAGGGAGTTCTGATAAAATGGTTTTCCACCGGGAAATGGGATGAGAGAATTTGCTCATCTTAAATACGCTGAATAGTCATTAAATGTCACAATTGTTTCTCGTGACCTAGACCAGACTGAAACCAATGTCCTGTAAACAAACTGATCTGTGCCACTTCACCAACCTCCAGAAATATATCAATCATTCCTTCAACAGATATAGCAAAATAAGAAGGAATTTAAGTGCCATAATAGTGAGAACTGGACAGTACACAATTCAGACATTAGATGGAACAAGACAATACTCAGGCTTTTCCAAATAGCTCTGCAAATGAAATTTATTTTTATCTAGGGTATATTTGCAATGAACTTGAGCAGCCACTTGCTGTTCTGCGTCGTTTGACTGCAATGTTCAACCAGACATACAAATCTGCCCGGGGACTGCAGTGAACTGCCTCCATACGTGTGATCTTCCAGAGGACCAGGTAGAAAATACACACACATACACACCGAGTCACACACAGAGGTTCTGTGCATTGTAATGAAGATCAAGGACACCCTGATTACAGCAGCAAAGTGATAACGAACATCTGTTAATGCTAGAGAAGGTACTTCAAAGAATGAGGACAGCTGGACTTCACATAAAATGAAATCGCTAAGTGCTTATGCATGAGGCTGCAAGTGGGGCACATGGGCTCCCAGTAGCTGGACCAGAAATGGATCCACCCTGCCATGGACAAGGTGACTCCGCAGGGAGAGTGGCACAAGCCCTTCTCACATCAGGCCTGCAAACCCTCAGCTGCTCTGCTCTACCCAGGGGAGCACTCCCTGGGGCATCAGAGCCCACCTGGATAGCGTTTAAATTTCTATGGTGTAAACCTGGTGTCCTCCCCTCCCCTTCTTCTCCACTCATGAAAAACTGTTCAGCCTGGGGATCAGCTGCATTTCTGTATTTGACACTGTATGTAGCTGGAAACTGCAATTCGCACCTTCCTCCTGCAAGCCTGAAAAAGATCCGGGTTTTCTGATAGATTAAAAACTATTTTCACTTCAGCTTAGCACTAATGAAATCATTCATAACTATATTGCTAAATCCTTTCCTTTCAGAAATATAGGGGGAAAAAAACCAAAAACCCTAAGGCAGACCAGACCTCAACATTTACATTTCATAAAAAAATCCAATCTGATTTTGGAATTTGGCTTTGTTGTCAGTCAGAAAATAAAATATAAAAATAAAAACAATTTCTGTGTCTAACATTGCTGTTGATGATGTTTTCAAAATATTTTGTCTCAGAAGGGGCAAAACAAATACCAAATTTTCAGTGTTTCCTGTAAAATAAATCTAAACTCTATGTGCTTTTATGAGTCAACCTTATTGAGGATGAACAGGTAGAGGAAGGGAGTTGAGAGATGAAAAAATGGTATGGGGAATCGCAAAAAACCTTGGAAATCAGACAAAATTACTCAGAATTAAACACCTCCATTTAACTATACTTTTTCTAGCAACTTTAGATCAAACATTTAATCAAGTGACAATTTCACACAGAAAAGAAATGGCTTTGTCAAAATCACTTTTTTGAGTTTTCCAAACAATCCTCTGAAAGCCTGTTATTTTGACGTTTGCAAAACAAAATTGTTTTCTCAAGCATGGGAGAAAAATTTAAAAAAAAAAAACAGTATTTTTTCACCTCACCAATAGCAACAATTTACCTGTTTTCATGAAATGTTTTGATTTCAATGAAAATATACTATGGAAAAATGTAGGCCACCTTTAGTTGAAACTCTAAAATGTGCTGTTTGCTTATACTATGCAGCTAGAGCAGCACAGTCAGCTTCCACCCCGGCCATCCTCCCTAACACACTGTGGAAACAAGTGTAACACTGCACAACTGAGCTAGTTATCCAGCTTCTCCGGGGCTGCTCTTAGCACTGCTGTTAAGACCAGCTGTTACTTGAGCACAAAACAGCGCTGGTTTCTCTAAAATCTTCCCCTTTTGTCTTCTTAAATGTTTATCCTTGGGGGAGGAGGGGGGGGAATATCTAACCAATCCTTATTCCACAGGAGATATAACGTTTTTCTCTTTAAGCTATTTTTTGTCAAACTGCAAAATCTTTTGTACATGGCAGTTCTGTACGCCTTCAAATACAGAAAAAAGTTGAAGTGGACATACAGTGAGGGGAGAAGGAAAAAGAATTACACACACTGAAAACAAGTCATTGATAAGAAGCCCGGAGCACTTGCAATTTTAAAGCAGGATGGAGTCAGATGGGAAAAAAAAAACTGGCAAAGTTTATTCTGCAAAAGGGCAACCCCCAGCATGCTTGCTGAGGCTGTCAGTGCTCCCTGGCCTGTGCACTCCGGCACAGCCGGCAGCTTGGGCTGGTGCGCGTGGCTGAGCCGTGGTGTTTGCCAGGAGGTTGCGGGGAGCTACGGTGCTACGCACAGCCTTCCCTCGCAGCGAGATGCAGCTACAGGGACGTGCTACAAACTGCACTACGAAGCCTTTTGTCTGGTTACTCTCCTTCAGAGCAACTGCGGCTGCCTCCTCATTCCAGCTCAGGAGCTTGAAGTGATTATAACTTCCTCTAGAAACTTAACTCTCTGACTTTCTGATTTTTAACACCCAAATGGAACACAAATTCATATTATAAGAGTAGCAGAGATTAAATAAGGCAGAATTCATTAATGTGCCAAAAATATGTGCCAATGTGTCTCCAACTAGTTAAAAGACAAATACACAGATTGATTTTTTTTTTTCCTCCCAGTACATCCCACATTGCCTATTTCCTAAAACCTTCTGTCAAATGCATAATCGACTGCTATGTCTTCAAAAATAGCACTTTTTATAATCATTCATCTAGATATTTGGGAGTAGATGTTGCACTGTCTGTCATGCCCATGCAAGACTGGGGCATGGAAAGCATGGGCATCTCTGCTGACAGCCTGGGCAGGCACCTTGTGCCATCACACCCGGAGTGGGACAGGACAGCAGGTGGGAAAAGCCTGCTGAGGGGACATGGCAGAAAGGGCAATGCGAGGCTGCCAAAGGCTATGCTGGCTGCAGAGTGGGCATCTGCAGCCTCCAGTTCCCCACTTCTTGGCAGGTAGAGAACCAAGTCACACAGGTCTTCTCATGCACCTATAAGCAATTCCCCAGAAGCCCTGGGGGGTGACAGGGCAGATACAAAGGAAAAGCATCCCACTTAGAATGACTTCTTTCCCAGAGGAGAAACCAAACAGAAGCAACTTTTCTTTATAGCTGCCAAAAGAGCATACTAACTTTCCTGCTGAATATTTTAACACACTATTTCACAAATCCAGTCAGGTTGTCATTACCAGACAAGGTTTCTCTGAATTGACAATCCGCACAGTACTATCTATCATATAGCCAGTAAAACAATCCCATCTCTAAGGAAAAAACAGTTTTCAATTTTGTGCAGAAAAAAAACAACCCGCACTAGCCTGTTATATTTGTGAGTTCAGTAAAACAGAAATTCCCCCTGTGCAAAGGGAGCCACATGAAGGCAGATCTAGAACAGGACCTCCCAGTACCGTTTTTACAGCATTTGGCCAAGCCTAGTCTTGTCCTCCTCTGGGTACCACTGCTTCCCAAAACTATCACCGCAGGTTATCTCTGAGATGGAAGATTCTGCTGATGCCTAAGCTGAGAGGTGATTTCCTACTCTACTCTGTTGCACAGCATCCCCCCTGCTTTCTGGCAAGAAGATCTGACTCCAGCTCTTCAGAGAAGACACACTTCTGGACTGCGCATTTTTACACAAAACTGGCAAAGCTGCGTTTCACAACTACCTACAATGCAGAAGGGCCAGAAATGCAGAGCGACAATCCCAAGTAAGGTGAGCAGGAAACTCCTCCTAGTACAGTAGCTAGCAACTAGCAGTGATTTCTCTTCTGTAGTGCTGCAAAAATTTACTGTAGATTTTATACTGCTACCTCGGGGGAGCTGCTTATTGTATCTCATTTTCATTTCTACATTGAAAACGTGGATTGTAAAATTTACTGCATCATACGTGGAGTTTAAACTCCCAGCCATTAGACTCTTACAACTCTACTAATGCCACTTTTATAGGCGTTGGCCACAATCCTAGTTTACCATTTCATCAAAGAAACAGATGCAGCTCCCATAGTGACCAAGATTTGTGATTTAAATAAACAGGGCTTGGGAAATCTCCCAATGAGTTTTCTTCTCAATAAAACAACAAAAAAAGAACAACAGTTAACAAAAAGAGATCTTTCCAAAAAGGATTGGTAGCAGCAATACTCCTAAAGTGCAAATTACAAGGTGGTAGGAAGTAGAAAAAAAGGTTCCCACATGTTTTTAAGCAGCATCAAAGAAACACTTAGCTGAAAACAAAATAAATACACTGAAGGACAGAAAGAGGACCTCGTGATTCCTGGAGTTTGGCTTACTGAGCGCAACTATAGAGTACTATTAAGGAGGTTTTGCATGTCTATGCTCAGAGATGAGGGCAAAATAATCATGACCCAGGGTCTGTTGCTCCTATGGCACAACAACCTAAGATGGTTGGTTTAATCCCTTTCCAAGCTGTAATCAGGCTAAGCCAGCTGGGGTCTGTCCACTTGCCTCTTGACTTCACCCTGTTCACCTGCTGTTGGACACATGAGACAAATCCTCATCCCTGAAGCACCAAGGTCCTTTCCATTCCCACAGCATTTCCTCTGTGCCCAGTGTCAGTGATGGGGAATGGGAACATCTCCCAGCTTGCTTATATTTGGAGGCATTTCTGTTTATTTTTCTCTCCTGAGTAGCCTCCCTGACATCAGCTAGGACTGACTGACTGGGGGAATGGGCAGGCAGTATTAATGACTGCAAATCCTCATGATCTCTAGCGACGGTGAAAAGAAGAAATTTGTTTCAAGGAGAAATTCTAAAGCACAAAAGAGAGCATATTTCAATCACCAAATCCATCAAAATAGACGGAAGGATAAGTTGTCAGATCTACCAGTGGAGATGAAAATGTCTCACAAGTTAACTTTACAGGCAGGAAGAGTGCAGAGGTGCCAAGAGATAATTAAGCTTACTTGATCTTTAAATGAATGAGTGTAGGAAGTAAGACCATAAGCATACTCTTGAAAACCATATAGGCATATAACCCTGTACAGCCCTAAAATGCAAATATTGTCATCAGAAAAGAGCAGAATCTAGTGCCATGCTGGAGCACAACTCTACTTCCACTGTGAACAAATAGGTCTTAACCACGCTGTTTGCAGCACCCCTGCCTAAGAGCAATGAAGCAGCTGCAGGCTCCTGAAAGAAGAGATAAAGAAAGGAAAAGAACAAGTGTTTGGGCGCATCAAAGCCCAAGACACAGCTTCAGCTCCAAATGCTACATACAATCAGGCAGCTGTGGCCGAGCTTGAGCAGAGTGAGCTCAGCATGGCCACCACTTTCCAGGCAGCCAAATGTGGGCAAGCACACTCATTTCCTATTAGGGCTGCAGCTACACAAAACCTATTTACCTTCTGCATCCAGAACCACATTGCAAGCTAGGTTTCAAGATCATGGACCTCTTTCCTCCCTCCTCTGTGCCCATTTACCAGAGCAGGACTTACCCAATTCTTTCATTTTTATTATGCTGAGTTGTTCTTGTTGTGCCCCACTCCTCCCCTAATTAAAAATAATAATTTAAGCAAGGTTTATTTAAATAGAGCCATTTTTGCTTCATAGCGTACAGGTATGAAAGGGGAGTAGGTTCAATGCCACTAGAAGATTTTGCCTTCTGACCAGGGGCAGCAGAGGCTGTTGCATTTAATTGCTGGACTAATCCTTGCAATTGCCCCAGAAGTGAGTACCTCTGCCCCAATGAGACCATATACTTCACTTGAAGCTGTAACTGGTAACAGGAAGGATTATGGGTGGCCTGTCATTGCAATCTGCCAACAAGGAGAGCATGACACTCCCAGGTTTATTTAGATGCATCTGAAGGTTGCCCTGGGCCTCTTTCTTTCACTGGAAACATTGCAAAAGTCTTTTTTATTTTACTTATTCTATTTCCCTTCTCTAGTTAAGCTGTTCAATAGAAAATATTGACATTCCCTAAAATAATGCCTGATATGGTCATATATGCAAATATGGCCTGTAACCAAATGACTTCCTCAGATTTGCTTAACTTTTCAGTTGATCATTTAGACTCAGGGGTCTGAGACTGCTCCCTCTCATAGGAGGAACCCACTGGCCTTGGCAGAAGTCTGTGCCACTGCCAGGCTACTGGCAAGCAGAGGCAATTGCAGGATCAGCCTATTGGGGCTGCATCTCCCTTTCCCTTGCAGACAAGTAAGTGATAAGAAAAGAGCTGAACATTTTTTCCTTTTCCTTCATCCTTACAACAGAGTTCTACATCCAATCCCTGGCACAGCCACCTCCTTCCTAGGAGGATTTTGGTAGAAAGACCACAACCTCTCAACCTGGCCACTTTGGACTGGATTTGGACGTGTCTCATAGGCTTCTCCTGATTGAATCATGCTGCCTAACATCTCAGCTAGAGAGCAACCTCAGCTGGAGGCTCCTGTGGGGGACACCACTATAGACTGGGTTTCTCTAGCCACCAAGCACAGCACAGTCTTTTGACTCCCCTCAGAGTTGACCTGGAAGCATTTTACCTCGCCTGTAGGCAAAAATGAAGGATAACACTATGCAGCTATAGGAAAGAGTGATAAAACTGAATAAGCCATTGTTTCCACCGCTGTTACTTTCTCTGGAGCTGCACCAGCACTAGAACAAAGATGAAAAACTGTCCAAGTATTAAACAAAAGCCTGAGAAGCAAGTGGGGCCTGCAGTCCAGGAGCAGCTGCCAGTGAAGGAAAATGCTTGGCTTGATGTCGAAAGCTGTGACCCTGCAGTTAAGGTGAGCTCATGATGCAGTACAAGGTCACTGCCTCTCTGGACACTGGGCAGCAGGAAAGGCAGCATCATGAGAGGGAAACACATGAAGAAGAAAGAAGATGCCTTGTGCTGAGAGGAGAGAGACTTGAGCCTCAGAGAATGAGAGAGGTCTTTCTGCCAATCCATTGTCCATTTCCCAGCTGAAATTGGGAATCCACTTTCAACAGCCAGCATACAAGCAACCTATCGCTCGGTTCAAAGCCCTTCCTTCCTAAGGATAAGAGACACGCAGCAGAAAGGCAGAGGGTCTCTACCCCAGGAAGGGCTGCTCCAGGCCTGGCCCACCCATCCCAGCAGCACCAGGCTTCATCTCCTGACCCAGTGGGTGCAGGGAGCAGTGACCCCACTCTGGTGCACTCTGAGGTACGTCCTGTCAATTCTCAGTGCTTAAAAGGCTGCACTTCAAACCAGTTGCAAAGAAAATGTTTCATGAGAGACATCAGAAGGGTTGTGATTACACTCCTGCCTTAAGGACACTGTCAGATTCCTATTCAAAAAAGTTAATAAATGGGCTTTTTAGTATCTACCTTTTCTTTGAAAGAGGAGAAAGAGAAAGTAAAACAGCAAAGAATAGGAGGGGGTTTTCTCTCAAAGCTAACAACAGTAGTAAAGCATTTCAACATTTTCACCTAAAAAAATTCCTGGTTTTCCCTCCCTCCTGCTTTAGGCAAAAAAATATTTTCATGGGAAATTGTTGAGTTTACAAAAAAGTTGCAAAAAAAAGGGCAAACATGTTGAAACTTGGGTTGATCCTGACAGAGACAGTTGGTGTGATGTTCTGGGTGTTCCCAGCCTTCCTTCCTAACTAGTATCTATCTAGTCCCCAAATGACTATGTTTTGTCCATTGATGTCTCTCCTCAGATCTCACTTTTGGTATATTTTGGATCCTCTGATTAACATCCCTGCTGCTACCTCTTTCTTTCCTGACACTGTCCCAGTAATAGACCTTCTGAGGAGGAGGAGGAGACACATTCAACTGTAGAAGATAAGGCTGTCCCTTGCCTGCAAAAGTAATTTGACAGATATTGACCTTTCCTGTGCTGTCAAAAGCAGCATGCCTTGATTACGGCAACAGTCCTGAGCTCCAGGAGCTAAAACAACAGAAGCATTTTCTACTTCTGGTATGTGATGCTGGGTGGACTGAGAGAACTTATTCAAAACTGGAAGAAACTCCTCTATTTCCACCCAGACAAATTTCTTCTGCATGTGTTTTTCTGCGTAGTTGGTGTTTTTGTTGGTTTGCTTTGGGTGGGTAGTTGGGGCTTCTTTTGGTAGGTTTTTTCCGGTTTGTTTGGTTTATTCCCCACCCCTCCCCTACCCCCACCCCCCTCAAACACCCTAATGTAGTTCTCCTGTTTGACTAAGGAAAACAAGCCCCTAACATGGTTGAATCACTAGGCACAGGGGATCTGTCAAACACATTCCTATGCCCGTGTCCTCCACTAAGTGAGCCATTAAGGGGTCATCGAAGGTGCTGGAATGTGTGTTTAAGGCAAATGGCAAGGCACACGAATGCCTCTCACCTCTGTACACCAGGCAGCTCAGAGAATTTCCCTCCAGCAACTTCTCTCGACACAGGGTGCTCATTAGCCAGTGAAATTTGTAAAAGGGCATCCCTCTCACAGGGGATGCCCTGTGCCTCCAGGTGCCATTGCTAACCCAGGGAGGAGGTAGTGCCCCATCCCTAAGGGCACAGGAATATGAGCTAACCAAGGAAGCTGAGGACTCCAGGACTAGGGTGGGAGGCAGGTGAGATACAGTAACTTTTCTCAAGAACAACTATTGGGAAATTCCATGAGCTACACAACAGGCAGGATTTGTCCCAAGCATTTCAGTAAAAAGCTACTGCATTCTAGAAATATTCCTGAGAAGAACAAGGACATTTTTTAAAATTTAATCCAGGCACTCTGAACACAGGAGAAATTAATGACCCCATAATACTGTCACCCAGGGTGGTGAGCAAAAGGTCTCAGACCTTCCCATAAGTTCATCTCCCTTCCCCTGCGTAGAAACAGTGTCTTTGCATTATATCACATGAAAACAGCCCAGGGAGTACTCTTAGCTGTACGCAGTTTACTTATCTGTGATAATTTGCAGTAAGGGTCACCAACAGATTTCCTGGGATTTTTCTCCTGTGCAATTCAAGTTACACGTAGAGCTTCTATTTGTGAGTCAGCTGAAGCTGGAGTATTACACAGATGTGTTTGCCAAACAGTTGAAGGAAAGAATCTTTGACCCAAGGGATGCTGTCTGACGGTGACAACTATTGCTATATAGCACCAAAGAGCAGTCAGATGGCTTCTGCTGGCACACTTGAACAGTTCCTGCTCCACCTGGACTCCAGAGACAGGGCTTTGGGGCTTTTTATTTTAAGGAGATAAATAAGAATTCACCAATGGTAAATTACGAAATTGGACCAGCGTTATCTATGTGTATGAAGTCACAAGCAGGTTGGAGGATTTCTAAATTTGCAGATTTTGAGTAGCTGTTCAAAACCCAGAATAAACCTATAAATACAGCAGAAATTGAATTCTAGTTGTTGGAGGTTTTTTAATTCAATCTAAGTTCCTTCAGAAATCCATATTCGTATGGACAGACAAATTCTATGTTTATTTATATACACACATGTATGTATAAACATATGAACACTACTATGAAGTACACCAACCTGAGTGACACACAGGAGATCTTGTGTGTTGAAACATCCTAGAAATTTCAAAAAATTATAGCTGACAATCTCCTAACTCAATAATGATCAAATCTAGCGAGGGGGAATTCTATACCAGATCTCATTTTGACAGATAAAGAAGAACTGATCACAGAACTAAAAATTAGTGGTAGCTTACATACAAGTGATTGTGACTTGATTGCATTTATATGCAAACAGATTAAAGTCCAAACTAGTAAATTATACACATGGCAATTTAAAAAGAGAGTTTTACAAAGCTGAAAACAATTATGGACCAAATCAGTTAGGAAAAATAACTGTGAGCTACTTAAGAATATATTACTAGATGCTCAAAAACCACAATCAACAAAAAAGGGCCACACTGGTTAGGAACTCAACCTGGCTCAGGGAAAGTCAGAGCCACCAGAATAAATGAAACACAGGCACACATCAAAATATAAATCTGAAAGAAAAGCAGATAGTAATAAATATAAATACAAAACTAATAACTGTAGAAAATTGATAAATATACAAGAGAAAATACAAGGAGCACCATAAAGAGTTCTTGGTGTATTGCAAAGAAACATTAAACATCACTATCTGGGACCAATAGGCAGACTTGTCAAAATTAACACAGAAAATACTTAATTGGCAAATACATATTTAAATTCCATACGGGGGGGGGGGCGCAAAAGTCAAGCAGCTGCTAAGGTTAAATTTTTTAAACCAAATTAATCTCAGAAATTCTCTCTCATTAATTTTTAAAATAAATTTCAGGGCTCTCTGAATAACTAAATCTGATTTTTCAAGACCATTCTGAATACTGGGACAGAACCAGGTTAATTAAGCAAAACTAATGCCAAGACAATGCTTTTGAAAGAGAAATGGCATGACCCAAGCAAACACTAACTTACAGAAAAAGAATCACCCCAGGTAAAATAATGGAAGAGCAGATACAGGATTCAATCAATTAAAAATTAAAGGAAGGTAATATAACTAATACTGAGCAGCAAAGGTTTATGGAAAACAGAGCACCTCAAACTAATTTGACATCTTTTCTCTAAATAAAATTAGTGTTGCCAATAAATGTAATAGTACTGAGGTAATAGATATATATTTCTACAAAGGCAGTGGACTGCATGACATTTTGATTAAAATACTAGCACAAAAAAAAAAAAAAAAAAGGTCTGCTTGGCACATATTAATGCTTTAAGAATGATGAACTGACAAATTACAATGTATGGAAAAGAAGATCTCACTGAGCAGACGTGCCCCTTGCAGCATCCCAGCTTTTAACCCTACACTATGCTTTTCAGTGACCTGGGAGAAAACCTACCATTACTGATAAAGGAGGTTGATGACACAAGTGAAAGAGTAGTAAATAAGGAAGAGACAGACTAACCTGGGCTGCTTTGTAAGTGGAGTGCAAATATGAACAAACAGGTGAGTTGTACTTTCTGGGCACGGGGAGAAGGCTACCTTCTAACTCTAAGAGACTTACAGCATCTTGGCAGACAGTCATCTGCACAGGAACTCTCACAGTGAGGATGCAGACAGAAGGATGAACGTCCCCCTCTATTCAGAAGCAGCAGCATTGCCAGGAGAAGTAGGAACCTTGAGATAACCACGGTTTTGCTGCAGCTGTAACTGCTATTGCATTGCTGAGTGCTATCTGGCGACCTGACTGTAGGTGCTGAGGAACCGAAACAGCTTTGCAGGAGCATTACAAAAATAACCAAAAAAGATTTGGAAAGCGTGAAATAGAAACAAAGTCCTAATTGATGCAGTTAGGTTAACAGCAAACAGTGAGGAATTAAGCAGGACATAGTGATATGACTGTGTTTCATGACAGTCTATCCCTCAAAGATCAGCTCTGATTCAAACTAGAATTAATTCAGAGCAAATCACAGTAGATCACATCAAGTATATTCTCATTCTGAACTAGAGTTGCAGGCACACCAAGGGGTCAGTTGGGATTTGATAGCTCCCATGAGATTGTATCTTGTGTGTCTTCAAAGCAGAGTAAAGTATGCCATGCACACACACACAGGTTCAGATGCTCAAACCACCTTCCTCTAAAGCTGCTGGTTTAGGGCTGTCCCTTCTGTATCATTCTCAGCTGAGCACTGCCTTCCTGCAGAGAAAGGCAGTCTCACCAGCACCGACCTAAGGGAAACCGGGTGTGCCCACTCACCAAACTCCTTGTTCTGAAGGGACAGGTGATGGACAGCAAGGAATTGCCTTTTCTGTTAGGGGCCCAGCTGGGGATTCCAGCTCTAACTCGGTGCCATCACAAGTATTTTCTTTGCACATCGATTGCAATTCTGTTGATAACTCAGGGTTTGCAGTCCTATGTATGCCATGCTGAATGAGCCAAACTCAGCTTGGGAGTGCTCCAGAGAACCTGAAGGAGTTGTACCAGACTGCCACAGCTTACTTTAAAGCTGCCAATACCATGAAAGTATTCCTGTTAGCTTTGCAGCTAGTTTAGGCTTTATTTAAAATATTAACCAGTGTCTTCACATTCAAAGTTTGACTTGGCTTTTTGCTCAATATCATAAACATAGGCGTTAATCTCCCGAGTCTCCCTGCCTCAGTAGCATTAACTCTGTGTTTGAAAGGACATTGAAACAAAGTCCCCCCAGCTGTCCAAGCTTCAGGTGAGCCACTGGAGAGAGTAGCAGATAACCCCTGTGTCCTGGACAACATCCCCTCTCAGTAAACTGTCTCTGATGTCCAAGGTCGTACCAGATACAACCGAGTGCAAGCTGCAAACTACCATGTTTGGCTGCACAGCTGTTGCATTTGCAAGTACTTAACACCTTGCTTTCTGAACAAACAGGAGGTGCTGAAAAGGAACCAGCAGAAAACAAGGATTTATTGCCCTGCACGGTGAATGCAGCTTACAGGCTCGATATGAGTTGTATAGTGACTACAATCTAGCTGTAGTCACTATATATATTAATTAAACATTTTCCAATTACATTTTACTTTGAATAGGCAAACTGCTGGTCCAGTTTGATTTCATGCAAGTCCACATGCAAAGAGGAGCAGAACTTAGCCCAGGTTATATTCACCATGAAGGCAGGGACAAAAAGGAAAGGCCATTCAAAAAATTCTGGTTTTCACTCATACCCTCCTCCTTGGGGATCAGAGGCAGATTTTATGCAGACATTTAGACATTTTTTTTTCTTCTTCTATGAGAAAATTAGATGGTTTTAATTTAAGAACCCTTGCTGCATTCAAAGGCAGGTACAAGTCTAGCAACGGCAGTGTTAATACCTAAGTAGGTCAGTCTTCTGTGTGGTCCTTGAGGGTTTCATCACAGGACTAGTCCATTGATATTAATGGGAGGTACTCCTCCCCAGTCCCCACACACCACAATGACAATTCAGCTCAGCATGGTTATTAATGTTGCTTCTGAGATGGCTTTGAGTCAAACGATTCTCTTTTTCACGATGTTTGGAGAACATACTTGTGGGACAAAGTGGCAAAAGCACAGATCTAAGATGAGCAGACCAAGCCCATCTCAACAGTATTTCTTTGTCTAATGCAATAAATGTACACTGATCCTCTGTGGATCTGTGTCTACAGAGACGTGGGTAGACAGATGCCTGGTGACCTGGCCCGACCTAGTCTAGCTGTGGACTGCAAACTCCCAAGGGAGTGTCACAGGGTGCAGGAGCACCCAGGGCCAACAGAAAAAAGCAGATTCTCATCCAGCCAGCTCCAAGTCAGCACCAGGGCCACCTCTACAAACAGACATTGGTTGCAGTTGCTTAGAATCATTAATTGAGCTGGATTTTTCCAAAAATCACATTCCCTCTGTTCCCTCAACCCTCACTTTTTTCCTTATTCAAAGATATTACTTGTGAGTACAAATGACAAATATCTTAATAAAATACTATGTAAATCACATAATTATTTTTTTAAATACAGGCACACATTCTTCATTGCCAAACTTTAGCACTGATTCCTCAGTTTCCTAGTTCCTATTAAATGCGTTATCTGGGATAAAGCTTGGGCATAATTCCCATTAAAGACAGCAATGTTTTTTCCTGAGTATGAAATAAAATCTTGACAACAATCTTTCAAATATTTTCTACAAGGAGAAATGATAAAGTAGAGAACAGCTACTGGGATTATGAAAGCCATGACTGAAAGTCCTTAAGGAAGAAGAATTGATCCAGAAAAGGTCTTGATCCAAGAAACAGTTTTAATCACTTTGCAGAATCTCAGAGACTGAGACACGCTATATTGACCTGTAACACTGCCACCATCTTGTCAAAATATTTCCAAACTGGATCAAACTGGAGCATGCTATTTTACAACGAGACCACATATTTCTTTCCTCCAAAGGAATACAGCAAACTGTATAGTATCTCTGAGACAGGCAAATCTTCTGACCTTTTTTTCTTTCAGAATTCCTATCTTAGTGACCCAGGAATAAATGTATTTCTGAAATGTCAAATTTGTTTCCATGGTAACATGAAATGTCACTCCTGAAGATGATGTTCAATACAAATGTGAAGAGTTGAAGGCTACTTAACATGTTTTCAGTTGCACCTATTCAACAATGGTTGTTCTACTTTAAAACTCAATAAAGAAATTAAAATATATTTATCAAAAGTTGATCTCTGGCAAAGTGACTTTTACACCTCACATTATTGCCTGCAACAACACTTACTAATGAGAAGCCCCTTTAAGTACTTGTCTGCTAGTGGAGCATGGAAACATTTTCCATTATATTGACAGCCATTGCCAAGTTTTGTTCCCTAATTTCCCAAGGAAAAGGAGAGGTTTCGTCTACCATTTCTACCCAAATCTCTTCTGCATGAATAGACTATGGAGGGTGAAGAAGGGGGGAAAGAAAGAAAAAAAAAGATTACCAGGGCAGCTGAAGGGGGAAAATGGTTTTTATGCATCTACAAGAAGAGAAGGAACATACTTACAGTGCAACCCACTCATATGTATTACATGTACTATACATAGAGTGCCTCTATGCACACACTGAGACATAAACCCAACTAATCATGGATGAAGAGTCTTTTAGAAGATTTTGTGATTTACCTCATCTGCAACGAAAAGGTCTCCCATCAGACCGTTTACCGTCCGCAGAGAGGGCCAAAGGGACACAGAAGGTGCGTGAAGGCAGGAGAGGCAGCTGGGTCCACTGACACCAGGGCTGACCTCTGGCCTGATGTCTGACGTGTGCCTGGGCCTTTGCCAAGGACAGCAAGAGCAGGTCTGCAGTGAAAAGGGAGGGATTCTAAAATTACCAGAGCACTCATTCCCTGCCCACGGTTGACGAAGGAGAAAACCAGCCCCTAGGAGGAAGGAATGCTAGCCCTTCCTACTCCAAGAGGTGTCTCTGCACCACAGCTCTCAGGGGCTGTTCTAAAAGGTAAAAACAAGAAAAATTGTTGCCCAAAGTTAATAAATAATGTATGAGCAATTAAGTCTCTTTTTATGGATGCATAATAAAATATTAATCAATTTTTATTTTCATAAATTTTACAATTTACAAGTTGTTGTTGTTGTCTTAATTTTATGTTAACAAGGCATCCGAAGCTGACAAATTTAGTTTCAGGTAAAAAAATAATCAACTTTAAAAAAAACTGAGGAAGAAAATGAGCAGGACTTCTCATCTGAAGTCTCAAATATCACAGGTTCTTATTGTTACTTCTTAAAAAGGAAAGAACTAGTCCTTTTTACTAAAAAATAATTTTCAAATATCAGTTTTATTTCATGTACATTATTAAAGACTAATTGCATTCATGATGTCCATTCTGATAGGCATTCAGGCCAGATACATGGTCTGCCATATGTAAGTACATCCACTGCGTAACTAATTAAAAAAAAAAAAAAGTAAACCACAATTGTGAATAAGCAGTAGAGATGAATATTCTAAAGAACTGGAAAACTGGGTTTTGCTTCCCTCCGTACAAGATCCTAGGTAGTTAAGGTAGATACTCTGAAGGGAAAATGTAAGAACATCCAGATTTATTACATTTAGGGCTATGCATACAGAAGTATAAATGGTGAACACACACATAGCCACCCAGGCTGCTGAGGAAAAAGGCTACAGCATTTAACTTTGGTCTTCTTCTTATTTTAACACCACAGGTTGAGCTTATATTCAGGCCTTTCTGAAAAGGTGCAAAGGAACCAAGGAGGGATAAGAGATAAAGCAAATAAAGGTTTCAGAAGTAAGATGAATATCCTAGAAACGTTAGGGATAAAGGAACTAAAGGAGATTGCTGGAAGACAGCTATGAGTGTTTCTGTAGGGTTTAAGAAACCAAATTTTTTTAATCTGATGTGATTATTGCAGAGCTACAGTACATAGACCAGGTTTATATATACCAGAACATTTGGAGAAATGCAGTGCAAAATAGTGTGGTAAAGGGGCAGCTGCCAGAGAAAGAAAGCAAAAGCAAAGTTATTAAATAGCTGTTAAACACCAGCAGTTCTAGATCATCCATTTGGGTGGACCCTTTATCTAAACACTGGTCTCATCATACGTGACTATTTGAAATAATTTTATTTCTAAAACCTTGTTATTTTGGTGTTCTGCTATATTTGCAAAATCTTAAAGTTTCACAGAGTCCAAGTCAGTTCTGCTAGTGAGGAAATGGAGGAAGAAAATCCTGTGCATTAGAGTAAGATAACAGATGCCAGGCATCCCAACAGAATGTACTCGGGGTCACTTTGACTGTTCTAGCATGAGTTAAAATTAATGTCCCAAGAAATTTTTCGTAGGTAACTTAGTTACATAGCTCCAAATTTTGCCTCTTGGTTCAATTTAGGTAGTTCTGCATTATGGTGTGGATGCAGCAGTGACAACAGCAAGAAATCTCCAAAGGCATTAATGCAATCCCCATCACAGCAGAAATACTGTTTCAGCACCATGCATCTTGATGACTGATTTCCTCTGAGCTTCACTGACCAGTGTCATTATAACAACAAAAATAGACTGTGGAAGTAAGATGAAGCCTGGGGAAATAGTTCATTAAAAAGTAAAAGCATGTGCTGTCATACACATACTTGTACGCCCTCAAAGCAGCTGGCTGTCTTAGAACAGACTAATTTTTCTAAATGCAATAAAAGGGACATATTATATTTTACAGTGATAAAAAGCTCAAGGATGACTGAAGTGGTGACTGGTTTCCAGAAATCCATGTCAACAATGGCAACAGAGCCCTGTGGAGGATGAGAAGGCTCCCATCTACAAGGATTTAGGTGAGCAGTTTTGAGCTTGAGGGGAAATCCATTACACTTTCCTCAAGTCATTGGTACCACAGGAGCCAGCCTCCCTAGGCTTCTCCAGGAAAGGCTGGTAACAAAAAGGAAGCTCTTCACTGTGTTGGTATCTCAGCTGTAGCAGTTAATTTCAATTCCAAAGTTACACTTTACAAATGCCTTCACACAAGTCAAGCCCTTCTCCATCTTCCAAGCCATTTAGTGTGGGTACCTGAAGGGAGTATGGGTTGTATCCTATTTGAAACCTTCCTAAGCCAAGAGACATAACCCAGAACAAACTCTCTGCTGGTCTGGCATATATTGGGTTTAATAGCCCCATAGAGATTTCCACAAGCTGCATGTTATGAGGCAGCGCAGCCGACACTGAGAGGTACCTGTATCCTTTTAGAGAATTATCAGGACAAGTCGCTCTTTTATGGACAGACAGTTTTGCATTGCCAAACTGCAGTGTTATACATCTATTGCATTTAGATAGTAAGTTTGGTCTTGGCTTATGAGTCTCAGCAGAGTCCCTGAGGACCAAACTAACTGGCTGGAGGGGAGGACTGTTTATTGTGAAAGCCTGGTAACGCTTGCACGGCTGCTGCGAGGGACACATCGCCAAAGGCTCTCAGCCTGGCACCTCTAGCAAGTACTGCAAGGAAGTTACCATCACACAAGGCAAACATCATTTCAGAACTTCCAGAAACCACAAACAGTGCTCCTTTATTTACTTATATTTAGAAAACCACCAAGTCAAATTCTCCTCTAACTTGTGTCTGCGCAGACAGACTACAGTCAGTGTTGCACAGGGTGAAAATCAGGTCAGATTCTGGCCTAAAGCCTCGCTGGGGAGCGGATGGCAGGTGACATCTCTACTGCTCAGAGGCACTTGGCAGGTGGGGATAATTCCACTCGCCATCACACCATCACCTACTTCCTTCTCACAAATCTGTGAGAAGACTTCAGTTTTCTTATTCTCTTTTAGTTTTCTTCCACTTCACTCACAGTCTTAACTTAGTTTACAAGCTTATTTTAAAGAGGGGTACTGATGTTCTTGTTTAATTTGCCCTTGTTTTTGTCCCTTGCACAGGCCAGGACTTCAGATAAAAATCAGACTTGAGCCTTAGTGAGTAATATCCTGGTGCACTTTGTGAATAAATAAAAACAAGATCATTGAATAAATGCCACTCAATTCTGTTAAACTTCTTACACATGTAGAAATGCGATTTAATCCTTCAGTAAGTGAAGTGACTCCAAAATAAGGATCCAAGTGCAATGAACACATTGCTTTAAAATAAAGAGAATTAAAAGAAAGAGAAATTCCATTAAAAAAAAAAATCCTAAGAGGAGAAAACCTCAAGCAAACAAGAAGGCTTAAGCCAACTATAATATGCAGAAACCTAATATCCCCAAACCCGAAAATAACTCCAAAATCCAATAATATAAAAATGCTTTATAAGGTTTTCCTTTCAAGTTGTGGTGGGTTCCAAAAGGTTCTGCAATGCAGAACCAAATGAAATAACATACAGACGCGGCTTTGCTTCATGTGTCTTCGCTCTAAGTGACAGCCTTCGTTGTAAACTTTTGTTTAGAAACAACAGATAATATGATAAGGCTCTTCCAAAGGAGGTTATGAAAAAGACATTGAGCAATTGCTCTCCAACAATATTAGGACTAGCACAGAAAGAAATTGCTTTGATTCACAGCAAATGTCACTTTGATTATGATTAGCAAAAAAAAAAAAAAAACACAGAAACTTAGCTCAATACTTGAACCTCTGTGGGAGGTTAGGGGACCTGTTTCCTTGGAGCTTACTTGACAAAACTTCCTTCAAAACTGGGCTAGGGATTCTTGGCATGGGCTCAGAGTGGGTGCAGCCATATGCTTTTCCTTAGATTTGGGTGATTCTTGCACCCTTTCTCTGAGGAACACTATTGCATTCTGTCTTGGGAAACATGCATTAATGGGAAATCCAGTCAGGCTTATTTATCCAAGCTGCAGGCTTTTTAGTAACTTCTCCAGGTATCTGTAGGTCCCACAGGAACACCACTTACATTCACACGCTGCTCCCCAGCTATGTCCATGCTTCCCCATTACCATGCTGCTATCTCCGTCTCAATTCAATTATTAATTCTGTCATTTCCCAGCTTTGAAAGCCTTATTTTTCGACCCTAACACTTCCCTACCACATTTACAGAGTGTAAATGTCATTTGCAGTCACTCGCAACTTTACGATACGTTCTGAATCCAACACCTACTAGATGACTCCCTGCCAAAAGGCAATATTTTTGTATGTAAAATGTGATCAAAAAAACATTCAGCTATATAAATATATACATCCACAAGGCTTTTTTTAAGCAGCTTAGTGTGGAAAGAAGGAATTTGGCAAGAAAAGAGTCTTCAAACAAGAAGAACAGCCTCTGAGCATTTGTGGTGAAAACTGGGTTTGATTTGATCCAGTTCTAAATGTTTTAATATCACACATCGGGCATGCAGCGTTCACACTGTGCCATTTTGAAGTAATTTTCGGAGTCCTACCAAGCAAGGGCTGCTGCACAGCACATGCCTCAGTTGTGCAGTGAACACACATCTCTCTCCCCAAGAGCAATGCTGAAGGCAGAAGTCTTTTCCTCCAGTGCACGCTGCAAACTGCGCAGCTGAAAACTTCATGCTCTCAGCAAAGGAAGAGGTTTTGGCATGTGTGTCCCAGAATTCAAGAAGAACAGTTGAAGTGGGAGGAGAAATGATCAAAGATGTGAGAGACACCAAGAGCTGCCTGTTGATCATTTTTTTTAGCATTTGAAGGAAGGTTGAGATGTGCCTTTCTCTGAAAGTTTCTCTTACTGAGAACACTGTAGTTACCAATTTACAGTGCAGGAAGATACAGATGTTGCCTATTTACCTGAAGGTCCAACCCCAGGGCCACCATTTACCCACTGCGGGCAGAAGCAGCTCGAGCATTCCCTGCATCTGTGTGTGGCACGAGCCACACAGAAGTGGCTCCCTGGTGCGAGGGGCTCTGTCCCACACCAGCACCCCCTTCTCGGCCCTGCAGAAGGGAGGTGGACAGCTCGTTGGGTGCATCTCCCATCAGGCCTGGTTCTCCTGTGGGCAGCAGCACCTTCTGTTCCCAAGTACCTGTCACTCACCATACCTGTACGCCCAGAGTCAGAGTTCACCAGACAGCTCTGAGCCTAAACACCACAGCATTTAACACCTGGGGGATTTATTCCTGCTCGTTAGCACTGAGCTTACCCCCTTAACTGGAAGGGTCGGAAGTTTTCCTGTTTTTTCGAACGAATACCAAGAACACCAGAAAAACAAGCTTGGAGGATCTGACTGTTTAGCAGAAGTTGGCATTTCTGACCATTACACCCAGGCTCAGGGCCCTTCCAATAAGCAAGGCCAAGCAAGAAAAATTCTCTGCACCAACCAGTCACTCCAGAAAAGCTCCCACAGTCCTTCCTTGGACTGCCCCATCAGCTCTGACTGTGCTGCCAAGCAGGGAGCCCACAGAGCCTCTGGTTCACCACATCCTGCTCTCTGCAGCGTGTTCACAGCTGAATCCATGCTGCAAGTCCTAGGGGAATAAATAAGCTCAGGCAACAGAGGCAACATCACTGAACTTCCAGGGACTACATGTCTTGGCTTTCAAAGAAATGGTCCCTCTTTCTTTTTCTCTTTCCAGAAGAAACGCTTTCCAAAATGTTGAACTTTTCTGTGTTATTTTTTTTCCCCCTGTAGTTAATGAAATTCTATTGTTTTCTTGTCAATTATTTGATCATTAAAACAAGGCTTGCACGACATGCAGGAAGCCCAGCAGGCCTGCAGAGGCTGCTGCACAGCACGGCAGTACAAGAAGCATGACTACAACAGGACAACGACCTCGTCTCCAGCACCCACACTGGGCTCTCCAGCAAGGAGGACACCTCTGGGCAGGATGGTCAGACCAGGGCCAGGGCAGGATAAGAGGTTGCTCCACAGCAGCTGGTGGTAGGGAGGTTGTCAGCACTATCAGACATGGCCATGGGCAAACCCAAGGAAAGGCAGGCACAAAGGAAAGACCTTTATAAGCACAAGTTCAGTTTCTCCTCTGTGAAATCTGAAGGGATGGTAGCAACCATATTATATTTTATTTCATTTATGTTGCATGAGCTCTATTAAGCACCCATTGATAAATCTTGTGGAGTTATGAATTTAGTCATGCTCCTGCAGGAGCCTGAGGTAAAGGCGATGGACAAGGGGCAGGGGCCCACAACAGGCCAAGTGCTGCACGCCAGGGCAAGCAGCCTTCAGGAGTGTGGTTTCTACAGGAACAACATGGAAGATGGGGGGAAAAAAAGATGTGTTATTAATCCCTTCTGCAAACGTAAGCCACGGAAATTTGCTGTCTGTTTAAAGTCAGTCTGCTGCACAGCTGGGAACTGATCTCTTATCTCAAGTGCCAGTCTAGTGCCTAAACCACAAAAGCGCTTTTTCCTCCACTCCTTCGACATGCAAATGGCGTATAATTGTATAGGCATGCTTACCATAAACAACTAGCAGGACTTGGCATCATGCTAATGGGATTTTTATTAGCCAAATATTTCTTTGGTAACCAGGTCAAACAATCACGTTCTCTTTTGTTTCCTGTTATGAAATGAAACTGAAAAAATATGCCACTTAAAAAAATAAAATAAGACGAAGCCCAACCAGTTCTTTTTTCATAAAGAAAACAATATGCTTAATGCAGAATAAACCACATTTTATGAAAAGAGGTCATCTTTGGGGGGAGGGAGAGAAACAATTGAAAAGAAAAAATGTAGCACAAGAGGGAATTATGAATCTTTTTTTTCTTATGGAAAGTATTTACATGTTTATTTTAAGCCTAACATAAATGTAAATATTTTAAACAAACAAAAACACACCAGGGTAACAATAGAGTATTGTTTTTTTTATGTTGAATAAAAACTGCCAGGACAGTGCATGTATATTTTTAAACATGCTGCTTCAAAAAGCAGGATGCAAGGGATGTTGCATCTTTAATTTTTCTGTTAATTATGGATTGAGCATTGTTGTGAGTCTTGTCCTCAAAACCCAGCTCAGAAAATAAGAGCAGATGCTCATACCCAGGTTTGGCTCATGTGGGAATTGAACAGAACATATTGGTTTATAATTAATGTAATTTGTTGGATTATCTTTTGTGAAGGAGCTAAGGTAAACAACCTTGCAGCATTGTAGTGAAATTCTTCTGCGCTCAGAGCCTCTATACTTGATGGAAGATGACAAAAAACCTACCCTTCCTCCTGGATTGCGGGAAGATTTGGAAATGTCTGTCACATTCAAACATATTTTAATTAACTCAAAGGAAAGAATTAGGCTACAGACCCTACAGCAAATTACAAATAGTGTTTAAAATCAGAGCTAATGATTCCCCAATTGACTATTCTGATTAAAAAAATTCTCTTTTCTAGTTTGCTGTAATTTTGTTATGGGACAAGGATGGAGAAGAAACATACTTTTCTGCCCTGAAAATGGTAGTTGCTCTTCAGACCAAATTTACTGATCCAAAAGGCTCCTCCCCTGGCTGGCATTCCTGTTTGGCCACACAGCAATCAAGCAAGTACGGCACTACATGGCAACTTAAAGAAGAAGGAAAATAAAAGTATGATTATATAATGTGACATTTTCCAAAAGACTCCTCCAAGAACACTCAGAGTCTTGGTAAGTATTAATGAACAACACTTTAGTCTCCAGGAAAAAAAAAGAAAAAAAAAGGGGGGGGGGGAAAGAAGAAACAACCCCAAAACAACCCCAAGCACTGTTTTCTTAGGGATAGTAATTGCAGAAATATGGGCTAAAACCTTGGCTGTGTGTTCCAGGATGATGGCACTCATCCTGACTCCAAATTATCACTGTAAGCCTTAGCTCTATTTCTCCATGTTCCACAGGAAAAAACAGAAACTGAAAGCAGCAGCCTGAGGAGTCAGTTCAGGCTTGCTGTCTCTTCAGGTCCCTATGGAATCACATGGTTAAGTTTTTAATTCTTTGTGCATCCAAGTTCTCCTCTCTTCAAAGCACTCGTGAGTTCCGCATCATACCAGGGATACCAGCATGGTGTGCCCCGTTTGGCTCTGCTGCCAGGTGCCAAGGAGTGGGGAGAGGCCATGCTGGCCAGAACCACAACAGGGAACTGTCCCAGAGCCAGCAAGAGACATTGTCTTGAGCTAAACCCACATGCCATGCACCCTTTGCCTCTAAGGGCTTCCTTCAACAGCAAGCATCTGTCTCACTTCGGCCTCACAGCTTATATAGGTAACAAGACAGACACCTTGGAATCACATCTTCTGGAAGAGACAGAACGAGGAAGAACAGGAAACCAAAGATCTTGTCTCAGGTCATTGCTGCAACCCCTTCTAATTGGCCACCAGCACAGAGAGGGCGCTGATCAGTGAGCCATTTCAGCATTGCCTTGAGACCTCTAGTTTGCAACAGGGTGAGCATCTCAAACACCCTAAGCTGTCTGAAAACACGACATCTCCCTAGGACATCTGCCAGCATTCCACAGACAGATGCCTTTGGCCACAGTTAGACTGCTGGCATCACACAAGGTCTTCACTTCATAGAAGCTATAGCCTACATTTCACCTGACAGACGGGCAGCGAGGCAGAGTTTTAAACAAAAGCAGGAACACCAAACATTTGGTCTGCTTATAAAAACAAATAAAAGTAGATTTTAGATGGATGTTGTTTCCTTGGTCAGGACCACCAGGAGTTAGTGCTGCTATTGTTCATTAAGAGAGTCATTCTCTTCCCATGGAGTGGGGGGGGAATCTTTAAAACCAGGAATTTATTCTTGCATCAGCAAAATTTGTTTTCAGGTTCTATCAAGACCTGGGGAGATTTTCCCAGCTAAGCTGCAAGCTGGTACTGACCATCCCAGAGATAGCCTGTTGCTTTTCCAACTCTGCTCTCCCAGAGAAATAGCACTCCAGAAAGCACGTTCACACACCAGGCATGCAACAGTTCATCTGCCAAAGGTGACTCTTAAAATAAGAAGTCAGCTGCTCATCAAACTGCACATATGGAATATTTTTAGAGAACAGTCTTCCCTGGATATGTAGCACTTCTGCAACTTTAGAAGAGAGGCAGCAGTAGAGAGTTTGGGACACTCATACACCAAGTTTAAAGTCATAAATGAAGTAGACTTTCAGCTCAGAAATGTACATGGCTAATGAGCTACAGGCACAGCTGATACAGTAATAGTTCCATTCCATATTCACAAGAACAATGCTCACTCATGGGGAACGACAGTCTTATCAGGTTGGTAACTTTATCTCGAATATCATGTTCAAATTTTCATATCCTTATAAATTAAGAAATACTAGAATGAAGTGACCAGATGTTCAAGTCTCCTCCGCAGCACATTCATTACCAGGCACACATTTAAGATGCATGCAAGTCCACCAGGACTCTTCTCTGAAGAGGCTCACTCCTCTCAGTGTCATCTTGTTTTGCTAGCACAATGACTTCAGCACCTCAGCCCAGAGGAAACTTCTACCTCCACCATTACCACATCCCAGGACTACTAATGCACTGCACTGCTTTCAGTGGGGTCAGGAAAGAGAAAATACTGTTTCTCCTCTCAAGCCAGAATCAAAGGAAGAGGGGGCAGAGGCACAACCCAAAGGAGAGGTTGGGTAAAGTTCTTGCTTCATGGTAAAGAGTTGCTGGTTTATTCGCAGTCTCCCATCTTCTCCACTTCTGCATAGCACCATGTTCAAAGAGTCAAAAGATTCTTACAACTTCATTTTTCGTTTAACACAAGCTTTTGTTGCGCATTAACCAAGCACCTCATCTCCCCAGGGACTGCCAGTCCTAGCTGCTGAACCTTGAATCTCTACCTTTACAGTGCTAACAGTTACCTCCCTGCTTTTCAGCCCTACAGTATAAACCCACAGCATGGTAAGTTTTAGTGGTCTGATACTAACAGCAGTGAAATGTCTGTGTAGAGACACGCACATTCCCTTTGATGGATTACTGTTGTTTCTGAAAGATAGGAAATGTAATTGATACGATTATAATTACTCAGAAATTTAAGCATAAACGTGTTGGTCCATGTAAGTGAAAATTGCTGAGGACCAGCCTATAAAGCATCTTAAACCACTTACTACGCTTTTCCTTCGCTGTTCTAATGCCAACAGAGCAACGTTTTCTTTTCAAATTTTGTAAAAGAAAAAAATATAAACCAAACAGACTGTTCTCTGGCTGAGACCTTGGATTCTTTGGCACCTAATATAACAACAAAAAAAATTAATTTCACATCATACTGGCAATAGCTTATATTAAAATTGCATTCTTGCTGCTTTGACTTTACTGTACATGGATCTTTTTGTTCTACATAAGTACTCTACAGCTGGGCTTTTTTTATCTAGCTAGTATTCCCTCTGTCAAGTCAACAAGCATATCCATGAAAACTGTCCCTCTTTCTAGGTTTAGTTCTGTTGCTGTAAGCAAACGGGTATGATACAATCCCAGTGGACAGCCCAAGTGTGACCCTGGCCCAGTGTTTGTCTAGGGAGCACATTTTATTATGCAGCAGCCTTACAGTTAGAGACAAACCTTCAGCTGGAGGTCCACACGACATACAATTCACCTGTAATAAAAGCCTGTCCCTTCTTCTTGTCTCAGGCACAATTACGGGATAGCAAAACTCCACAGAAGACCAAAGAAAGGAGCGCTCCTGCTGACAAGCATTGCTGTGAAAGGGCAAGTCAGATTCCCTTCAAGGTACAGACACCCAGGGTGGCTGCTGTGCTCTTTGTCCTGCAGCTCACCTGCCTTCAGCATTCACAAGAGAACTGAGTGAGACCAAATGTTTTCCAGTATTCTCTGTCCCATCCCAGCTGAAGAGTTTCAAGTGTCTGTACACCCAGAGAAAGTGGAAAGTGGAAACTTCTCCAGGCACTTGACCATTCCTCCCTCCCAGAGACCCCCAGATCCACCTTTTCCCCATGCTCATCACCTTTTCCTCAAAAGCAGTTAACACAGATCTGGATCCAATCTGTAGTGGCCCTCCTCTCTCTGTTTGGTTACCTTTGATGCAGAAAACTTGTAATGCTGCAAGAATTTGCAATGCCAAAACCCAAAAGGAACCAGGACCAGATTTCTAGTATAGACACTATGTAGTCTATACAAGATTTTACTGTCTCAGCAGATACCAAAAGCATTAATTGCTCACACTGTTTATTATTGTTTTTTGTCAGTATTGGATCCACTGTTGGTTTGCCTTTTCTCCTGAGAGTGGGTGGATAGTCTTTTTATTACAACACTAATAAGATAATTTCATATTTACTGAAAATGTAATTATGTAATTTTTAAGTATCATTTATTTACTGTCTCCGTACATTCCACAATAGGACTAGAATTTGGGAAAGCAAAAAACATCTATGTGAAAGGGTCATGTCCTCAAAAGAAGGGGAAAATGAAGAAAAAAAAACCCCTAGCTGGTTTCTTTCTGTTCTTTAACCCCTGTATCTTGGATCTTACTCCCATGTTAGTAAATAAAGCAGGGGGAAGGGGTGAGGGTGAACCATAAGAACAATTTTCTCAGCAGAACTAAAGAGATGAAAGCAGCTAGGCAGGCCAAACGGGTTTGTGGTTTTTCACAATAAGGGTTGCCTCTTCAAGAGGGTACCGAGTTTTTACTGGAAATTTAGCATTTGTTGACTGCAGTGTTTCTAGTGGTCTTCAAAACTGAAAAATTGCAAGGCAGAAGCTTTGCACCTTGATGTGGTAAATTGGCTAAAAAAATTTTGACTTGAGGAGGAAGCAGTATGAAAATAAAAACCAAAACCCCAAAAATATCTCAATGACCAGAGTCACTGCAGTTTCCTCTCATCATCAGAAAGTCACATGAACTAGCAGCAGCCATCCAATGGTAGAAGACAGTCATCTCCATTTGGAGGAGCACGTGTGTCTGAGGCCAGGCAGGAGATCCTCTTTGATTTGCAACTGGCACCCTTGAGCAAAGAAGCTTGAAAGTTGGGCATATCACCAGCCTGCAAAAGTAGCCATCTCAAAGCCCTGCCCTCAACACAGGAGTCAAATTCACTGGTCTCCTAAATTGTGTGTGCTGGAAAAAAAGCATACACTATTGTCCTCAAGCTTTTTCTAAGACTAGATCTGATGTTGAGGGTAATGAAAGGTCAAAAAACCATCATCATTTCCATTTTATAGAAAGGAAAAAATGACATTTGAAAGTCAAAATGTCTTCTTTGGCAAATAAGCCTCTTTGAATGAAGCATCTTCTCCCACAGAGTACCTGCATTACAGGCATTTTTACAGTGGCACTATACTGGAGTACTGAAGAACGTTTTCTCATTAAAACAGCTGTCCCAGGTTGCACAGAAATCTTCTGGACATGTTATGCTCATGAGACCCAGAGTTGGGAACAGACAGGGTTCTCTGTGGTTTGGAGCATTAAGGAAGAGAGGGAAAATCTTACAGATTAGGATGCCTGGCCCATTTGATTTCCTGAAGATTGTCCTTATTTTCACAGACAGTTGGGAAGTTCAGGAGCAAGCAAAATTCAGAAACAGAATGGCAGGCTGCATACAGGACAAGGTGAAACAGTCTCTATGATCTGTACCACATGGTTCAGGGTTTTGACCTTGTGGCATGTTTAAAAGAAAGATCGGACACTGGGAGAATTTAAAGCTAAAACCAGATCGATTCAGTACTTTTTGACCTCCCTTGATTATCTCATGAGATCATCATATAAAACAGCTTTTTGGAGCAAACTGGGTAAGAGAAAAAGCCCAGCTTCACACTGGCAGAACCAAAGGAGAACAAGGGGAGGATCTGTTACAGAGAAGCAGCTACTGAGGAAGCTGAAAAAACTTTCTACAGCAGGAGGTAATAGCCATATACAGAATAGCTGTAATAAATTGACTTCTAGATAGGCTTCATCATGATCTCACTTTGCATGCACACATCCCAAAGACCAGCTTTATGCGTTCTGTCACTGTGCACATAGGAGAAAAACCACTTTCACATTCAAAGAATACATGTTCTCCGCTCCTGCTTTCAGGAGGTAGCGGTAGTTCAAATGAGAAGTGCTGTGTACTCTTAAGCAGCAAATTGCACACAATTATATATTTTCTTAAGGTGTCTTGCATAATTAAAGCCTCTTTAAAGAAAACAAAACTGAACATAGTTTAAGTACATGACTGCACAGCTAAGCTACATACCGGAACAGAAATGGACAATGACTCTGCTCTTTTGCTCATACCATGTTAACCAGCACTAGACATTCAGAAACAACAGCAAAGTATCTGCAGATGCATTTGTTATCATCTTTCAGCTGTACTGACCCAGTGAGCTAAGAAAACTACACAGTGTTTACAACACTTACTTACTGAAACTTTATTTCTGATAACCTTCTAGACAAAGCATTCATAATCAAAATATGGACACGAGATCACAAATTGGGGTTTTGCTTCAAAAGAAGCAATGGAGAAGACACATAAGATGTTCAGCTAGTGTAAGAGAAGGCAGTTCAATCCAACTGAAGATGTGGCCACATGTTTTTCTTAAAACAGACCACAAAGAATTACTTAGTACAATCAATTACCCACATCTAGCAGGGTAGATTAACGTTGCTGTTTGATTATAACCCAAGAGTTTGTTCCTGAAATACAAACTTTGACTGCCAGGGAATACAGAAATATAATAGACTTTTGGCTTTGTTTTAACAGTAAGATTCCTGAAAGGGAATAATGTGATATGTACTTGCCACACCATAGAGAGCCTGGAACATGCCAAGTCTATTTTAGGGCCTTGCCTCAGGGTACATCTTTGAGGAAACAGGAAACTTTGGTTTAATACCAAAGCTAAACCTAGACAACAGTTCCCAAAGAACTTTCCTCCCCCTCTTCCACCTCTTTTCTGAGATTTCCCCCCAAACTTCAGATTCCCAGAGCACCTTCTTTCTTGCTGCACTTTTTACTCATGATGTACCCCCAACACCCTGGGTATCCTACTATCACCTCCCCCAGGAGCCCTTGGACTGGTCATACATCCCCTCCAGCATTTCCCTGCTCTAGACACCCCAGTGAAGAGTCCCTGACAAAAATTCAATGGATGATTTCTCTTCAGGTCATCCACAGCCACCAGCCACTCCACCTGTGGCCAGCACCACCTGATTAGTCATTGCAGTGGTTCCAGTCATCTCTCCCACAGCCAGTCACTCTGGAGCATGGGTATAAAGGTTAGTCATAAATAAATAAATAAATAAATAAATAAAACATGTTTAAAACCTCTCAGTAGCCACAGGAAGGGGAAGCATCTACCCTGAGGAGCACAGGTTGTTTTAGTGCTCCCTATCACAGAAATAACATGAATCTAAATGTGCTAAGGGCTGGGCCCTATATGGACAAGATCTTCAAACAACTTTTCCCTGTTTCTGAGTCCTCATGTTGTGTTCCTCGTACTTAGGCAATACAAAGAGAGGTCTAGGCATCAGATTAAAGGTGGCTGGGAGATGGGTTACTGCCACAGCACAACTGATCCACATGTGTGAGCTGAGCCTGATGTATCAGTTCTTCACATGCACCGTGAGTCCAGAGCGTTCAGCACACAGCCCCAGGTCTGCACAGCGCTAGAGCCCAGCATCATTTTAAAATAATACAAGTTCTTTTTTTCCCCCATCCCTGCCTCATCACAAGCATCCAAATTGAACAGTTTAATGTCTTATAGGCATTAGAGACTAAACTAGCCAATAAAAGACTGACTTCAGGCATGCCTGGGAAATAGGTCACTCAGGTCCTAAGGGACAACCTGTGAATGCAGCAGACACAAGCCAGTTTATCGGCAGAATCACCATACAACTTCTCCACGCCCTCGCACCCACGCAAAAAAAAAAAAAAAGATACACCAGCTAGCTAAAGATGCTCTTCCCCCATGGGACCAATTGCTGCCCGTAATGGACAGATGCAATAACATGAAAGAAAATTTTCCTGGAACCAGACTTTCACTGGTTTCTTTGGCAGTTGTGCTCCTAGTACTCAGCCCAATCTGTAATTCCATGGTTATTCATGTAGATTATTAACTATCAGATGCTACAACCTTCTGGAGCATGTATATCATTTTCATATGTCCCCCCCACCATGGCCACTTACAGACCTTTGAGCTTACTTTAAACAAATCTGCAGCTGTAACTGGGGAAAAAAAGTATGAATTATTGAAAGCTTAAAAGAAATGTTAATTACTTCCAACCAAGGTCCAAAAGATTTAGTTAAAGACTCCTTAGAGTGTATGTAGCACATTCAAGAATACTGGCTATTCTCCAACGGTTTGTATCTGCTAAACTTAAAAATTCATGTAAGTCTTTAAAATTAATGTAGCATAACCATGTGTATCCTCTAGAACCATAGCAATTGCAATAAAAGTGCTTTAATTTGCTATCAAGTGATTTTCATCATAATGTGACATTAAATACCAAAACATTTAATAATTATCCCATTACTATAATGTATTAATGATATTTCCAAATATTTACTCTACAAGATAAGGTGGTTTTCAGTTCTCACTTCTCTTACAAACATAGTTGTTTGAGAGGTTCTTGAAACAGGTCACATCCTAAGATTTTTCAAGCAGCTGTTTCTCTTTGAGACTAGAATAAGGAAAGACTACATAAACAGAGTCTTCTCTAATTCCTAGCAATGCAACAGGAAAACATCATCCTCTTTACAAATCAGGTCCCCAGTCTTGAAGCCTTGCACAGATGCTGAACTTTGAATTCAATTGGCTTACTCATGTGCATCAAATCAAGCATAAACTTCAGTCCCTGCAGCTTCAAACTTGACCTATCCAGCAATTAAAATCCAAGAAATTAGGAAACATTTCTTCATCTAGCTTTACACATACCAGTGCATCAAAAATGCCACACAAGCATGACAGTGCTTTAAGATTTCAAGCACAGAATTTGAAGGAGTGCAGCAAGGAGTTGCACCAAATGTCCTTCTGCAACACGCAAAACTAAATAATGACAGTGACTGAAATCCTGCAGATTTTGTTCCTGACAGGAGGAAAGATGCCCCACACCAAAGTACCCCCAAAGTGAGAGGGAGCAGTTCCCTCCCCATCCCTCATGGGAGGCTAAGGGAGAAACCTTGGCACACTGTGGTTTCAACCAATGATTGTTGGCATCAGTCAGTGACACCCTGACAGGGAGGTACGTACAGACCCTTCTTCCTTCCTGAGATCTCTGTCCTCCCGTCGATCACATGGATTTCAACTCCTAACCTCAGATACTGTCCTTTGTCTGAGCTGCCAAGGTCAGCCTATGACAAAATGCCTCTATCTTCACACTAGACCACTGCCTCAGCAATCCTCCACTTCCGTAGTGCTGCTCTGATTCCTGATGGGATTGTTGCAAGTCTGTGTGGACACAGGAGAACACATCTGTCAGGCGGATGGAGACCAGACCCCTCCGGCTTCTCCAGTGCTCTACAGCAACAGGGCTCTTGGTGTTCTCAAAAAACACCCTTTGGGAGAGGCACAGGGGTGTTGCCCCACTGAGAGGAAAAGCAGCAGTTAGCTCATTTTGCCTCCTTTCAAACAGGGGACACTAGAGAAGAAAGCAACAAAGCCTCTGCCTCCTTGATTATTCCTGTGCCTCTCCCAAAAGCGAGAACCCTTCACTCACCAGCAACCTGCATTTCCAAAACAACACATATTGCCTGAAAAAGGGGAAAAAAAGAGGAGAGGCTTGTTTGTGACAGTGACACCTTTCTAGAATTTTGGGTTTAGCAGAAATCCTGAAAAGTTTGTTTTGAGAATCATGAAGACATCAGAAGCTGGTACTTCCTACATTTCAGGAAAGGTAACCCAAAGAGCTCTGAAACAGTTCTTTTGGTTTTCTGTGTACTGTTATTTTCACTGTGGCAGTTGGGAGCGCTCCCAGCCAGAACAGAAAGCCTACAGGTATCCCTGTTACAGAGCACAGTGAGTGATCAGGTTCATTTTGGCCACATGAGCTTTTATAGAGGAAACAAACAAGGAACCACAAAGTAATTGAATCAGCAAGACAGTGAGACTGCTATAAACATTTGGGTGGCCTCATGCATTGCAAAAGACATTTTTGTA
>NW_020955510.1:205697-235329 GCF_003031625.1 Empidonax traillii
TTTTTAAAAAGCCCTGTTTTGGTATCATCTTGCGATAGTCCTCTTCATCAATATACCTCTCAGGCTTCTCAAAACACAGCTCTGGGCTGCCTTGAAACAAGAAATACGTACATCCTTCTTTTCACACAGCTGCAACAAGCCCACAACAACCACATATGAACAGCAGCAATGCCCAGGAGCTCTGCAGGCCTGTTGGCAGAGAACAGTAAACCAGCCCTGCCTCTACCAGGTATCCTTACAGTTATACAACGTTCCAGGTTCTCCAACCTCATCCAGAGCACAAAAAACTCAGTACTTCTCTCTTTCCCAAACAGCCACTATTGTCATCCAGGATATACAGTGAAAGAATAAACAAATAAATAAAATACACAAATAAACCAACCAACCAAAATAGAAGGCATTGCCAGACTAAGGCAAAAGGTCTTACCTCAAGAAGAAAAATGCTCATCGCTGTGCTGTGCTCCAAACAGGCTGCTTGTCCCCTGCCTAACTCCCATCAGGCTCCAGGCAGCCCATTAGCAGCCAATTTAAAAGTTCACAGATGTTAACAGGATAAGTGACAAATATCTTGGTGTGGCAAAACCCTGCAGGGGGGAAATGCTTTCCTCAAACTAAGTTTAACAAAAAAATCTTACTAGCTCAAAAATCTTTATTTTTCTTATGCAAACTTTTAGAAATTTGAAACCACTTGTAGGTTGTTTGCGTTCTCCCCGCTCAGCTGATCAGTATCTTTTGAACATTTCTGTACTTGACCTTTATTTTCCCTAAGTTGTCACCAGCCATGCAGCTTGGTAAAATTGTGTTCTCACCAATCTTCCTTTCCACCCTCCCTCCCGCATACATAGCACTAGTGCTGGTTTAAGCAGGGTGGGGTGGGGAAAACGTTTGCTTTTGCTTCAGATTGAAACTTACTTTCCGTAATAATTCCAGATGTTCGATGCAAGTTAAGAGTCAAAAAGCTAATATAAACATTAATTTCTATCTTGGTCACCTTTGCTTGGACAAAGCTTCATTCTTCAAAGAAAACAGGGATTTTTCTTAATTCCACCTGCTTTGGTTTCCCAGGCTATTGCTGTGAATTTGAATTTCTGAAAAGATGTAGGAAGAATATACCTTGTGAAACAATGTATGATAATGAGGAAAATACACTGCTGGGTTACAAATGCAGGCGGTTTTGACAGTTGGTGTAATAAAGTCTTTCTCAAAACTTCTATTGCCTTGTTCTGGCTGCACAGGGTGGGACAAATGAACACACAGAGCGGCTTTTGGGCTTTAACTTCCACTCAGGAGGTGTTGGATTGTGCTAGTGAAGGCTTCGGGCTAAGCTTTGTCTCAGGGCTTCTCCACGGGATAGCCTGGGAGGAATAGTGATTCTGCAGGCCCAATTCTAAATATGGTTTGCATTGTCATTTCCAGGCAAATCACTCACCTCTTTTGAACTCAAATTCAGGTTGCATGTGTATTTTGTGCCTAAGACAAGAATATCTAGCAGCATATTTTCCATCCTTTACCTAGTTCTCAGGGTGAAATGGCAGTCTAACAGCCCCCAGCACATCCTCCTCAGCATCCTGGGAGCATCTCAGAGGTGGAAGGAGAGACTTAACCCAGTGAGGTTCACCGAACAACAGCCAGATTTCATATGGGTTGTTGCATCCTCTACCTCTTCTATCTACCCATAAAATGAGCTCTGGTTTAGTAGCTGCATAAGCCCAGACCTAAATGTTTAAGATCACCCATATAGAAATAGAATAATCATAGAATCATAGAATTAACTGGGTTGGAAGAGACCACCGAGATCATCAAGTCCAACCCTTGATCAGACCCAATGCAATCACTTTTTACTTTTGCATTCACACAACCATTTTTCACCAGGGGATCTCAAAAATCAGTGGGTTCCCTTATGTACATTCCATAGAAATAACCCTGTTCTTCTTACCCCGGAAACTGTTTACAATTGTTTCTTATGTAGTACAGAGTAGTTTCAGCTACACAATTCACAGTCTAAATATACAGATTTGACAAATCAAGATAGGGAAACAGAAAAGAAATGTGAAACCTCTTGCCCAAGATCAATGATGATACAAAACCAGTTCTCACACCCAAATGCTCTTTGCTGTATCACACTCTCTTGTGCTGCTTTAATTGCTCCTGACAGTTTTAATGAAGTCTCACTGAACTCGATGATGATGATTCCCTTGGGCCCTTTACATTAATATTAGCAGACCTTATGGCCTTTTGAAATAGTTTTGTTTCTTCTTCGGTTTAAAACCAGAACTGGATCTTCAAAGTGGAACCCACTGCTGTCAAGAGGTATGGGTATGTTTGCCATTAGAGGACTACTTCTTTCACATTGTCTTATAGTATTAGTAGACTCACAAAATTACTTGACCCCTCAGACATCTCTACTTCTTTACCCTTTTTGTTTAGACCTTGGTGTCAACACTTAGGACTTAATCAAATTCCGAAACTGAGGAACAGTTTCCAGTGTGCTGCTTCAGTTCAGAGAAATAACTTGTCATATGGGGTGAGAAAGGCCAGAACCTCATTTTCCATATCATAGCACCACATTTAGCCACACAATATGCACAAGACCTGAACTGAATTACACTGTACTCTCCATCTATTTTTATCAGAGTGCAGTGTGACGTCCCCCTTGATGCCAGGTAGTTGTTATTTGAATTCATACCAATGAGCAATAGTTTGAAAAGCATAATAGGAAATTGTTCTTATAACAGAAATGGTGCTGGTGGGCTATGGGCCAAGCTGAAGCCAGACAAAGCAACTTGTCTTTCTCTCCAGGCACTTGAGCAGCAAGAGGCAAATGTGAGTGGGAAACCACATTTTGTTGGGTAAAAGATTATAATAACCCTTGTCAAAATCAAGACAAGAACTATTAGAAGATGACTGTCATGTTATGTGCGTGTGTGTCCCAACCCCAGCAGAGGAAATGTGGGGGGGGAAAAGGCTAAAATAAGTTTTATTTTAAGGCATCCCAAATGAATCTTTCAGTTTGTAACATGAGCTGCCAGTCTCTCCAGGCTGCCTGTATCCCCAGGCCAGGGTGAACAGACTTCCAGGGCCTATGGACAGAGGCAGAGAAGGAAGCACTTGCAACCTCATTCCCCAAAACCTTGGCATAAAATGCAAGGGTCTGAAGAGGAGGGCAGTCATGCAGATTGCCAGGAACAGATCTGTCTACCAGTGAGGCTGCTTCCTTCCAAGAACTGGCAAAAATTATGAAATCCCACAAACTGTTTAGGATCTGCCTAATCAGGCTATACCAATGAAAAGAAAAGATATTGTGTAGGGTCATTTTTCACCAAATGTAGTAGCTTGATATTGATATTTAGGTGGTGGGATGGTCATTATTACCATGGGCACTTATTTCTGTGGTATTACACAGGAAATACAGTACTGACTAGTAGGACAAGTGCTGGAGACTGTCCCACACACTGTTGTACACCTGGGGTGCTAACACATGAATACTTCAGTAGTAGGATAACACCAGTTCCTGCAGAGAGAATGTGGGCAGAGATCCCATAAGTTAAGCTTGAAGAAGAGCTGATTAGGGATGCCAAGTTTTGTCCGTGTGTAAATTTACAGTTGGTGGCATTTCCACTGTAAGTGCCATTGTCAAGATTTTGGGATTCGATTGCAAAAAAAAAAAAAAAAAAAAAAAAAAAAAAAAAAAAAAAAAAAAAAAAAAAAAAAAAAAAAAAAAAAAAAAAAAAAAAAAAAAAAAAAAAGCATTTGACTGAAACTTGCCATTCAACTTCTCATCATCAGAGTAAAATACCATACTGTACCAAGAATGAAAAGAGAGAGAGAGAGAGAGAAAACAACAACATTTAGCAGGTTTTAAAATTATGCAGATATTTTTAATGGCTTTGGAGTATTCAGACACTCACTCATATGTCAGAAAACAGATTTGATTTATAGGAATGACATTTGGCAGAGCAATTAATCCATACTATGTTCTAATCATGTTTGGTATAGGGAGAGGAAAAAAAAATCAAACTTAGGTTTAAAATTGATTGTGCCAGGAATTATTTTCAAAGAAGGCTCTTAAGGGTTTTCAGTAAGCCCTAGGACAAAATCTGGTCTTTTATGCCTTCCCCCCTCCATCACCCAACACGAGAATGAAACGGCATCCGATTTGCTACTTGAAACTCAACAATTAAATCTTCTTGCCTCTACTGGACTTGAAATGGTTATATGGGTCTCTTCAGCTCCTGAGCAGATAGACCCTCCTTCCCAAATTATTCCTCAGTCCCAGTAAGACTGTCTAACAGAAATCTTGAAAGGGAAACTATGGATGGTTCCTCAAAAAATTTCAAGGTTTCATGCAGCAGAACAGAAACTTGCCTTTGCATCAGTGCTCTTTGATCTGATTTGTCTTTCCCAGAATGAAACTTTCAATGGTCTCTATTACATCCATTTCAGAAACATTTCTTGAGACAGAAAGTTCCAGCTCCCCACCTGGCACTGCTTATATCTTCTCCTGGGTGCAGAGTGGCACCTTCTTGTCTGAGGGCCTGGGACCCTGTGCCTCCAAAAGGGCAGTTCTGCTGAGACCCAGCAGTCTCACAGGGAGGGCAGGGCTGCATGGCCTCACGTATCCAGCAGCCGCCCTGGTTCCTTGAGGTGTACCCGTGGCTGCTGACATCGTCCTCGAGCTGTGCTGGTTTTATGTAAGCATGAACCTCTGTTTCTTTTATTCCCTTTTGAATCCCTGATGTTGAATTCTGCAGAGAGGAAAAACCATCCTGTGTTTCACACCCAGCATGACAGACATGACCATTAAGAAAAGCTTCTCTGACAAATCCATTATGGAATACAAGAGCAAGCACTACATGGTAGTTTTCACTTACGGACTTCGCAGAGGCTAAGAGTTATTTCACACAGTAACTGCACCATGTCTAACACAGAACTAGTGCCAGTTTGCTGGGAGAAGTCTTTTTGAAAGCCTATTTTGTTTCAAATCTATCAGAATTAAAGCTAACAGCTTTTCCACAACATACCAACGCTATATCTGTACTTGAGCTTGTACCATGGACTGCTCTCCACTTACGGTTGGGCATTCACCACCAAACAAAAATTTAACACATCAGTTGATTTTCCCTGTTTTTGCTGTTTTATTTTTAATCATAATTTTAAAACCAGACTTTCTCCCTTCAATAACTCTACTAACTCTCCTTCACACCCCATCCCCAGAAACTCCTGCTTAATTTATTCACAGATGAAAATATATTCCTTTATACTCCTTCCAGGATAGCTTTAAAAATCTGAGGTTACACTTTTAAGACAAATATATAATTATTTTAGCATAATGGTTTTAACACCTGCTACGAAGATTGCAAAACCATTCCCATTCTACCTATAACTCAGTTTTCTGACACCCATAACTCAGAAAAATTTGCCTCTGGGTTTAATATCTTCCATATTCTTTTCTGTCTGAAGATGTATCATTAAATATTATTATTACAGGAGATATGTTTGGGCAATATCTTCAGACGTACTTGAATTAAAGGGAAAAAGAAGAAAAACTCTGACCAGATGCCCTATTTTTGGAAGATGAGTACAAAAAACAGCTGGCCTGAGCTAACTTCTGCTGAAAATTATACCTCTTGAAAAGAGTGAGGTGGGAGAGGAAAGTTCAAAAGACCTTGCTTGAGGAGTGACTTTTGGGCCTGATGTAAGAGCCACTGACTCTTTCTCTTGCAGACAAACAAGGACTCACCTCTTTGCAGGTTTGTGCCAGCACACACACACACACACACACACACATATATGAGCTTCCCCACTGCCATACCTGAGCAACTCTTACATTTTGCTTTGATTAACCTCCCATCAAAACCCTCCCGTGCTGCCTCGTGCCTGTGAGAGAGGTAATGTGGTGTTGGGGCAGGTGTTGAGATTTGCTCCTCAGTCCTTTCAGGCTCTGCCCCACTCCAGCTGGGGGACAAAAGCATCCATGTAAGTACCCCAAGGCTGCCAGTCTTGGGCCACCAGCCAGCCTGGAGTGGAGCTGCTGCCTCCACAGAGCAGAGATCGATGGTTGTGTTCAGTCTTTCTATTGTCCTTCTGTTGGAAAAATTCCTGCCTCTTCAGATGTTGCTCTCCGAGTGTCAAGGACAGTCCTGTGTTCTCTTTGCCTCCTTCCCAGCAGCCAGACTTTGTTCAAGCACTGACTTTGATCTCAGCACGTGCTGTGAGCTGCTTTCACGATGTGAAGTCAGCTGGAGGATGGGTTACCAAAGGCATAAATTCACAGATGACTTTTAGCACAAATAGTCTGACAAAAAAAAACCCTCACTACATCAAATTATGAAATAACAACTAAATGTAGCATTTCAAGTCCCCTGCCTTTTCCAGAGGAGAATCTCAGGCTGTTACACTCCCACACAAGTTACTCAGATAAAATTGGAACAGATAAAGATCCCAAACCAAGCAATATTTCATGTGCAAGCATGAGACCTAATCCAGTGCTCAGCTCAGACACCTATTTTGCTTCCCTAGGCCACAGTAAGCATGCTTTTGCCTGAACATGGGGTCTGATTTACATATTTTCACATATCACCTGCTGTTTTACCGTGAAAACTTTCCATTATACCTGCCTGAAGCTTTATCACCTTGATTTACTATTAATCAGTGCTTTTTCCCTGCGCTGACAGAGGCAGTCAGTGTCTGAGAAGTCATTATTTCTCATACAAGTACACAAAACTGGTAAGTGTTTTAGGTTTGATGTTACAACTGCTCACTGTCACCTTGGTATCTGCTGCTGACAGTTATTCCCTCCACAAACTCTTTGTCAGAGTGCTTACGTTTTTGCTGGAAGGCTTTCAAGTTCTCTTTGAGAGCTGAAATCCACATCACACGCAGGCTTACAGGCATGCACACACACTACTTTAAATATCATAACAAATGATACCATACCATAAGCCTTTCCAAAGCATCTTAAAGAGCTCTTCTCTTTCATAGGATAACATATGTGGATTTTTCTGAGGATGCTTTACACATTGTTTTTCAGTTGGTTGGTGTGGTCGATTTCTTGTTGGTATGAGTTTTTGCGGGGTTTTTTGTTTTCATTTTTGTTTTGGGTTTTTTGTTTGTTTGGTTTTTTTTGGTTTTTTGTTTGTCTTGTTTTGGTTTTCTTTAATAATAGGAAATAGGTGTTTCCTCAGTGCCTGAATTTTGAAATCGGGAGTGTGGGTTCTTCAGTAGATATGGCAGCATGTGGGTATTCTCTCCTGTTTTTAGAATTCAAGTTGCTATAACAACCCACGGCATCTGTTCAACCCATTACCTAAGTGGCCTTTTTTTCTTACTTTTTTTTTTTTTTTCTTTTTTTCCTTTTGGGTCTCCTATTATTCTGAAGTCAAGTGCTTTGCTTTGATTTTTATTTAAGGAGCTAGCTTATGCTCCAATGTGTGTATGCAGAATGAGCTGAAAGAAGCCAAAATCTGTGCTGAAAAGATCACAACTTTTGGAGAGTATCTGGCTGAGTGGGATGAGTTCAGGGTTGGGCCCTGTTCCCACTGAAGTGAAGATACACCAGTTCCTGCTGTGAGCCTGAAATTCACTGCTACATCTCGTGAAAGTGGGGGTTACTCTGTTGAGTGACAGACAAGTGATGGACACTATCAGGGAGCCATGGATTGAACAAGAGCCAACAGATGGACAATATGTATAATTGGCTCTGTATAATTATTATGTTTCCTCTTTATCAACTGCTTTCTTCTCTTCTGGAGAAAATCTTGACTTTTATTGAAATGGTTTTTTTTTTTCAGAATTATGGGGGGGGGCAAGAAAGAAAAAATAAAAAAGATATTTTTTTAATTCATACCAAAGCAGCAGTGCCATATCGGTACTGGGGTTTGGATATCCCACCTCCATATTTCATGCTTCATCGTAGAGCACTGCCTGTGAAAAAGAGGAGCTTGTCACTCCTAGAGTCCCTGGCTGCAGTTCACTGGGGAAGGTGTAGACCAATTACAGTCCTATGCATGGAAGAGAATGGGAACGCAGCTGCAATTCCCAAGAGGAAGACAGACACTGGCTTCAGTGGGAATATTTCTGGTTCAGGATGAAACATTTTGTCTGTGAGTTTTTAAAAATGCATGGGATTTTCTATCCACATAAATAATTTTCATTAAAAGTTTCCCACAAACAAACAAAACACACACACACACACACATACACACAGGAAAAAAAAAAAAAAAAGGCTTTGCATTTTCTCATCAGTCCAGCTCCAAAATGCTACTACTGTCAATCAGCTGATAAGCAACTCTGGGCATACGCAGGTCTGTCCAGCCCCCATACTCACAACTTGTTAGAAATCAGGAAAGGAGATGGCATTTCTTAGAGGCTTCAGTGTCTTATGTTGAATGTCTGGAGCAGTAATGGAGTGATGGAGCAGTGTTGACAATAATCTGTTAAACAACTAATTCTCCCATATGTAATTCTGCACACAGGTAACTTCTAAAAGAACTGAGGTATAAGCTGCCCTGTCCTGCCCTAAACATGCCTTTGACTTTGTTTCCAAATCAAGGCACAGCCAAGGTATGTGCTGAGAGCTATAGATAAGGAGACAACGCTTGTTGTGGGTAGGATTTGCAGGATTTTGGCTGCCACATGACCTCTGCAGGAAGGTGGCACGGGGATGCCAAAATCCTTGTCATCTCATGCAGCTGTCCCTGCCTGCAAGGAAGCTCTTCAGCAAAAACAGATCATACAGCTAGAGAGAGGCTCAGTGTGCTAGAGTGATGTTCCATGTCACTTCAGCTTTGGTCACTCCCAACCCCTTGTACACCACATGTTGAAGGCAAGAGCTCACAGGGACTGGTGGGCTCAGCAGCAAGCAGGGCTGAGCCACTTAGGCAGGAGGTGGTGGTTTTTGGATCAGAAGAAGCAGTTCTGCGGGGCAGGAGATGACTCAGAGCCACCCCAGGGACTGGCAGCATGGGGAGCCTACAGAGAGCCCTGTCATGACAGTCTTGCCTTTCATCTGCCCTACCATTAAACCAAACCCTAATCTTCACTTGCACCTGGATACAGTGCAATATCTGTATCTCCTATGGAAAGCCAGACATAGGCAAAGTGTCTTCACCTCACATCAGGACTGTCAGAGCCAGTGCCACAAAAACTCCCATGAGGGGCAAGGAACCTGGTTTCCCATTTGTCTTAGGAATCATGAGATAATAGTCTCTGAAATCACACCTTTCTCCTTCAGAGCTTCTGTGTATATTTGGTAACTTGTACATATGTCATTTCTGTACCACAGCCACAGCTCCCACCTGGAGTTTTGCAACATTGTCCACATGTTACCTTTCCTGCAGGATATAAATGTGTTACTGATACTATTTTTGCACTACAGAGAGAAAAATGAGAAAAAAAGAAAAAAAGCAGAAGGAATGAAGTTGCATGCCAATTATCAAACTGGGGCTCACCTTGCGCTGTAGAAAAGAGACAAAGAAGAGCCACCTTGCCCCTTTATCTTGAAAATATGAAGAATTAGGGTCTCTTTTTGAGTACAGAGATGAACACTGCTCTGAGCTCCACAGAAATGCTGTTGCTGGTCAGGCTCCTGAGGAGACATTTCTGAACTGCCATACCTCACATTTAGCAGGCAGCACTGGCCTCTGAGGCTCAGCAGCTGCAGTGCTGTGGCACTTGGGCCAGCCCAGGGAGAGTTGCCCTGCAAGGCTGAGGCACTGTCAAGGTGGGAGCATGAAAAGCAGCTCAGGAACGGACAGTGAGAGAGGACCTTCATTCCTCAAAAGTCATCCACAGCCTTGGCACTAGCAGTGCCCCTTGGTTATTTCCCATAGTTGGAAGGCAAAAACCATGTGAGCATCCTCACTGTGATTCCAGCTTTCTGTAGAAGTGGTTGGAAAGAAGTGGAGAAGCACAGAAGCAATTGTAGCTATTGCAGAGATCATGTATCCCAAAGTGAAAGTGGAAGATTTCAGTGTTCAGGCAGGAGCCAGTTAGGAATTTATACAATGTGCCAGCTCCACATCAAGAGCCAAAGAGTGACTGCAGATGAATTTATCCTGCATATACTTCCTAGTGACACCAGGTTTCACAGCGCAGCACATGGATCCTCACCCTTGGAGACACCCATGCACACGTGTTCCTGAGCAGAACAACAAAACTGAGCTAAGAATTAAAACCAATTCTGACATGCCTATGTTTGATTCTTCTCTGTAGGATAATGGCTCCCTTTTAATCTCCTTCAGTCTTACCCAGGATTGCAGTAAATCAGCACAGGTTAGCTTTGCTGTGCTAGTTTACATCAGCTGAGGACCTGGCGTTCAGTAAAAAGGACGTGTGACAAACCATTACACTGTTCCCAAAGATTGATTATTGGAAAGGACGAAATCTCAAGATCAGTCTAGTGGAAAACACAGAAACACATAAATTTGACTTGCAGCAGGGTGACCAAAAGATAACATCTGAATATTTTAAATGGACAAACTTATTTTTATTCTACTTTACCAAGAGCTTTTTGTACTGATTTGGGCAGGAAAGAGGCCATGCAGACATCCGTTCATTCATCAACTTTCTCTCACTCCCAGGATTAATAGACTACTGCTATTGTGAAGCATTAGCAGGAGATAATATAGCAAGAGTCAGACTTCATTGTAACTTAATGCTCCAATCACAGAAACATGACCTGACCCAAAGCCTTTATTCCGGGTGTATGTTATAAACAAACGAAATAAAGGTTTGTTTCATTGTAGTCATGGCGGTTTTGTTCATAAATGAATAAAGTTCCTTACGAAAAGTTAAGTAAACAGTGTTTTGAAGTCTCACTTTTTAAGCTTTATTTTAAACTTTAATACTGGATTTTCATATATTTTTGATATTCATAATTTTTGATATTCTGCCAGAGTTTGAATCCAGACAGGCCCACCAATCTTCTCGTCTTATCTCTGCACTGATGTGTAGAAATCATAGATCTAAAATAACAGATCTCCATCTTTTATTATGCTGAACTAAAATCCTGATGACAAACATTGCAATCATTATGGTTGTTCTCTAGATTAGGATCCAGAACTGGGTCTCAAATTCACTGGGTTTCTCTCAGTGGGGGAGGTGTTCCACACTGATGATCAGACAAAATTACAGATCCCTCTGAATATCTTGAGTGTTTAGTACCTTGGTACCATTTCTGCTCCTTGCAGTACAGTTCAGTGGAATTAAAATCTGGACTCTTTCCTGTGTGTAATCAGTATTGACCACTTGTTAAGTAATTTTTCTTCAACATAGCAAGGTGAAAATAAGAGGTTACCTGTGGTCCTTGGGCAGGTTGTAACCAAATACAGACTAAGAGATGTCTAAAAGTATTTCCATTAGGCAGCATTTCCAGCTGTACTACTAACACTGTTCAAAACAGAAAGCAATTCTTTTCCTGGCACCATTTCAGAAGATTTAAAATGCATCGTTCTAATTACTGCCTGACAAATAATCCCAGAATGCTAGCTGGGAAGTTTGCAGATATATTATCATCACACTGGTATATTGAACTTTTTATGATGTCTAATATCTGTAGGTTATAAATGAGTGAAAGCATCCTTTGCCACTGACAGAGTACAGCCCTCTAGCACACAAACTGAAGGTTCAAACATTAGTGTGACACAGCTATAAACCCAAGGTCATTTTGTGGTGAAACAGCCTAGAAGAGCTACCAAATCTGCCTTTGGACTAATCTTGATCATTTTGGACAGTGATTTCATTCAGTCTCTCCAGAAATTCATAAAATTCCTCTACATTACATTAACTCTTTGCAGTTCTGTTTTTGTTACAGAGTGACTGCCTAATCTCAGAAAGATCGGAGTTTCCTTCATCAAGTCCACACATAGATCTTGATCTCTTTCTAGAAGCAGAGCTTGATTCAAACTTCTTCAAAGGTCTGAGTAATTAATTCTTTTCCCCCTTCCTAGGTTTCTGGCATTAGCTGGGACCTCCAGGTTCCAAAACACCAACAGGAACTTTGTCACTTTGTCACTTTGACACTTATCACTCAGGCTAGCAATTTGGACTGATTTAATGGTATTCAATTAATTTAACCTCCTCTTTCTCCCTCTTTTTTCTTTCTTTCCTTCTCAGAAATAACTATTTGACATAAACATCTTTGTTTGGCGTATCACTAGATCTGCTGCTAATTATAATGCTGAACCCAGATGCTTGGTGGAGGAAATTAATCTACGTCCTGCGTAGTTTGTTGGGCTTGTTTTAGTAGGTTTGCCAAATTTTTACTGAAACCCTCATATGACTTTTATTATCTGGAGATAGATATTAAAGGGCCAAATACTGTTCTTATTCTCTCTAGTATAAACCTAAACAGCTCCATGGAGGGAAATAAATATAGTTACATTACTATGAATTTACATGACGTTACTCTAGATTTACAGTACTGTAAATCCTCAATAGTGAAACCAGGAAGCTAAACCACAAATACTCCGTCATCCAAACCTGGGCTCTTCTCTTAGCTGAAATGCACAGTTTTAAGCCTAAGAAAAATGACAGTATTCATAATTTATTTTGCTAAATTGGCATACAAAAATAATTTTTTTTTTTTTTTTTTTTTTTTTTTTGCCAGTTGGCCTACAGAAAACACCTGTGGAATAACTGGCATCAAAATTACTCTGTTCAGAAAAGCAAAAATGTTTCTCTATGAAACAGTTCAAGCTATGAGCTGCTGCAGGAGCCAGAGAACCTCATTTGCCTGCTTGTATCACTGAGTTTCCCACAAAACCCTGTAACACATCACCAGCTGGTGGTGGAAGCTTTTTATGAGGGCAGGGCAAGCCCAGGGTTAGCACTAGCCTTGGACACATGGTCCGAAGACCTAAAGTCCCAGGGGGCACCAAAAGCTTACTTGGGCTCAAGGGAAGCTCATACGGCCCTGAAGGAAAATATTTCAGTTCCACCAGAAAAAATTAGTCCAACTACAGAAAATACATATTTCAGCTGCAGAAAAATTGGCTATTTCATTGTAGAAAACACTGGGGTTTAATAATCTCCCTTTTCTCTCTAGCCATCTCTATAACTGGTATTTCCCACACAGAAAACAAATATAAGCTTTTAGCTCTAAGCTTTAAGCTAAGTAAAAACAAATAAACAAACAAACAAACACCCCAACAACCTTTAAACCAAAAACCTCTAAAGTCAACATTCCTCAAACAGAGGCAAATATATGTTGTGAAAATGTATTTTCCGTCAGAAACAAAACTGACAGAAAGTTTCTCACCCTGCTAGCAGACAAAACTGAGTAAGCCAGAAGAGCTTCCCTATATGCCAGCTGACATTTGAAGAGCAGTATCTTTTAAGCAGTACAGACCTAAATACAGGAAATTTCCCAGGGAAAAAATAAAACCCCTGTTCAGATATGATAACCTCTGGTACAATGAATGCCTGTTAACACCAGCTGGTCATCATTTGCAGGAAATGCCATAGACCTCAAATAGGGTGATGATTTCAAAAAGAAAATAGATATTTAAAAAGTAATAATATAAATTTTTTATTTAAATAGATTATTTGGTTTCATCTGTGGCATTTACTGTGCATAGTTAATTGTAGGAAAGCCACTTTTCAGAGAAGCACCAGGTCCTATGATTAGGAGTGTGAAAAAGGCGGCTGTTATCAGAAGGGGCAGCAAGACCCCCATCAGTAAGACACAATTTCCCATTTCATGAAATAGGCTAAGGAGCCCAACTCACAAGTTAAGAGATCCTCAGGGATCCATGTAGATCAAAGTAATTTACAGGAGCCCGAGGCTAGCTGTACAAACTGAGCAAAGTCCAGTTCTCAGCCTGACAGTAATTGAGTGGGACAGATTTTAGGCAAAACAAGTTCCTGCTTTGTGCAGTACTTGGAAGGCCTCCATGGTTTGCTCCTGCACAGGTACAGTGAGCAGCAGCAGAGCAAGTTCCCTGTTGAGCAGATCCTCTTCTATTGCAGATTTGAAGACACTGGCACCAGCAAGTAATGTCTAACCTTTATAGTCTCTCTTACATCCTTTTGCTCTGATATTCTCCATGGAGCTGTTTGCCACACGAGTTTGTTCTGCATTTTGCCCAGACTACACAGGTTTAATTTTCAAGTGTCTTTTCTAAGCCAAGAGGGGTAGAAGTAATTTGCTACATTAGCAGGCTAAGTATCTTTCCATGCAGTGGCAAACGGTTATCCTTTTTGACAGACGTGTCTTGAACAGTAGAGGGTATGTTCACCTTTGATGTGGGTTTGGAGAGCTCCAGTGCTTTGTGTACTCTTTTAGGCTAAAGCAAACACGAGATAATTTGCCTTTCTGCAGCATAGTTTCAACTCAAGCTAGAATTTGGCAAAGCAAAACAGTGTTAATAAATCAAGTGTGAAGGAAATCCGAATATTCATGATTTGCATGGCAATATCTTCTACACTCCTCTGAACACTAGAGTACAAAAATGGGACTTTAGACTTCCATTATTCAGCTAGAAGCCCAGCTACACATCACATCTTCCCCCTCAGCACTAACCCAGAAAGCAGAGTTCAACTTTGTTCTCCAGGGGCAGGCCTCCAGCTAACACCTCATGCTGCAGCTGCTGACAAGACAAACCTTTCTGCCCGCACAGGGATCCGAGGGACAGAGGTTCTGACCAGAGCACCTCTGAGGACAGCGGTAAGAGCACAGGAGCCCCAGACTATTCCATTGTACACCCCATACACTCATGAACAGAGTTAGAGAGCAGAGGATGCAGTTCACAAACCAATCCAAATACCAGGCTAAACGAACGAGTCAGTTCAAAAACCAGTCCCGTTATGAGTTGAAAGAGCTGGAGACAACACTATTTGTCCCTTTTAAACTGCAACAGAGTTTCCAGGGTCCCAGAAGTCACAGCAGAGATGTGGTTGCCATACATTTAAGAAACTGACTTCAGGTGGGCAACCTGCTCTGACAGATTTTGCCTTAGCACACCAAACTGTACTTGCTAACACTTCACATCAGAAAGCAGGTGCACACATACATGCACAAGCAGAAAACTAGGACTCCAAGCCGTGATCCAGTTGGAGCTCAATCCAAGCAAGCATGGGACAGTGCCAGAGTTCGAACATGAGGCTTGGCTCCAGAAAGGATGGGAACTACTAGACGACACACTCTTTGGCACAGGTAGAGCCCAACCCCAGAGATCTGGAAGGCAATCAAGTACAGGCAAGCCACTGCAGCCAGCATTCAACACAGCTTCACACAAGCGTCCTCCTGTAACCTTCCCGCTTTACTATCATTTGCACAGTGAAATGGCAGCAGCAAACTGCAATATAAAGAAAAGCAATACTTTCAGAAATATTCACTGTAGAATAATTCTTTGTACAGGTAAAGGTTTTCCAGTTATTCTTGTGGTATGCTTCTGACTGTCATTCAGTCCACAATGAATGCTATCAGTGTAGTAAGCTAATAGAACTGAAATGTTAACTAAGATTATTGATAGCGTCCTGTATAATCTCTGTGTAGAGATTGTGGAGTTCATAATAGCTAGCAATAAAATATTTTTGTTCACAAAGAATGTAGGCAAACAATGCACAAATATTTTACTTAGAAGTACGCAATGGCTTTAAAATTGTAAATATACAGTGCTTGTTCCATCTAAAATGGCATTATTGTTTCATAAAGAGTACATTGCACTGTCCTCTTAGTTACAAATTCTGTTTTTTTCAAGGACAATCTAATACAAAGTCATTTAAATTGCTGGCATTTATATCTCTAATAAACTGTACCCTGATAATCAGGGACTATAAAGGATTATTTTTTTCTCTTAAATTATCACAGAGCAGCTGTAAAAGTACAAAATCCACAGAACCATGTTTACCTAGTCCTAATGACAAACACAGGGCTTCATCCTTCTGGCCTGAGCAAAACCCAATAGATTGGGCCCCTGAATGAAAAGACTAAAACGGTTGTTCCCCACAAATATTTACTCATACTTGCTCCTTCCTCAAAACAGATGCCAAGCTCCTGCTGCCTCTTCACTTTCAAGAGTATCTGCCTCTTTGTTTTAACTCTTCTGGTGCTTTGCATGAGCCCAGATTGTACCCGCTGTCACATTCACACCAGGAAGGGACTGGGGGAAGAGCTGCTGCTTCTGTTTTACAAGGGAGTTTGGGGCGTTGGCATGTACATACACAAAGTGGCTCTTTTACTTCCTCTTGAAGACAAATTTTATTGACTTAATTATTATGCCTTCATTTTACTTACGGTGGACAGAAACACCCTGTTTAGACTCACTTTTACAGGGAAATCCAGCAACAGCAGAACTATGGTTCCTTGTGCTAATATGATGAGAACACAAGGATGGCCTCACAGGGTAAGCCTGTGCCCCAGCCAGACCCGGGATCCTTCTCCAAATGTTACATGCCACAACTTCTGCATCAGGCAGATGAAAACTTACTTGTAGGATTTGCTTTGTTCACCTCATTTCCCTTTACCCTGAATGCCAGCCATGAACACCATTCTCCCCACACCTCCATAAGCATCTCCCTTCTCCCTTTTTTGGATGCCCTTTTCCCCTTCCCTTTCTGTTGACTAAATTTAAGCTGTAGGATAAATTTATGAGAAGAGAAAAATACATCGTGGGTCAAAATGCCACCAGGACAGGTCTGATAGAAAATAAGGCTCATCCTTGCCTTGGGTTGGGCACATATTCCTGCTAATATGGATGGAATGGCATTGCTGGCAGGGTATCTGTGGGGAGAACAGATGAGCTGTCCTCCCAGAGATAGAGACAGCCTGACTCTGTTACCAGATTCTCCTGGCCTTTCCCTTTTTTAAAGGGCAGGAAAAAGAAAGGGCTGTGTACAAGCAGTATAAATAAGTCCAAATAGAGACATAATTAGACAGTCTTTGCAACAATACAAAGAACAGCAAAAACACAAGCTTTTAGTAATAAATGACATTTTTGGTCTTGAACAGATTATAAGTGCTATGGAATTGAAAGTCAACATTTTCCTTCCATTCACTAGCTCACATTTCTCTTACAATGGAGCCCCTTTTAATAGCTAATCACAGTCACCACATCGAAGGAAGAGAACAAGCAAACTGGCCCACAAGTCTTCAGCTCTGTGAGGTGGCAGCTGCATGCAAGATTTCAGGGAGAGGGTGAACCCAGTCGAGGCACATCAGGACCACCGGGAACAGCTGCAGTCCTGTGTGCTTTTGCTACCAAACCCTCTCCAGAGCCAAGCACTCTGGGATCCACAGCCATCTACAAAGCCAATAGCTAAATCCTCTTTCATTGCAGTTTTTGTTACTAATGATTTTATTGTTTCTCCACAGCAATGCCAACAAGCATTAATTCTGCTTCCTCTTTGTATCCTTTGGTGCTGATATTTCTCTTCCCAGTTGCGATTTTCTCTGGCACCCAGAAAAGTACGCCAAGCTCAGCTCCACAGGCTACATGCCGGTGCAAAGCAGATGAAAATCATTTCAGGATCAGGATGGCATGCTCTACCTGCTTGCTGCATTGTAGGCAACCACCCCTCTTCAACCAGATGTACTGCAATGGTGATTCCAGCCTCAGACTTTTAAAGGCTGCAGCTCTGCTCTGTCCCACTCCCTTGCCAATGAGCCTGTCTATAAAGTTCTCAGCAAGACACATTTATTGAAACTTCAAGTGAACCAAGGATTCATTAAATGCCCTATCAGATGTAAAATACATTTTGCATGGTCCTGAAAAGGAAATTTCTGCAATAAGGTTAAAAGGAGTCACTGCCAAATATTTCAGAGAAATAATGTTTATGGATTGAGACTGATTCCCTCCTCCTCGATGGAGCTATAGCCATACAGAGTTAGTGTAAGCCAAAGTAGAATCAGGTCCTGGCTAAGTTTAAACTGCGGCATTGCTGAACCTCTAACTAGGTGGGGCAAGTGGGTGGAAAAGCTATTAGTAGCAAACAGATAATTTTGGCTACCTGGAAGCTTGAAACTCAGGAAAGAGAAAAGTGAGAAAAGACATCAAGCACAACCAATCACCTTGAATGGGTCAGCATTTAGGAATGCAAAAGCTTGTCATATCCTTTTAATTATAAGGGTGAGTTTAAGAACAAAAAGACACAATTACAGCTGAAAAAACAGCTCACTTAAAGACCAAGGGAATAGTTATACATCCTTCCAAAAGAAACATTTCTAAGGTGGAATATATAAATAAAATACCATTAGAAACTCAGGAACAATTCTTTTAAAACTTCTGACACATAAAGCAATCCCTTCCTAAGAATGTACTCTAGGTACAGAGTCACTCTGTGAACATATGATTTTAGGAAGGCTGTGTGTTGGAGCAGAATTGTTCTCCAGTCAACCAAAAGAAAAAAACCAATTTCTAAAGCTCCCCAAGTCATCCTGTCCCCAGCCACAGCATCTCTCCACAGGCCTTCAGAGATGGATTAAACAACATGGCACAATAATATCAGGCCCATAATATCCACGAATATCAGGCCCATTATTTAACCTTCACCTTTCAAAGTTCTGGATCCTATTTCTGCTCACCCCAGTATCAGTAGATATTAACGAAAAGCCCCTCGTCCTCAACTTGCCTCCCTTGTTTCCTGGGTCACCCAGGCAGACACAATGCACCAAGGTAACATGGGAGTCACAAGCCCTTCCCCTAGGAACTACAGCTTTGGGTCTTCAATGCGGTTCTGAAGTTTCTTTTAAATCTCAGAATTTTGTAATTTTGAAGTCCGGCCTCAAGGGGGAGATGCCAGAGTTAAGGATCTTCATTGATCAGCATGTGCACATTGTAATAGCCTTAAAATTCTGGTAGTTTCAAATTGCATTGCCAAGATAATCCTTCCCCTACAATTTCCCTTAGCCTTTGAGCTGTGCGTTCAGTGACAACTCACACTGACCTTGTGCCAGCTGGAACCTGACCACTGCTCCTGAAATACAAATCCACATCAGTGAGTTTGTCCCAGTCAATTCCACAAGCCAAGCCTGAAACCCATCCCTGTCAGTAGGAGCCCAGGACTGATCCCGTTGGCTGCATCAGATTTTTGTGTCAAGCATATATTCATTATAGGAATGTCAAATGTGTTGCAGGATGGTATCTTAGGTTTCCATCAATTTGCAGTACATCTTTCCAGACACAGCTACAGTAGTAATCTTCTGCCCAGTTTTCCAGTTTGGATAAAAAAAATATATCTTTTTGGTGCCCTGTTCTCAGCAGCAGGGACATCAACCCAAACCTGTCTCAGTTAAATTGACCTAAATTCTCAGCTTCTCCTTGCATCTGGTTCCCCGTGGCACACTTAGCTTTCTCATCAGGATAAGCCTTACATCATGCCCTTCGTGTCATCTATCACAGAGGGCAACATATTTACAATGTTCACAAAACGTAAAATATTTACTGTATTCATTTAACCAGGGTGTTCACAGACTCTGCATTTCTAATGATAGATTTGGCACCACCAGGCTGCTTAAGAAGCCTGAGATAATATGGAAGAGCCTTGGCTCAAGCTGAGGGAAAAAACCTACAAATAGTTTTTGGATAAATTCACCAAAGTAGGACACATTAGGTCAGCAATACGCTGATAATATTACTGCAAGTAATTTTGTTGCTGAATGTGAGGAGTACAGACACTTGCAGTTTCTGGGCATTCAGGAAGGCAGGCATGCAGGTGATTAACCAAGGTGCATCAGTGGATAGCAAGTCAAGCCTTACATATATTCAGGACCTCTGGTCCAAGACACTGTCTCTGCATCATGAGAGTGCATTCAAGACTCAAAGTAGACACTGGTGGGTCAATCAACAAACTATCTCAGAACTCCTGGCACTTAGGTGATGCTCAGGGACAGAAAATTCTGACAGTAAAAACTGAATTTAGTTCAAGTCTGATATCATCACTTATCAGAAGCTAGACTTTGTCCTATTTATTTACTACGGCAAAGATCTGCACCTTCCCTTCAAACTGTGGCCACACAGAAAGACCAGCTTTCAAATGTCCTTTCCAAGAGAAAAGAGGGTTCCTTTCAAGCATCATAAGGTTGTGGGCAAATGCATTGCCTTCTCTATATTTCTCTGAAGTTCCTTTCCCTTAGATGTAAATCTGTCCATGACTCATTCTTACTTAGCTTTTCTCAGGTTTCCCATAAGCAAATACTTGAAGCATTTGTATATTTGTGCTCTGAACCTAGTCTGACTTGCCTAGGGTTAGCATCATATAATAAGCTCAGTATTGCATCTAGCTCTGGCCTAACACTCAGATTTGCCGGGGAAGAGATTGGCAGGTAAATCAGGGGGTTAATAGTCTGGTACTTTTCCAGCAGCCCCCTGCAGAACAGGCAGGCTTTCTCTAAACAAAACCAGAAGGGAAGCAGTTCTTGCTGCTGGCAGCAGCACACACCACTTGAGGTGTCCTCCTCCTGCAGACAGTGATGGTGAGGAACTTTGCCACAGCAGGGAAAGGCCAGCACTGATGGGAAGGTGGCATCTGCCCAGCCAGTCCCATGCTGCTCCCAGCTGGCCTGTGTAGTCACACTCTCTGCATCCATGGAAAACTCCCACGTGTGCTGCAACTCTTGGCGCCCAGTGCACATGGTGAGGACTGGTAATGCAGCTGAGTGAAGTCTCAGTACCGTATCACATGTCCATTCAAGCTCTCCACAGATATTAATGGGACAGGTGGAATAAGTGACCGGGTTCTAAGCGGTCCAGCTCCTACTGGCTCAAACTGGAGCTTGAAGACAACGTGTTCAGACAATAAAATCTCTAAAGGAGGTTTACGAAGCAACAGATAATTTGGTTGAACAAAGCTAAGTTATAAGACATTTGCAAAGCCCTAAGCTCACCTAAAGGCACAAAGAACTCAAGAAAGTATCAAAAAAGTTATACAAGGAAAGAGAGAGAATAAAATAAATTCCCCTAATGTACCACAAATATCAACCACCACACACTACCTACAAACCATATGTTTTGCCCATCTGTTCTGTTATCTTCAACTAAATTTATAGTATTTGGGCTATCAGAAGAATTGTCAAGCCTGAGCTGGGCAGGATTATAAAACCTAGGTGTTATTACACTTTAAAAGACATTTTCCCCTCCCCCCACCACACCAGGCATAAGATTATACATTTCTCTTGCAGCCTTCTGGCTCTGGTACTACAGAGGATGCTCTCAGCTTGTTCTCAGCTATAGTAAGTGGTAGAGCATCCCAGCCCCCAACAAAAGAATAGTTCCTCTGCCTTTCTGTTTTTGTTCTCTTCTCTGTCCCTCTCTGTAGGTAGGTCAAAGAGAGAAGTGCCAAGGCTGAGGCTGCAGGGCTGCTTCCTTTGGTGCTTTGAACCAGTGAAGCCCATGTAAGTCAGCAAGGGCCAGCTCTCCAGGGCAGGGCTCCAGAAACAACACTTAAATTCTCCAGCTGCTGAGCCAGAGTTACAGATTTGAACCCTCAGGGGTTGTAGATCAGGGCTGTGATAATACAATGGCAATGAAGGCAAAGGACTGGGGCAGGAGAGCAACGATTTGCTTAAAAAACATGGATAGTGAAGGTCTCCTTGGGAAGGAAAAAATGAAGCCCCGTAAGTGATCCCTTCCCACCTTTGCAGCTGCATCATAAGCCATAGAGCACTGTGTTCTTAACACAGATCCTCCTTCTACAGACTGAATGCCACTGTGGAAGCCAAGAGCTTTTAAGTTGGTCTAAGAAAAAGCACTTTTAAACACAACCCAAACAGCTCAGTCTACCCCTTCACTGCTAATCCTGTAGCCAGTCTTTTAGGAAGAGCTCAGCATACCTGATATTTAAGATCCTTTAAAACAGAGCCTTAGTCTTGGGGCGGGGGGGTGGGGAGGGTGGCAGCTGCATTTCTAAGAGGTGTTCTCCATTGCATGTTTCCATCTGTGGAATGTTAACTCTCTTCTGCATGTGCAGCAACAGTTCTTTTCAGAGCTTGTACACATGGAAGGAAACTGCTTGGAAAAAACCCAACCCTGACTGTCAAGTCAAATAACAGCCCTAAATGCTGAACCCTCCCCTCTTTGTGCATAAGACTCTCCAGTTTGTGCATCGCCAGCAGTAACTGTCTCTCTCTCTCAGCACCTCTTTCCTGAAAGCAATGTGACTCACAGAGCTCCAGAAGCCTCCTAGGAAGTCCGTAACTAAGTACAGTGGGGAAGATTCCAGTCAGTTTTTTCACTTGCAAAGGATTACGGTAAACGTAACGATTTTCTGCACAGAAGGTCTTTAAAGAGTGTGCAGAATTCCAATAGGTGTCTCATTAGTGCCAAGTCGTGGAGCAAATGGTGCTGCGCTCCTGCTGTCTGGTCCACCTGCCCGTTGCCAAGTGGTTCTCTCCAGTGTTGCTTCAACCTGCCGACTGCCAGGTGATGGTCTCCTGCTGCCCTGGCTCCTGCTGGGGAACCAGTGCTGCCCCCAGGATGTTCTCTCATTTGCTTAAAGAGCTGATTTCTGGAAGGTGCTAAAGCTCAGCATCAGTCCCTGGGAGAGTCCAGCTCCCCTTTTGCCCTTAAACGGAGCGTACAGAGGACGTGCTGGCAGAGCACCACCTCCCTCCTGGTTTCCAGGATGGATGGCAGATTGCGATGCAATTTTCCTCCCAGTCCCTCTGTATTCATGACTTCACCTGTCGTAATCAGCAGTCATTTCCAAGCCTGTCACTGTCACAGAAGAGGCAGATGAGTTCAGAAACGAGTGAGGGGTGCTGTTTCATTCTCACAAATGTTGCTGCACAAAACAGGACTGTGGTATCAGTTCAAACTGCACAAAGTTGGTTTGGGGGTTTTTTGTTGGTTTTGATTTTTTTTTTTTCTTACAGATCTTTTCAGTAAAGGGAATGACTTGCGTCATGGACTCCCATGTGCTAGAAAGGAGGGGCAGGCTACAGAGTCCCCTTCCCTTTCCTTCTTCTAATATACAAGCAAGTCTAGCCAGGTGCAGCATCAAGCACCCCAGAGTGCCCTGGAGAGGGGAAAGCAGGGCAAGCAGGCAATGTGGGAGCAAATCCCACTTCTAGGCACTAATTTTCCTGGCTTTTACTACAAATAGAGCTGTGTTCACTGTTAAAAAATTAAATTTTACAATAAACAGGAGAACCCTCATGATGTTCTACTCTTGATGGAAAAATGTTTATCTTCTTTTGGCCCTTTCAGAAAAATCACCTAGGTTTAAAAGAAAAAAAAAAAAAAAGGAAACACTCAAAATATTCTGTCCTTTTTCTTTAGACATTAGGAAAAAATACATCAATTCATAAATCGGAGTTTGTAAACTTCAATTGCCACTGCAGAAAAAGAGTTTAGTTTTATTTTATAAATGCCCCAAACTGAAATGCAAAAGTGCAAACAGGTTTTTTGATAAAGGTATAGCTATGTGGATATAACACAAAACATTTCAACACTTACAACCCAAACTATTCATTGAATTTGGTCCAAAGTAATAGTTATCTTTGATTGCGTCAAAATTGCATTTGGGGTAAATGAAACCGATTAGGTAAAAATAATCAATTTTTTTTTTAGCCAAATTGTTTGTCTTTTCATAGCTTTAAATTCAATACTGCATTCAATGCTTATGTTACAAACATACTAAGTTTGCAAAGCCTGGTGCATCCTTCAAATCTTCCTAAAATCTAGGGCTGAGACTCAGCAGGGCTGAGTCTTTTTTCCCTAGACATATCCCCTGTAATAACTCTAAATGTGAGTCCAAACTCCATCCCTCATAATATCTGTATACAGCTGATGAAAGACAATCACACAGGCAACATAAGAGATTCCTGAGAAAGGAAGAACTCCACTCAGCTTCATCCAGGGAAGGGGGCAGAGGGTTACCAAAATCTTCAGTTTCGTAAAGTAAAGAAATCCAACCTGGGACTGACAAATGTGAATCTAGGAGTCTTGCAATGTCATTTGGACAGAGACACTTTTAGAGTAGAGCAGGTCATGGAAACCAGCCATGTTTGAAAGAAATCAAAACTTTATTCCAAAGTTAATCCAGGATTTCGGAAGTTCTTTGTATGTATGACATGAAAGAGATCATTGTACAGGATAAGTAAAGTTAAAATCTTGCGTAAGGGCAAGAAATTGGGCCTTGCCACACCAGGATTTAGAAGGAGGGCTATGCTGTGTTCATTCACCTGCATGTCCAGGAGTGCACACACACCCACATGAGCTGCACTCCTGCAGGTGAACTCGCACCCTCAGTCACTGCCTTCACCTGAGACCTGCTCCATCTCACAACTACTGCCCCTCAGTAACGCAACGTGCTGCTGATGTCGCAAGGCAGGACACTTGGTCTGTGATCAACCAGCCAGCCAGAAAGAACAACACCACTGGGGATGTACAGTTTTGCCTTTTCCCACATTGAATGGGGCATTAACTTCGAAGTCTATGATCCTTTAAATCTTTAACAATAATTAATAGGAGAACGATGACTAATATTTGTGTTTGCCCTTAAACTTGCTCTTGGGAGAGAAAATAAAAGCTCAAAGAAAGTGACATTTTGTGCAAGCAAAGTCAACAATATTAGTTATTCCTGAATTAGTTTGTCTTTACTCTGGTGTTAATGCTTTACTTGGCCTTGTGCTCCCAAGTGGATTGCATTTAGCACTTCAGTTCTTACAGCATGAAATATTTCACTTCATAGATCTCCCTGTGCTAACTAGAGCAACCTGAGGGCTGCAGCAGTGTCTGCCAGTTGCCACGGGCCACTGCAGCCCTAAGAAACTGTCACAGCCCAAGGAAAATGAGCTCCCACTGTCCAGCCCTGGATCCCAAGCCTTGTGCTTGGGGCCTCCACAGTGCCCTCGGAGCTGGGGAATCGTCTGTGAGGAATCAGCACACCAAGTGGGCTGATGCTTTCCAAGCCCAAAGGAAGACTCACATTACCATGTCTAAGTATTAGCTTCAACATTGTCCACAGTGAGTCAATATCTCACTTCGGAAGGTTTGTTTTCTTCAGATATATATGTGTGATAGATTTTCTTTTTCATCCATCAAGATCAATGTATGTTTCTACTCTAAAAAATGAATTTACAATAAGGTGGTGTATTTTCCTACCATCTCCAACGTGCCACCTCAGGGAAAACTGTAAAAAATTAGAAAGCCTTTCTTTTACACCAACCAGAGGTCTGATAGGCAAAGCCAGGTTTCTTCCACCCTGTGTGTAACAGCTCTACCAAGAGAGGCTGCACAAATGAAGCTCAGAGACTAAACCAAGAAAAGACAAACTCTCCAGTTTTTCTTGTGCCAGCTTTAAACAACCCACAGAAAGAGAAGTGGTAAAGTTGTCAGGTTTTTTCCTCAGCTTTCACTGCAGATGCACACAAGGCCATTTTAGGATGCTGCCATGCTCACCAGATCCTGACATGGCTTTTGCTTTCCAGTATGCTAAGGCAGGTCACTGAATCCCTACCACTGCTCACTCCAGAGCCAGGTATGGCAGGCAGGGGGATTTTCCCATATCCCACTCTGTTGAGTGCTTTGCAGCAGCAGCACAATCTAAAGACATGGCAAAACAAGGGGAGCCTGGGCCAGAAAACGTGGAGCCAGCAATTCATTCCATGCTCCCTCTATCCCCTGTTCAGGCAAACTTGCTATCACATTCAAGAGCTGGATGAGCCACGGGATCCAGAAAATGACCACCAGATTACTAGCTCTGAATTCCAGCTCATGTTTCAAAGATCTCTACTTCATTTGGAATTTTGAGGTCCACAAATTTTTTGCTATTTTTTTGCCTTGTTTTAGACATCACTTTATACCAATCTGCCATTTAAAAGATATTTAAATTAATGTAGGAAAAGAAAATGGGAATTAGATTTTGTCTGGCCGTTTCAGATACCAATGAATAATGGAGCAAAACCGAGATGGAAATTGAATGTCCCTTATTTCAGGAGAGCTCACTGCAAGGGGCTGATACAAAAGCCACTAGGCTAAATGGGAGTTCATGGATTAGGTTCTTAACAAGTTTCAGATGATCAGTCATTTCCATCAGTCATTTCCAGAGATGGGAATGAACTTCAAAGGGCTTGATGCTGAACTGAACTTCCAAAGCTTTCTATCTGAACATCCTGGGACTTGTAGGTATGTTTCCAATCATCTGCAGATGCAGCCTGCAATGAAAGGAAACAGAACTCTGAAGGTTCTGTGTTTTGCAGACAGAGAGGTCAAAAAAAAAGTGTTTTGTTTCAGGAGATGGTCAGTTCATTCTCCCACTGATTCTTATCAAACACTCACACAAGCAAGCTGTGAACCACAAAAACAGGAGCCAAACTACTGGAATTTAATAGCTCATTCTCCAAAATGTATTGGCTTATAAACATACACTGTGTTCTCATTCAGTGCTAATTTACTTTAACAATAAACTTATTGTGACTTGTGTTCCCACTTCAAAGAGAGTTTTTATGTGGCAAATGGGAGTGGCATAAGTGGGAGTTTTCTTCTGGTGAATAAAACAAAGATACAGTAAGGTGAAAAAAAAAGCTCAGTAATTATCCTCCACGGGGTAGAAGATTATATAATAGCAGTGCCTCAAATTATTTGCAGACGTGTCCACATTTGAGAGAAATAAAAGCTCTCAGAGGATAACACACCTGTGCCATGGGTAATTGCCCTCGCTTGCAAATCAGAACTGCCCAACAGATGTTCATTCCACCACACACAGACAGCAGGAGCAGTAGGAAAGGCTTTGCCTCTTCCCAGAAGTGGAAAATTATTAAGCCCACCATAAACTGGTACAAATCAGCTTTGCCTGCACCTCCTCCTACAGCACCTGCTTCAGCACAGAGAGTTGATCATCTCTTGACAGGATAAGCCCAGATGTGAACTACCTCAGAAGCTGCCTGGGAGGTGGGCAAGACTTGGAGGAAGCAAAAAGAAACCTGCATCTATGAGAGGGTGCCAATAGCCAGAAAATGCAGGGAGAGCAGATGTGAAGTGCACAGGGAAGAGGCAGGTGCAAGAGGGCTCCAGCATTCCTGCAAGACTCCATCAAGCCTCTCACAGAGCCCTGGCAGCAAAGCTGCTTGGCAATTGCTGAGGGATGACCAGCCCATCCCATCAGAACAACTTGGACCCATCCGCCTGGCACTTGGGTATTTTTGAACCACTGTCCAGGGTTTTCCCACAGGGTTTACAACCCATCCCAGAATGTCTGGCTGGGCTAGCCCTGCCACAGCCCTGCAAGACTCCAACACATTGAGGGATGGATTCCTAAAGACACTGGGGCCTCCATCCCATCAATTCAGCTCAAAACCCCCAGTGTGAATGTCCGTGAGGAGCTGGGTCCAGCATCTCCCCTTTCTGTTATTATGTCTTCAGCAAAAGCATGTTGCTTTCCTTTCACTTTCTAAGCAGTTCCAGATTCCTTTCATGGTACCACTTGATTCAGTCCAATGACTCCCCAGCATTATCAAGACTGTGCTCTGAAAGAGCAACCCAACAGAAGAGCTGTTTGCAGGACATTGGAAGGGACAAGGTCAGTCTGACTTCCACCCTGTATGCCACAGCTGCCTGGAAAAATGCTGACTAAAACAGTTTTTCTTGAAAAAGATCAATATCATTTTGTTCAAACCAAAATGTTTGGGGAAACATGTCAATTATGATAAAACTGTAATGGGGAAAATAGTCCAAACATTCCACTGCAATCATATAATATAGTTAATGCTACAGTAAATATTTACTTTGACCCTTCCTAGCCATGCATTCAATATTTAATAGAACTATTACATTTAACATTAAATCTAATAGAACAATTTCTAGGGAAATAATCAACATTTCCCTGAATTTGCTGCACATGAGATGCTGAGATTTTCATTTTTCACTTCGATTACAAGGGAATTTTAATTTTTAAACACTTAAGACTTCCTGCCAGCCAGGAACTTTGGCTCCTCACCACCAACAGTCCAAGGTCAGAGTAGTTCACTAGAATTGCTGGTACACCTCCTGGCTCTTGTTCCTGCAGGAGTGACTGGGAGGCAGAGCACCAAACTGCTTATCACAAGGCAAAGCTGGCTGCTTCAGCACAGAGGTGACACACTCAGCGCACCAGAAGTGAACAAAGACAGCAGTGCTGGCCAGAGCCTTTTCCTAGAACACCTTTCCCAAATGGTCTGCCATATGGCCTCTTGTCATATATAGGCATGGAGACTTGTGTTTGACCACCTCAGAATACCTCCCAATACTTCATACAGTCAAAAACCAACGCATATCTATCAGTTGGATGCAACTGGGAATCCTTCCAAAATACTTAGCGGGAATCTTGCAGTATTTGTCAAGCATCTTACAGCGTCAACTGTGAGTCAGGTAAACCTAGAAGAATTTTAACTTGCATTTTTTTAAACCACACACAGGTAAGCCGTCCCAGTTACTGGAGGTGCGGTATGTGTTTAAAATGGAAGCACAATGCACCTGAAGACCAAGAAATTGGAAGGCATTTGAGGGGCTTTTACTCTAAAGTCTCACAGCTTTTAGGATTATTTGATGTGCCTGAGTTTACCAATACCTAAACTTGATAATATTGGTATTACCAACTGAGAATATTTTTGAACACTATAGTATAAAATAAATAGCTTTGCCTTATAACTGTAATTTTTGTGAACTGCTTGCAGTACACATTATAAAATCTTTCAACTGGATTAGGAAACCTAGGAGTCAAAATAGACTGAAGAAGACATAGGTAATTTCCTGGTATTTGCAGGATAATTTGAGCAGCTTCTTTTCTCTCTTCTTTCACTTCACCAAAGGGCTGTGACTATGCCAAGACTCCACAAATTCAATACCATAGCGGGGATTCCCGGCCAAACTGCATATGTACAGCTCAGATGCTGATATGGCGTCACACAGCACTCACTTGGTGAGTGAAGCTGCACTGCACTTGGGCTTTTTCACCCCTTTTGCACCCCTGTTTGGGGACCCCACCCCAGCCTAACACGGTTATGAACTCCACACTTCTGTTGTTACTGGTCCTCTATGGCTTTAACCTTATGATTATTCCTCTGCCATTGCAGTGAGCTGGCCTGAGCACAGGAGCTTAAAAAGTTCCTTAATATGGCAAATGAAAAAGGGAAGACTGAAAGGAAATGCTACTGATACTTCTACCAGCTCTCTGAAGATAGCAGAGCAAGCCATCAAAGGGCTTTGCTTTGCCCAGTTTGCAAGAACTTCTCTCTGGGACCTTCAGTGCTCCAGAAGGAAAAAAAAAAAAAAAAAAAAGAACAGGCAGTGACTGTATTCAGGTTAATCTGCTGCTGTCTGTGCTCCCACATGCTACCATTGTGTTAAGGGTCCTAAGAGGCTACTGATAATGAGGGTATGTACATCTATGCTCTTTCCTTCAGCTGCAGCATAGAAACACCCTGAGATGTCCTGCATTTCAGTTTATCTGTAAATATAACCTATTTATAACAATTCCTCCCTATACCTTACTTACAACTGAAAGGTGCTGAGATAGCAGAAAATGGAGGAGGGAGGGGTTAGTAGTACAGCAGTGACATGTTCTACACCTGACTCAGGAGCTCCAGGGTAAAGGTATGGAAAAAAAAAAAAAAAAAAAAAAAAAAAAAAAAAAAAAAAAAAAAAAAAAAAAAAAAAAAAAAAAAAAAAAAAAAAAAAAAAAAAAAAAAAAAAAAAAAAAAAAAAAAAAAAAAAAA
>NW_020955510.1:235657-273129 GCF_003031625.1 Empidonax traillii
AATAGAACAATATGACTGATAGAACAATCCTATTTTGTTACACATTTTCCACTTCCACAGAAAGCTTTATCTAGCCTGAATGTCAATGATAGGGGAAATAGGTGTTCTTTCTAGGAAAGGCCCGGCCTCTGGCATTTAAATGACATGCTGTCTGTAGGAGAAGAGATGAGAGCTGTTAGATGAACATTTATCTGCTGCATTTTTAAACTCTGGCACACTGCATCAGAAGACACCTCAGCCTACCTGGGTCTGTCGTGTCAAGTACACGGCCTCCTAGTTAATGAGTTACTTAATAGCTCATAAAGTATCCCCTAGGCTCCCCTCAAACTATAACCATTCCCATGCAGCAAACCAAGCATTGATCACACACTTAGAGGCGTTTTCCATATCAAGCATCAGAAAGCAGAAGAAAGACAGCGCTAAGATCCAATAAATTCTTTATACTTTTTGTTGAGGGGTCAGAAGATGGGCATCTTGTTCACATGCTAGGGGACAGGCCCTTCCAGACTGCTATTTCATTTGGTCACTAAAACGTGGAGGGACAATTAAACTGTGTGATCATCCCATAACCCTTCAGACTAAACCTTATAACAGGACCCTAACACTGAGCTAAATCAAGACACAGTTTCTATTTTCCTGGACATTAAGCACGGTCATTGGTGACTCACACAGACTGCAGCAGGAGGCGAGCGTGGCAGAAGCTAAGCTTGGTTTCCTCCGGATCAAAGGGCACAATCCATTGGCACAATAACCCCAGCTAAAGTGTCTGGATGGACTTTGAAATATGCCAGAAAACGTGAAAGTTTGCAAATTAACTTCTATGTTCCATCCCATTCGGCTGGTGTGGAGTGCATTAAATGCTACCATGGAGCGTGTGTGAGAGGGTACTGGACGGAGGACATTTAATGTTAACAGTGGTACTTACAGGGTCACTGGCAACAACAAGTGGTTATCTAAGTGACTGACAACCCAAGCCTCCAGCTCAAAGGTTGCTGTTTCCTTTGCATTTGTGCTATTTCCTTTGTGTTTGTCCTACTACTAATAAATGTGTGTATTACCACTACGATGTGTTTCTTGCCTCATCCACGAATCCTTGTTAAGAAATCTATTAAGACTAGAGCATCTGATCAATAGTAGAATATAGTGCAGTTATAAACTATAAAAAAAAGTGAATAAGAATTTGAAACTATCTCGCATGTTCCTCTTAGAGGACCCTAAAGGGTTTTATTTCAGGAGAGGTCTAGTCTAAATGAGTATTCCACATGTAGTGACTTATGGATATGCAATGCATGGCTAAGCTAGTATACCAAATAATGAATGAAATCTTAGCCGGAAAGGTAGTGCTTATTGGAAGAATTTTTCCAGACAACTGTGATTTCAATAGTTACATTAGATTTATAAAATACTTCAAGAGTAAACCATTCCTCACAGTGCATCCACATTCATAGATTCAATGCTGCACGCAAAGCATACACCACTAATGATGCATGCTCACAACCAAGGAGCTTATATGTAAACATATGTTCTCTGAACACAGGCACTCTACCTGTGCTTGCAGGCACAGTTTGCAGTATTCAATGTTCCCTAACTTTCTGAGAATCTGTGGGCTGCTTTAACAAGAGAATGAAATACCCTTTTCAGTAATAATCTCTCTTTCCCCACAGCCTTCTGGAGATTTTTGCTGATATTTTTTGATTAATTTTGCTGCCAAGCCATAAAATGCACACAATTAAAGCAGTATTAAGGGAGCTTTGGTCTTCTTCCTTTACTTCCACAGGAACAAGCTTCATTGACCCAAAACCATTCAAAGCAGTATCACTTCAGCCACGTTAGTATGCATGGCTGTGCTGCTGGAGCTGCAGAGAAGGCCTCCAGGGCTAGGCATGTCAGCATGATGCCAGCAATTACATCATCCCTCAGTGATCCCTTGGAAGAACCTCACAGGTTTGGATTGGGCTGAGCATATCTGGACAAGTGCTGGTGTGTGGTCAGGCAGAGCTTTCCAAGAGCAAGCCAGAGCACTGTCCCACCGTAGGCTCATGGAGTACAGTGTCCCACATCCCTGCAAATGTGGCCCTGGAGCCTGAGTACACCCACTTGGAGAAGAACTTGGCTCTGGTACAGCTCCCAGGAGCCACTTTTTGCTTCTTCTGCCTTCTGCATGGGATTGTTTTAAGTTACATTTGTAAGTTCCTTTCACCCTTGTGTTGACAAGGATTGCCTAGAGGGAACCGATTACTTACTGACCTCTGATCCCACACCTATAACCCAGGCCAAGCTGTGGCTCTGCAGGCCTGTGGGAGGCCCCACTCCCAGTCCTGAGTGGCTGCAGAGTGGAAGGGACAACTGAGCTGGAGGAGGTCTGCAGAACCTCACTGTGCAGGAGGGCATTCGCCAAGGAAGGAAGCAGGTTGACTTTAAAAGCATCATGATGTATTTAACCAAGTTGACAGAACAGGAAGAAAGAACAAGAAAACAAACTCAAGGCAATTTACATTTGATCTGGAAATTATTAATATTTGAGACAATAAAGACAGACCCCCCGAACACTATTTGCATAGACTCCCTCCTCAGAGCCAAACCACACTTTAAAGGACTTCTTCTCGAAAGAGCACTGCCGAATTGAAACAGAAGTACTACCATGACTAGAGGGTTTTGGTGCCAAAAGATGTCAGATTGAACACGAAACAGAATTTTCATTCTTTTGTGTCCTCCATAAATATTAACAACTTGACACCCTGTAATGAAAGCAAAAAGCACTTAAGCACGGGCAGAAAAACCAAACTAGCCAACCATTCTTCTTTTAGGATTACAATTGGAAATTAGTTGTAGAGGTCAGAGTTTTCCAGCACCACTGTAGGTTGCGATTAACTCCATGGATATTGAACGCACAAGAGGAGAATTTGGCCTTGCATGGGACAAAAGGCTTGCAAACTCCATGAAACAGCCACCCCATCCTTCCAGTCCCTTGTTGAATGGAAGCAGTTGCCAAATCCTTGTCAGTCAAGTGGCCTCAGCCCACACTCATGCCCAACAAGCAGAAAAGTTCAGCACAGGCTACACCTTCCTGGCTGCTGAGGAACCCTCCCAAAGTGACCAAACACTGGCTGTGGCCAACAGGCACAGCATCACCCCCTCGCATCCATTGGATATATTGACAGCGAGTCCCACAACAAAAGAAACTTCAGTGGCTGGCCAAGAAGTGACAGGGAGAGCACAGCAGCCAGGATTCACTGCAATGCACTGCTTTGATTCGCTTTTCTCGTTTATCTAATAGAAGTATCTGAATGTCTTTACGAAAAGAAAAACTATCTCATAATTTAAATCAGCGAATAAGATTTTTTATCATGCCCATCAAAAAAGTAGGACCTTTCCTCTGGGCAAGAACTTCTACCCTCCAAAACATGCAAAAACAAAGTACTAACTGCTGGAGTGGAAAAAAAGGAAAAAAAAAAAAAAGGCAAGAAGGTAGACTCAAGTCTAATATGGTTTGGTTTGGAATATCCACAAAGCAGGGGATGTTCTGAATTCTGTGTTTCCCTTCAAGCATCTCTCAACAAAACTTTTCTATATAGCCTTTGGAGAGAACTGAAGAGGACAGAAAATTGCCACTGTGTGGAAGTATCAGGGAGTAAAAATAAATATTTGTTTCAATTATTCCCCCTCCACAGACCAGTAAAGGCTTTTGCATACCCTGTCAGGAAAGAGACATTTATTGTCAATTTAGGTTATTTTTAAGAGTAGCAAAAGTCACTAAAAGCACTACTCTGTAGTATCTCGATGCTCTTCTTAAAAATCAAACAGACTTAAAATAAATTTCAGAAACCAAAGTGAGAATTAAAGTGGCAATGATACATCAGACAATAAGAATACTCCCCAACCAATCACAAATATTTCAACTTTTCACTCTTTCAGGCTTTTCAAGTCTCCAGAGAGCCTTTTGAATGCCTGTCCTGCTCACCACTTGCTGTGTCTGAGACAGGAGCAAGCCAACCTCACTGAGGGCTCTGGACACAAAAACTAGTTGCTCAAGGAAAGTTCCTTTTTGATAGTGCATGAATGCTTTGCCTTCAAAGTCCAGTTGCAGGGACTAGGGCTTGCCTAAGCTCTGACTTCTAATGTTTCCACACCCTCCAGTACAAGAGGAAGGCACTGCAGAATCTGTTACTTAAACAGCTTCTTTATGATTTATTACTGTGTGGAACAGGGTAGCCTTAGGTACATTTCTGAACCTCAAACTGTATGTTAGAAAGGCAGTCCCAATCTCAAAGAAACATAGAAGACAAAGAATCTTGTTGTTTCAAGCATGAAATGGAGTCTGTTTAAAGTCTAGAGAACCAAGCAAGCAGCTCTGTAGGGAGATGTTTCTGCAGAGAGTGCCATAAAAATTCTCTGGGAATACCATTTACTGCCACTGTCCTCGCTCTTTCTTTAGCATAACTTTGGAAACACTGACTTCACCCATCAAACACCTCCTGTACAAATCTCAGACCTTCCTGAAGGGAACCCAGCCCTGCCTGGAAAGTCCTACCATCTACTGAGACAATTTTTTTGCTTCAGTAAATACAAACTGTGGGTGCTCCCCCCTCAAGGAAGGGTTACAGCTCTGCAATGTTCCTAATCTCTAAATTGTTTGGGTAATTTCATTTTACTTTGCTGATAGATCAGGAATGTATTTTGCAGAATCATTTACTGATTGCCCATTTCATTCCTTTTGAACTATTTCCAGGAAAGGTAAGGAAAGGACAGGGACATTTTCTATATTGTCATTCCTCCACATGCAACCATTACGATATTTGGCTTTAGGTGTTGTTCAAATATCCTCTCCAAGGAAAGAAGATTACTCTCTCACTCTCTCTCTGCTCACCACTGCCTTTCCTACTCTCCAGACAGCGGCAGGACAGCTGTTGTAGGAGCTTATAGGGGAACCATGACCTCTGGCAGAGGTAACTCCCACCAAGGCTTCTAGAAAGGGCCACAAGCCAACTCTTACACCACCTTTTAAAATCTCCTACCACAAAGATGCTCTGAGTTCCTTCAGTTGCCTGTACAACGTGCTCCCAGTGTTTGACCAATTCCAGAAAAGGCTTTACCAGGTCAGTCTACACTTAAGAGCATTTTGATGAGGTTGTGCAGGTACTTTACTGCCCAGTCAACAACATGTTTAGGGTAGGAGCTTCTAACTTTACCACATCCCCTGGATCCCAGCAGACTGTCCTATGCACCAGATGCTAATACCCTTCCTAGGGCTCAGGATGATTTCATCCAGCTTTTATGCAAAAGTACATAAGAACAATATAAACACATTTATATAAGAGACAAATGTGTGGTTTAAAATTACTTCATTTAACAAACACAGGCTATTGAACAGCCCCATCTGCACACGAGGAGGGCAGCAACAGCCAGGTGCATGTGTAGGAGAAAGGAAGGATGAAGCAAGGAGTTAAAAACAGAAACAAGAGCTGAGTGCAATGTGAGTACATACAGAGGAGGAAAGAAGACAGACCCTCTTAACGTGGCTCAGCCGCAGATGGGTCTGACACCGATAAGTGTACCGTGAAGTGGAAAGGCGATTCCAGTGCTGTGGCTTTGGATCGTCCAATCCTACCACCACCAAACTTCACTCCTCAAGGGCTTTCTGCAAGCCGCTGGGCCTAGGCAAGGCTGGCATTCACCTGAGTCGGTGTGAGATTGTTAAATCTGCTGTTTGCTTAGGTGCAGACACTGGGGCACAGACTCGCTGAGCACTCCCTTGGAAAACCTACGGCATTACATACCCAAATATTTGAAACTTAATGGGCACTGTTCACTTAAGTACCATGGGGCTCACCTCAAGAGCTTATTCTCAATTTCTGTGCATCTCCTCCCTTACTCATGTACTTAAAATGACCCAATAACAGTGGATTGCATTATGAGTGTCACTGAAAATGACATGTTAAATATGCTTACCCTGAACTGGCCTTAGTCAGTCCCAGCTTTTTACCAGAGAAAAGTTGAGTAAATCAAATTTTTTAAAAATTTCCAAACCTTTAAAACAGACATAGATTATTCTGTTGAAGTTTTTGACGCGTATTAAAACCACTATGTTAAAAAAAAAAAAAAGTCACAATTTTGCTAATTTAATTTAAACCAGCCGTGAAAACAAAGGATTTAACTCTAGTGCAGTTAATGATTCCAATAAAAAAATCCCTAGCTGTTTACATGTTTTACACAAAGACTTTTCCTGGCCCCTTTTAGCTGTCCATACAATATGTTGTTAAGTTAACACTTAATAACACCAGTTTAATATATAACAGAGGGAAGGTGTACTGCAGCCTCATTTGCTCTACTTAGCAAGTTCTATTAAATTCTGTTTTTCTCCCTTAGAAGATCGTAAATATTCCAATGTTCACCTTTGAGACTGAAAGTCTAAAGTGCAACTTAATATGGCCAAATTGCTTGACAAGTAATTTGTGACCCTCAATTTGAAACCACATTAAAAATACCTATTTTGCCAAATGGGAGATCTGAGGCCAACTGGAACATGAAGCAGAAGGGCGTGTTAGTTGCACACTTCCCCTCTCTCCACAAATCTGTGAACCTGGCTGTGTGAACCCACACAGTACTGCTGACCGTGAAGGAACATGACCTGCAAGCCCTGGTTTCCAGGTGAATATTGCTGTGCTGGTTGGCACTTTGGGGAATTTGTCTCTGGACAGTTAGTGGTGATGTCTGGTGGTGTTACAAAATTTCTGTACCAAGAAGCACTTCCTCTGACGCTTTGAAACTGTGATGAGTTCCTAAGGGCTACAGATGCCAGACAATGGGCAACTCTAACAGGGACGAACATAGTAACAACTTCCTCCTTTTCGACGTGGGAAGTGGACAACAGAAAACTCCACAACAGAGTTTGAAGCATGAATTTTGGAAAAGATCTGTAAAGGAGACCACAACTCAGGCTTCTGGGGACTGCAAGAACCCTCAACACAGAAGGAAGGGACTTGCCCTCGTAACAGAACTGTCTTAGTTCAATAGCAGTCCAATGGTCTGTGCAGGGAGCCAGGCACCCAGTGGGAGTTCTTACAGAGTGACCTGTGGGTATGTGTGCTGGGGAGTGCAGGGGCACATCCAACATCCACACACAGCGCTAGGCCACATCAGCAAGTCAGATATGGGGTTGTAGATGGAACTTCATCAAACATTCCAATTTGTTACTGTCCTCTTAACCATTTTCTCAGGCTGTGTTGACTTCCCACATCCACTCCCCAAACCAGGAAGGCCATAGGAGCTGAATAGTGCCACACCTGCACCAAGGGCTACTCCACTGTGGGTGTGTCCCAGCCTCTCTGCTTGCCCAGAAATCTCACTGCAGTCCATTGGGACCCCCCTGCAAGTGGGGCTGCATCCCTGGCTCAGTGCAAGATGTTTGCTAGAGAAACGTGAGCTCAGCTATGAATTCAGGTTGGCAGTTTTGCAAGGGTCTGCAGGGGGAAGAGTAGTTTATGCTTTAGTACAGCCTAACCATTAGTTCTCCTGATGACTTATTGATGTACTCGTTCCTCAAGATTTAAAGCCCGCATTGCAGGAATAGGAAAACCGAATCTCCAAAGAAACAAGTGTAGGAGTAGAAAATACACTCTGACTAGAACTTCAGCAGAGTCATGGTTCTCTTGTCAATAGCTGGTAAAGCACTCTCAAAAATATCTAAGAATTATAAGCGAAGTTACAAATATGTCTTGGTTTGAGTAGCAATAAGAAAGCAGAACTCCTGATAGTGCATTTCTGACAGCACTGACTGACAGTCTTTGGTTTTGTGGGGGTCTTCTCGGAGGGTGGTGGTGATGCATATTACCTCCTTTGCTGGAATCCAAACTCATTCAAAGGATTTTTTATTGCAGAGTACTTAGTGCCTCAAAGTCTTACCTGAACTGCCATAGAACACAGACACCCTCAGACACGAAGTTTCAGGTCCAGCTCTAACATGTATACATTTTTACCAGTTGTTCAAGGTATAATGTAATTAATTATAGCAATTCAGCAGCAATTGAGCATGCATTTTTATACAATATTATAATAAACATAAATGAAGAGATAATTTCTAGACATCATTTCTTCCTAAACCACACTGATTCGTGATACATTCTAAATGAGGTGAATTGACACAGCTGCAGCGTCACCAGAGCTCTCCTGCCTCTTACTGAGGTTTGGAGAGAAGAACTTGAAACTCCCCTGTGTTGGGAAGAACATGGAAGGCCTCTCTGCCCCTTAATTCCGGGTAAATGCAAAGCAGAATCTACAGCTACCCCAAACAGAGAAAAACAGAACATTTCTGGGTCTGATTATCCACCATCAAGTTGCACTGGGCAAAGATGGTGAATGCCTGAATTGTGCAATTCGGTTTAGGGCAGATATCCAAGATCACTGGGGACCTGACGTGGTGCTGCCACACCAGCAGGGTGCTCTGCCCAGGCTAATTAGTTGGTGTAGAAAGCACTAAGACAGCTCAGCTGCTGTCCCACTCACAGCTTGCTCCAGCTTGCTGTTCCATGCATCTGTTCAAATGCCAGGCCCCCAGCTTGCCTGCAGGTCATCTGGACTGTAACTGGCACGCACAAGGTAAAGCACAGAGAAGTCAAGCTTTTCATGGCAACTGCAAGTTCTCCTTTCAGAGGGCCATACTGGTTTTGGCTGGGATAGGGTTAATTTTTTTTAATCGTAGCTTTATCATGCTATGTTTTGGATTTGTGATGAAAACACTGTTTCACTGCACCCCTGACATCCCTGGGTACTCACTCCTCCTAAATACAGCCCTGCTGCAGATGAGCTGTTCCAGCTAGATCATCTCAAAGGGCTTGTTTGCCTCAGAGATTCCCTTGTGTCCCCCAGTGAGGTTTAATCATTCCTCCTCTTTGAAGGTGCTATCAGTAAAAGTCATCTCCACTTCCCCATACATGCAGCACTTACACTGTGATCCAGCTCTCTAGAAACGATTGCACACAGCACATAATTTAACAGGGATGCTGTGGATTTAATAAGACACTGATTATGCGCAATTACAGAAGACATACAACTATAATATTGATATGGGGTGGATCACAGGGCTGAAAATTCGCAGAGACATTTCATAATCAATTGGCATCTAACATTACAACTTGCTGGCCTACAGAATCTCTGTCAAATGCATAATTGGGAGCTTTAATTAAAGGACTACCCACAGCTTTGTGAAGAGCTAAATACCAAGAGCCTGCAAAAACTGAAAAGAGATGATGTCTGTCACGTTCTTATTACCCTCAGATATGCTACCAGCAGTGGTCACATGCTAATTACAGGTCTCCTGCAGCAGCACACTGGGCAGTTTTCCAGACTGATATCTCCACTGCAATCAGAACCAAACTGCAGCTTATCAGACTCTGTTAACTTTGTCCCTGCTGGAGATGTTTCAACACCTCACCCTTGGTTCTTGGGAATTATAATAATATTTTATATTTGAGGCACTTAACTGCTATAATGGATAAACTGATGTAGTTGTTGCTCTTTCTAGATGTTCATGTTGAGGCATCACACCCAGAGCAAAACTTATCTTGTATAGGCTAGATTAGAGAACCCACATGAGTAGTGCCAATAGACAATGGGTAAACACACTTTTTAGAGCACCTGCATTTGGGGCAGGGAGAGCTGAAACACAGATGGGTCACCCTCCAGCTGCAGCAGCACTCATACAACCTGTGGCTGCCAGCTTTGGGCATGGAAAGAATTTGTGGAGAGGGGTCTAAAAGGCAGCAAAAGCTGGTCCAGCTGCAGGGTCTGGTTACTGGATCATTCCCAGTGTAGGTGGAAAACGTAAGAATCGCTTCTTTAGCCCTGAGCTCCATCTCCTTCCTGGTTGACAGTCCCATGAAAGAACTCATTGCCAGCCACAGCATTAACTGCTTGAAATACACACCTTGCTCCTATGTTATTTCTCCCAACTAATTTGTTCTTATGCATCTATTCCCAGTTCCATTGCCTAGGTATCCACTAAGGTCATAAAAGAAAAGGAAGGTACATATTTATCCTATAAGAGTTCAGTGGACTTTTCCCTACCTCTCTACTGATTCTTCTCTCCATGGTTTTCAAAGGCTAGAAGTGCTTTGTTATGCCTAGGCTCTGTCCCTGATCTGTTCAGTCACCTCTTCTGTTCAACCCTGCCAATTAATTACCAGTTACATTACAGAATGAATGACAAGGAAGGATTTCTTAGGCTTGTGCTGGGAGAAGGATGGACTCCAGTACACCACTCACTGGTGAGCAGCCCACAAAACACCCAATAGCAGCACAAGGGCATTGGACAAGACACAGTTTGAGCTGAGCCCGGCTCGGGGGAAGCCAAAACACGCTTCATACCACAGCACCTGCAGGTTGGTGGCCAGCTGAAACAGCCCTGGATTGTGTTTCCCTTTCCTTAATTCTAAGGTGGCACCACGGCTGGCACTGGGTGCAAAAGGTCTTTCTGTGAGACAGAAAGCTTGCTGCACTTTTCAAGTTAGCTTGATGTCGCACAAGGGAACGTGCAAAAGTCCCTTCCATGGCTGCTGAGCCTTCAGAACTTACACAAAGTAAAGGCTTTCAGGCTGCTTTTTGCTCTCTGTTACCCCAAAATATGTCTAGCTTTTGCTAACAGTGATAACTTATGTTTAGAGAGGTGTTGGCACTTACCATATTATTTCATGTAAGCTTCAGGTGCTATTTGCTATGGACTCAAAATGTGTCTCTGGAAATATTTTTGTTCAGCTGCCTTTCCAGATAGCAGAAATCCCAAATTTTTTGCATTTGGCACTGCACAAGGTGTCAAGGAGACTGAATCCTAATGTACAAGGCAATGACTATACATTTATTTACCAGTGGAAATCACATATTAACAGCTGTTAATACACAAACATAGCTGAATAGCTAATCCTGAAGCTTCTCTCTGTTCCCTTGGTTTTCAGCTTGGTCCACAAAAACCTTTGCAAGCTGCTTCAAAAAGGATCCACAAGAGATTTTCACAGAAGAGCAAAACATGTCAAATTTCAGTCAGGATCCACAGCTCTCCAGGAAAAAAGAGAAAAGCTCCACATTAATAAAGAAGAATGTTGAGTCTGTGTAATCAGGGCTCATATCACATATTACTATGCATGCTAAACCTACTGTCTATAATATAGATTTATTGAGAGCAGTTCTGCAGTTCTGGCCACTGGATGATTGGAGATATATGGGTTTAGAATTTAAGCATTTATAGAAAAAAAATTAATCTCCCTTTGGAGCTAAAAAAATTAATATGAGCAAGAGTCTTTCATATCAGAAATCCTTCACATGTTTGTTATTATGTGAATCCTCCAGAATATTTTCTAGCAGAAATACTTGGCACAGTTAGAAAGTTCCAATGTATTCATTGAGTTTAAGAAAAAAAAAAAAATCAAATTAAGATTGTAAGGCTAGTGATGCAGTCATATCCCTAAATATAACCTGAGACTCAGACAAACCAGTAGTGGGAGGACCGTTTATACTTAGTGACTAGGTTGTCAGCGTGAAAACCACAAGTGGGTTGTAAGTGTAGGGTTGACTGTCTTTGGCTTTTTTATATTTGCTGATTCAGCTCTGACAATCAAGGAGTGTTGTCATTCAATTCAACTAAGCAGGCTAGTTCAACTGATTTCATTTTTATTTCAGTTTTGTTTGCCTTATCTCAATCCATTTGGCTGATAACTAGGCCTGGCAAGAAGCATTGGCATTTTCTTTACAGATTCTCTTCTCCAAATATGATATTGCTTGTCTTCACCACCCTTGAAACCAGACATGCACAAAACCAGACACATGCGAAAAAAGACTCCAGCTATGTCCAGTAAAAGTTAAAAATGCTCTGTATGCCACACAAAGCCAGGACTAGAGACACTTGATCCACAGGAGGGACTTGTATGCTAGGGTAAATTACCAAATGCACTGCCAAGCAGATCAATAATTTGGGGTGTTGGTTTTGAAGTTTTTTAAAGTGTTCATTAAATGCCAAAACACTTTACACCATGTTTTCCTTCAAGCCTGGCTATATGCCACATTATGACCTTGCCCACAGGTATTGATCACTATTAATCAGAAACTGCTCCCCTCTTCATATTCCTCTTCCTTGAGGAAGCCTTGCTCTTAAGCAGTTTTGGTGCCATTTTCAGAGAGCCAGTTCAAAAAACTGAGGACTAGAATTTTTTTTTCCAAATTCTAATGCTATTTTGAAAGTTTATAAGCAGTCAGAAGTGACATCACTTCTCTAACATGTTCTTAAGCATAAGTGGTGGGAATTTCAAAGCGCATTCAGCATCGGTCTTTTTTATTTTCTCATTGAATCAATAGTCAAACTTCTATTGACCTTAATGGGAACTGAATTTGGCAAGTACTGTGAAAGCCTCACTCAAAAGTAAAGCAATCAAGGAGTTCAATAAAACCAGCAGACCTGGATTTCAGGATTAAAAGCAACACAGGGCTCTTCATGTTGTCCTTCTTTCCCCATTCATGGCCAGCATCATCTGGGCTTCTCAGACCGTGTGCACCTCTGCACAGCAAACAGATACAGTCAGGGGCCACAGAAGTCAAACTGCCTGCCTGAGCCCTCCTGCTTTCCAAAGGCTCTCGCACCTTCCTACACAGTATGAAAAAATAATAATAATAAGGCACTGTTTTGATAGAGACAAAATAGTTGTTCAAATACTTCTGCTAATTTCACAAAGACGCATGATAATGTTTCACATATGGCTCGGTGCCTTTTAATAACAGAAATTGAACACACATTTCGAGATACAAGTTTTGTTGATATGCTGCTGATAGTCCAGAGTAACTGTTTGCCTTGTGGTTTTAATTATTCTAAAGACAGCCCAGGGATCATTTACCCAGAGCTAATGGGTTTACAGGCTCTTTAAGAAGCATGATAAGCCCACAGATGTGGCAGGGAATGGCATGGGGGTCAGAGCTACCATGGGGGCCTATACTCTGGAGGATGCGAAGGTCGTAGGGGAGGGTTTATCCAGCAGCCTCAGGCCTCTTAATTATCACATGGCCGTTAGGATAGCTGTGTTCTGTGTAAACATCCCTGTTTTCTCTGGAGGGGACTCTGATCTTGAGAGCACAGTCCACAGCCTCAAGAGCCAGTTCCTGGCTTTGCAGCAACATAGCCAAGGATAGGGCTGGACCACTTACGCCAAAAAGCAGGCCCTGAGGTCAATTTCCCTGTTCCCTCCCAAAGAGTCTGGCATTTATCCACAGCAGACACCCCCATCTGTGCTTGCCAGTCTCCCATACAGCCAAAGTACGTCAAGAGACCGGAGCTATTCTCCTGTCCTCATGCAAGTGCCTATCTTGCCAGTACCTCATGCCAGTCCTGGGCCAGTCTGAGCTGGAGTGGAAGCTGAGCAACTTGAAGAGGACAGGCTACAACTAGTTACACCAGCTAAAACGACAGCGTTTTGGCTGCATAAAGAGTTTTTGGTTGCCATTAAGTCCTGCACACACAAGGCACGGTGGTGTCCCCATCAAGGGTCATCACCTGCGTTAGGGCACATGGGGAAAAGGATCTGTAGCTCACAGGGAACATGCCTGAGCCTCTCCAGAGCAAGGAGGACCACCTCTCCCGAGGCTTCAACTTCCTAGTTGCAGTGGTTTTACCTGGATAGCAAATATAGAGGGTTTGAAAGTGCATCAGGGTATTTTAAGCACAGCTCTCACTTAACACTGACCTAGCACAAAGTCACTGGTGCTACTCCCAGATCACATAAGCAAAAGGTGGGTAGGAATTTGGCCCCTTCTATAAAAGCTGTGTTACATGATGTTAAGCATAATTTCTTTTAGAACACAACCTGTTAATCATTCTAGACAATTACTTGTATTTTAGGGATTAAACATAATGAACGAACTCATTGTATAAACTCTGGAAACATCATTTTGCAGGCAGAAGTTGATATTATCTAGAATACAGAAAGTGCAGACACAAAATACAGGAAGCCCAAGGAGGTAGAACCCAAGCATATCTTAGGATTCGTTGTTAACAACAGATTTAAAGTGCCTGAAATTGCAACAGGTTGATTTCCCCTGAACGGGGAGAAATTAGGAAGCCAGCAGCTTCACAGACATCAACATAACCACTCTCATCAGCAGCAGAGGAACAGTCAGACTTGCCAGCTGCAAAGAAACCTTTGCAGTTCATGTGGATCTTCAGAAAGGGATCAGGCTTGACACATTATAAGTTTCTCCTTCTTTGCAGGAGACCCTATCAATTTTGCAGAGGTTTTCAGCCCATTATCACATTACAGGTAGACAGTTGTCATAAAGCATTAGATCTAAGCAAGGCTGACAGCATAACTGCAGGCTAGCTCCAGGCTTGGCAGTCTGTGCAGCACCTGCAGGCGCAGGACCAGAGTGTGCTCCATCAAGAGACAGGCTGGCATAATCTGCTGTGAATCACTTTGAATTGCTGCCCTTAATTGACAGCGCACTCAAGACCTGGCCCACTATGTAGACAAAACTCTTAGTACTAGTACACACACACTCTTGCCAGAAACCTGCTTGCCATCAGATGAGCAGTGGCTAGAGACCCACCTTTTTCACTAGAGCAAGGGCTGTATTTTGCTCTGCTCCTTCATTACTGCAGGCTCATCATCATCACAAGAATAAGCAAGAAAAATGTTTCTCCTGAGAACTGGTGGGGGTTTGTGGAAGAAGAGGGGGGGGGGGGGGGAGTTGAGCAGTCAACATGCTGCTCTCCTGGAGAAAGGGAGAGGACACACACTTCAGATAGGACCAGTCCTCGGAGAAGTGCACAACCAGTATCACAGTGCTATGTGACAAGGCTCTTGGGGTGAGATAGCAACTTCCTCTCTCTCTGGCATCCTGATGCATCATTCAGGTTTCTTGGCATCTTTTCTTATGGATTACATAGGGGAAAACACATCCAGGTGATCTAGACTGCAGAGGACAGAAGTTAGGATTGCCATCCTTGCACTCTACCATAACCCTAACCCTGCTCCCTACAAGGCAGCAAGCATTTGCTAGAGATTTAAGTAGGCAGATGCTGAAACTTCCTTGGTCAGGTAAGGAGGATTCCTCTTTTATTACTGCTGTCTCAACTCACCTCCTAAATAAACTCTCACCTCCTTATGTCCCAGCCTAGGCTGCAAGATGGACACCTCCTTTGACTTCAAGGTTTGTTGTTCTAACTGATGACAGAAATTTAATTTTAGGACTTTTAGACCCAAATTTTTATTTGTGATGTCCTGGAAGCATAAAAACATTGAAATTGAAGATGCAGAATTCTCCACGCTGCCAATAGAGGATGTAGAGAGGCCAGAAAACAAAAGGGGATTCAGGCCTTAGAGGCCTCTTAGCAATCTCAGTTCTTTAATTAAAGTTCCAAAAACATTTGCTGAAAAGATTAGGGGGCAACATTGAGAACATGTTAGGGGGGACATTCTGGTTATTGAGCTAAGTCTCTTCTCTGCCACAGATGCAGTTCTTTGCTTCCTGGTGAAAAGCCAGCTGGAAGGAAAGCCATGAAGATATCACATGGCTGAAGGAGAGCTTCCATGACCAGACAAACCCTTCTCCTTATTCTTTTAAAGTCTGCAAGGCCCAAACTACAGTACCCGACAAGACCAGCAGCAGCTTGCTCAGAGCTGCATAACCTACCCAGGGCTGCATCCTGCACAGGCTCTGCCTCCCTCAGCATCCACAGGGACCAGTCCCATCTCCTTGGCATTTGTTTAACCCCACACGTTCATTTCAAGGGCCGATTTGTAAGAGGGACCACCAGCAACAAACATCAGATCTGGTTTAGGACTTGGTTTGAAGGCATTTAGATAGAAGAATAATTGCACAGGGATGTGGTTTACTCTGGAGAAATAAAGGCTGTGTTTAAATGTCTGAAATTCCTGGTGACTCTAATAATTGCAACCTCTGCCTCAATAAAATGCACAAATAATGTTATTGAAACATTTCCAATCAGAAGGTATTATTTTTGGTTTAAAACAGATGCAGTAGTCAGTATTTAAAAGGAAGACGTCTGGGCGGGCTCACCTCTATTTCAGGCGAAGAGAAAACTACTGGAACATTGGTTTAGTCTCTCTTTCTCTGTTTTTATAGCCTTCTTATTACAACATTATAACCTCCATACAGTTCCTCTGTTGATTTTTCTTACCAGCCAGAGAGTGGCTCTACAATCTTGCACTGAAGAGAGTTCTTTACATTAAGGTATGTTTCAGAGCTTGATCTGGTAAGCCATCACATCCTTGGAGCAGTAGCTGAGCATCCTCAGTACAACAGAACCCAACAGGCACCAGCAGTGCTGCAAGCCTGGCTGTTGTGCCAGTCTAGCAGGCACCAAATGAACACAGGACCTCAAGAGCCCCCTGCCAGTTCTGACTTGGATGATCACAGGGCTACATAACAAGGGCTTGCAGAATCAAGATTTTATTTTTCAGTGGCATCTTGACACTTCAAGATGCACCCAGGAACCTACGAGTAAGTCTCTGAAGGTATAAGGCTGGTAAAGTGCCCACCTGCAACTTTAAGTGCTTAAATATCAAGTGCCTGTGTTTCTTCTGGAAAGAGACCTCAGGATCCCCAGCACTCTTGGAATTTTGCCTTGAGCTCTCTGCTGACCTGCATTGCTCACATGAACAAAGTCAGATGCATCTCTCAGAAGCCGGCAGAAATTGGGCCAGTGCTTCATGATTCATGTGCCTATAGGATTAGCTATAATTAGCTTCTTCAAGTAAGACAATAACCGTATCATGCTATTGCACTCCATGGATGCGGTATCAGCACATATGGAAGACATTTATTACTATAAATATTCGGGCACTTGATAGTTATCCAAAAATATAAAATCAGGTTAATCATTCTATCCTACAATCCCTGGCAAGAGATTTGAACTCAGGTTTCTCTGGCTCAGATTAAGGTTTTACATATATGATCACTTCTGCCAGCTGGCAGCACTGAAATCTTAGGCTGAAGGAGTTCTCCAGCAGCCAAATCTATCTGCACAGTAACGTTGCAAAGCTTAGCTTTTTGCATGCCGTACACTACCTAAACATGCCTTGCTGTTGCATAGAGCTATGAAAGTTTATGCAGGACAGAAGAATTACTTTTCTTTTCAGAGTTAATCATTAACATCTCTCAGGGAAATAAACAACTGAGGCTATTGTCTTATTTCCAAAGGTTGCCCTGGGGCAAATGAAATACTAAACTAATTTGCCCCATAATACAAGGGTAGCTACACTGTCCCCACATCCATACATGTAAAATTGTTTCCAAAAATAAGCTGGAAGAGGAAATCTCTGAAGAATGCATAGCTACCCATCAGAGCAAAGGCACGGGAGAATAAACAAACAAATTTCCCTTTTAGAAAAACACTCAGCAACAGCAGCATCAATGGTTATTTGACTTCCAGTAACACAGCATGCCATCCTTGGATTCATCAAGTCTCCCACAAATACAATAACATTCAGTGGCCATTTTACAGTCTATTAGGTGTCATAAAAGCTACAAGACCCACGTATTCCTCTCCAGTCCTGCTCTTCAAGGGAAACTGCTGGGGTTTCAGTGCAATTGGGTCCATGATTTGCAAAGTTATAGGAAACACAGGCCCACTCTCAGTACCTGGACCTGTCTCGGCCCACCTGCACCACCACCCATGTGTATAAAATGAAGACAGTTCTCAGATACCAAATATCCAGAGGCCTGGCCATGGCTCATGAGCCCGGAGCACACAGGTCTGGGGCCAGGACAGCTACTTTCACAGGACACAGAGTCAGAGCCAAAATAAGGCACTGATGGATCAGTGCCAGCCCAGCACAGAGGCACCCCTGCAGTGAGCTTCTTGAACTGGGAGGCTGGCACAGAGCCAACAGGACCCACACACAGCTAAAGCTGCCAGCAGGAGCCAAGCTGGCTCTTTGCAGAGGCTCTGTGACACATCTGTGTCCCATCCCTCAGTGCATCCCAGAGTGGACATACTACCTCGATTATTGCATCACCCATCAGCTTCTGGCCAACTGACAGCAACCAGAAAAGCTGGTGGGATCTTATTACAAAAGGTTACAGAAAGAGAATGACAACTAGCAGCTGAACACAGACATGCTGGTGTGTCTCTCTGGGATGGGGATTCCTCCCAGTCGCATATAGCTGCTCAGGTGTTTGCCTTTAAAATAATGTTTTTTTAATGAGTGGCATCAACCTGATGTCCCTGAAGAACAAAACTTTCCTGTACCACCATAGTAACAAGATGCCAAGTAGATAAAACACCTCCTCTTTGAGCCACGTGCAAGAAGGTTGAAACAGGTAAAACACATACAAAGTTTCTGCAGTACATAACATAGGACCTCATGTTCTCTTCCTTCACTGGGAAAGCTCAAGTAACACAAATAACCTGTTCAAGAAGGTTCAAGTTTCCCTTCCCTAGCATTCATCTACTTTACAGCTTAGGGACTTACCACCACCGTGTCACATGCTTGCTTGGGAAGCACCCTGGCTCTTCCTCTTTACCCTGTCTGCTTCCAGGATGAGCCCACCAGCATTCTCCTCTTCTGTAGCCATTCCTGCTCCTCCATTAGAAGGCTGGAGATAGCCCACTCTCCCCTGCTTGCTGTGGCAGGTCAGCACATACCCACAGCCTGCAGAGTTCCTTGCCCACCTCTCTCATGCCTTGCATGGCACTGTCCACCAGAGCCCTTCACCACCTGCTAATTAGAAGTGAGCAAAGCAGTGGGCTGAGTCAGCCAAAGCCCCTCACAAACACACCTGGGAGCGTTTAAGTAAGTGACACCCACCTGGGTCAGGTCCTAGAGCTGAGTGAAGTCCAACCTGGACTGATGGCTGCTGCTCTAAAACACCTCCACCTCACAGTTCCAATAATGTGCCTCTCACTGCACACCACTGTGCTTTGGGCAGCAGGGGGAAAATAATCAGGGCAGCACATAGCAAGTGCCTTCACTTGGTTTGGAAGGCTGGATCATCAGATGGATATTGCAGTGATTGGTATATTCATTTACATGGTCATATGGGCAGTATATACTACATTTTACCCCATATATGCATTCGCCAGACAATGCGTCCATAGATCCTTAACTCACATTGCATCATAAAAAAAAAAGAAAAAATTTGCAGAGGGTGAATGCCTGTTAATCATAAGCTAAAGGGGAAAGGAAAAATTTTAAGTGATATATAAAGGGAGGAAGTGACTCAGTGGGTGGGAGGGAGGGGACAAGCATTCCAGACAGATGGGACATGAATAACTTTTCCGTCTCCCTCTCTCTCTTCTCTCCCAAGTCCTGCAGGAACTGCTGTGTTGAAATAGTCAGTCATTAACTATTTGATGAGGTTTTAAAATCTGAACTGAATGCTCTGGATGTAACCAACTATTATTACAGGGTCTGCATCGTAGCAATGCAAGTGTTGGAGCCCTCTGGCAAGCCATAGCGGTGAGGGCAGGACTGAGCACTCTGTAGGAAAAGCCACTAAATGGCGTCAGCTGTTCAGCTCTGCACAGCCCCAGTAATGCTGAGGGAATCAGAGCAATAGTGATTAGTGAGTTTGCAGACCAACTGTGACCAAGCAACAGGGCTTCCATCCGCACAGCCGGCAAAAGAGCTGATCTGCAGGCTCCGCTGGCATCGCTCATCCTGCAGGAGCGCCGGGCTCTCCTACGCACTGGGTGAAGGTCACACTGCAGGAAATTACTGGGGCCCTCCCAAAGTCCCCTGGCTTTTGCTGTCCTCCCAAAGTGTGGTCCTTAGGGCAAATTCTTCCAATTAAGAGCATCCACCTTTTCAGAGGGCTGGGGTACAGCCCTTTTGGTGCCAGTTCAAGAGCAGGATCCTGACCATGAGTGCTAATAAGTTACCCTGGTGCCCATGGGAAACCTCTCCTGCTCAATCCACCTTATGCTTCACAAACAGTCTCTGAGAAAACCTGAATGAAGCATTTCCCTTGCTGGATGCCAAAGGCTAATTGACCAGCACAAGACCTGCTGAACTTGGTGGAACCAGAGTGGATATAATCACTCAAGAGAGCCAATAACCAATTAACTGAATGGCTTCAGCAGTTTCGAGGTCTGCCTATTCATTCAAGAGCAAATCAAAGATCAATTTCCTAATAAGCTTTGTAATATCTGCTATTCCTTCTCATTATTATTATTAGTATTGCAGCAGTGTTTTGTGCATATAATGAAAGAGTAAGACAAGACCTGGGATGGCCTGAGTGGTAGGAAAGGAGTGGGCTAAGTGTGAAGACAAAAAACCATATATACTTACACACAAATATATAAACCAGGAATGCTGTGCAAGCCCTCCATAGCACAGGCCAGGTCATGATTGGATTCTGACCACAAAGTAAGTGCCTACCCCTGCTGATCACTGTTACCATTTATCAGGGTTTTTCATAAGGAAAAGCAAAAAACTTGATTACAGTCACCAAGTTGCAGTGTTGTGGCTTAGCCTGGCCTTCCCAGGACGGCCACGTTGGCGAGTTGCTGACAGTGGGCAGAAACCAGTGGGAGCCAGTTGGCAATTGTGTGGCAGCCCAGAGTCCAGCTGTTTCTGGCCTTGCTGCGGTGACAGCACGAGGCAGGCCGGTCACAAGCACACACTCTCTTCTGCCACTGAGGACACAGACCTCTGACAGAGGGCTGGGGCAGGTAATACCTTCATCTGCCACCATTCCATCCATCAGAGCCCCGAGAGATCTGCTCCTCAAAACCTATCATTGCTTTGCCCTCCAGTTCCCCTATGTGCTTTGCTTTTGAAATTGCAGGTTCCTGCTCTCCCTGCTGCTAAACCATCAGCTGAAATGATGTGCCTTTTGTCAGGAAGCCTCCAGCACTCCTTGCAGTCTTCTCTCTTGCAGTAAGGCAAGAAACAGCAGTGCAATGAACAAATTCCTTGCTGCCTCCCAATCCCTCCTTTTCTCATCCCCTGAAATCAAGAACTCTTAGAGATAATGATCTCGTCCATGAAGATACAAACAGCATTGTCTACATTTTTCAGCATCTCCCTCATGTCACATGTTACCAGGCAGCCTTCTGATGAGAGTGCAGGTTTCCCTTTTGGATTCTTGGCTCTGTGTGGCCTGGGGACAGTCCCCTCCATAACAGCAGAGCAAGACTGCTTTCATTTCTCTCGTGAGTTTTAGCTGAGAGTGTTTTACTAGACTGCACAACAAGCAAAACATTGCAAAAGAAGTCTCTAAAGGAGAAACTGAGAACTCAGAAGAAGGGGATGATGCTGAAGCCCTTTTTTAGAGGAGCTATAGCTGGATAATTGTCCAAGACAGAATGGCTTGTTGACTTTCTCACAGCAAAAGGCATGGGGCTGTTTAATTGATTTTAGCCTGTAACTAAACATATACTTCTTTCAGTATAATGAACAACAATGCTACAATACTGCTCTCCTAATGTAAATTGATCCATTACAGATGAGTGTTTAGATCAATGTGTGATGTCCTGATTGGAAATAAAACTGTTTGCTCAAGATCGCTATAAAGACAATGGGCACTGATAGATGATATTTATGTGACAAGGAATGGCTCTTAAAAAGGAGGTTGCCAAGACCATGTCCATCAGTTACGAAACCAGCACTCACCAGCAGCCACACAAGCGTTTTTAAAGACAAGAAAGAGGAAAAGATCCCAGCTACCTCTCTCAGCCCCACAGTCCTACTCACTTTCCAGTTTGGAAGCTCCTTAGCTCCAGGCTCACTGGCGTGTGGGCCAGAACCGCCTGGGCAGGGCACCCAGTGCTCATGTTCATGGAGGGCTGAGTGATGCTGTTTATCCACCCGCATTATACTGGAGCTTATTTCCTGCACAGAGCAGCTGGCTTCCACTGGGAAATTGTACCACGGTCTGTGTCCTGAATGCTCATGTTCTACCATCTCCCTGTATTTAGACAGCAGCTAATGGCTCCAGCTACTTTCCCTGTCCATTGTGATCAATAGATGTGCCTCTCTTGCTGGTAGCTATTTGCTGTGGTCTTTCATTACCTCACTTGCATGGGGCATTTGTGTACCAAGGGGGTTGCTGGAGTATGGGCTTGCCTGGACTGTGTCCCAGCCGTTCATCACTGGGGCAGCTGCAAGCACTTCCCTTTCTGCTGGGGCTGTGTCACCTTTGAAAGGCGCTGCCAGTGCCCACCGGGGTGGTTGGTGGGACGGGACTGCTCCTGCACCACGGCATGGAGCCCAGCAGCCTCCTGCCAATGTGATCCCCAGCTCCACAGGCAGAAAATGTGGGCAGGATGGACCCACACCCACCCTGGTACCCTGCATGGCAGGTGCTGGGCAGCCCAGCACCCAGCCCTCCCCGGCACTGGCACCACTGAAGTGGCCACCGGGGGAGGCTTTAAAAAGGCCACCACAGGCACCACCGTAACACCTCAGCATGAGCTCCCCTGAGCAGCTGCTGCTGCCCAGGGGGCAGCGCTGGGAGCACCAGGCGTGCCTGGCACTGTGAACCAGGCAGCCACAGATGTCCATGCTGGGACAGGGATGAGCTGGCTCGGCACAGGGACACCCAGCTCGCAGGGGTTGCAGTGGCTGTCTATGAATAAATTGGGTGGTGGGTGGCCAGAGGTCAGGAAGGGACGCTGGGTGGGGGAAATTAAATGAAAGGACAATGTTGACACAGAACAAATGATGCTAAATGGCTTGTGAAAATAGACCCATTAAGGGAATGATATTCTGCAACAGCCTTTAAATACAAATAGAAGAGACAAATAGCCTTTAAATACAAACAGAGGGGACTTGGTTGGTTTGAGAAACCGATGGCTGGGCCCTGTCGAGAAGGACTGCATTTGCTGGTCATGTCCTGCTCCACTTTCCTTGCAAGAGTGCCCTTCATGTCCATGAGACCAATCTGCTGCATTTTGTCCTCCTGAGGGCTAACACATTTCAAACACTTCTCTGGTCATCTCTGATGATAAATAGCTGAGCCTGTGATGAGTCTCAGCATATACTTTCATCACATGGTAAAGGTGGACTGCTGTGCAGGCAGGGGGAACAGTTTTTTAAAGGCCTGAAAGTGTGCTTTCTGTCCTCTCAAAGCCAAGGGCATGTGCAGTACTGATCCAGTCTAACTTGGGACATAGAGAGGTCATCTCTCAAGTGTATTTGTAAGTAAGGTGTCAGGGGACAACATGGTGGTTTTTGCTACTCAGGCACTGTTGCTCATGCTCAGGTTATTCAATTATTTCAACTGAGGAGCAGATGTCTCAAGGCCATGACAGAGGAGCTCTGTTGCTCTCAGCATCATTCCAGCTCATGCAAGGTTCAACAGTGTCCTTCCAGCAGCCTCTTTCTCCCTTTTTCATCCTTCTAAAGAAAAGCATAGTATCAAAGTAGGTCAGAGGAGCTGCAATGTCTCCACAACTGTGGACAAAATGGCTCAGCTGACTTTTGGGTGTTTGAGGAGGGTGCAGCATTACCTCCAACACTGTTTCATGCTACCTTAATAGCTCTGCAGTGCACAGAGAACTGTGATACGAAACAGATGAGAACTGCAACAGAAAATAGCTTTTCTGTGAGTGGTTGTCCTTTGGGGTAGTGCCAGCATTTAACTTTGTACTTCACAATCCTATCGTGTCATGAAGCACATCCATTTAAACATGAGATATAGAGACATGCGGCACATGGGTTAAGAAACAGCAGGCACAGCCCGCTGACAACACCTCAGTAAGGTTGGGAATAGTGTCTGTCTCTGGAGGGGTCCACACAGGGGACATTATCTTTCTATCTCAGAAGGGTTGTGGTCCATGCATGTGTACTTTGTGTTTGGCTGGCACTTTCTACCATGAGGGAAGTCAGTCCCATAGAAAGCCCCAGGTTGAAAGTTGTGCCCAGAGTCACTCTGCAAGGAGACACAGGTTGGTGGCACATCTATTCTGGTGCTGCAACAGAAGCAGGTCTGGAAACCTCCACATGCTTACAGCATGGGTCCTCCGAGCCACCTGCCGTGGTCTTCCATAGGTGCACTCATTCCTCCTGGTAGTTCAGATCAGGTTTATTCTCACTGGCTATTGCTCACTTCACCACGGCTCTTGCCAGCAAATGAGCTGGGACCAGCAAAGGTCTCAGCCAGGTAAATTCCTAGGAGGATGCACACCAGGCACTGGCAGTACCAGAAGGCATGAAGCACATTGCCCCAGAACTACGAAACTTCCTTCTGTTATAACAGTGACAGATACCATCTGTGAACATTCCAGGTTCACAAGCAGCAAAGAGCCTCTTTCTGTCACTATCTTGGTGGGCTCTCAAAAGGAGTACAAGGGAGAACTCCGTCACTAGCCAAAATAGATTTTTCCTTGAAACAGCCTCAGCTGAAAACTAAGACCTCAATTCAAGAAAATTCATTTAATTGTAACAGCTACTTCTAAGTAAAAAAAAATGTCCTTCATTACCTGGAACTTTCACCCAAATGAGAAAAGCCTAACAAAAGACTAAAACAGGAAGGGAAAGCCAAATTCCCCTTAGAATATGGTACAGATTTAGTAGGGAGAGAAACCACCATTCAAACAAACTACTGAGGGCAACAGTGATTTTCCAGCTCCTGAGGTCTTCAAATCAAGACCAGATCCCTTCCAAAGGGTAAACTACACCACTCCTCTTAGGAGGAACCAGCTGTAGCTCCTGAAACACTACCACGGGACAGAGGGGATGGCTGCCTTGAGCAAGTGCTGCCTTGCAGACAGAGCCAGCAGCTGCAGGGCTGGAGCACGGTGTGACAGGTCCGCCTGGGACCCCTGGCAGGGTCGAGTTACTCGGCAGCAGGGCAGCCTTCCACACAGCCAAACCTGCCAGGGGACAGCAGCCACAAGTCACCAGCTCAGCAGGTGACCCTCACTTTGACTCCCACCACCTTTATTCCTCCTGGCTCTAGCGAACCACACCTGCCAGTCAAGCAAAACCAGCATTTGGCCATCAACAACCAAAAATTTTGGAAGGAGGGGAACCCGCAGAAATCTGCACTTCAACTGCTGCTGTCTCTCTCATCCATATCCTCTTTTTGCCTGGGGTAGGGCTGACTCACCCTCAGCACACTCCCCAGCTGGCAAAGCTCCCCACTGCCTGCACCACTGCCAAGGAGTGAGCCCACAGGTTTCCTGCCATCACAGAGAGATGGGGCTTTCACACTCCTGAGCTGTCTGCATGCCAGCAGAAATGAAAGGGGTCTTGGCAGGGATGCCAGAACCACCTCTTTCCATCCTTGCTTCTGTGAACTTTTCAAAGGTTTCAAGGGAGGCCTGCATTTGCTGTTCCCTGATGCCTTTGTCACATTGCCTGCTCCTCAAGTCTCAGGCTGCCAGTGTCTCTCCCCTGGATGACTTGGCTTGTGTTATTTTGTGTTAAAACCAGAATGTTTTTTTAATGGCTATAAATAAGTTAAAACTGCATCTTTAATTAATCACTGCACTTTATATTGTAAGTAGAGATTTTTTGTAATTACTCGTTTATGATTTTAAGATGCCATTTGCTCACCGTCAGATGTATTCAGCCTTTATCCCTCCATGTTTAACAGGTTCAGGATAGAAACAAAATTTCATCGATGAGGATTCTAATCCCTTCAGTCTAAAATAAATAATTGGTTACTAAGCAAATGGGAAGAGATTGAGTGGATACTTTTATCTAAGCAACAATGAACTTGAGGCAATAATCAGTATGTTCATAATCTTAAAACATTTTAAACTACTCTTAACATGTTTATTTTTCACTCACACAGGTTTGAAATTGGAAATACATATGTCTGGATGACTAAAACATGAACAACAAATAGGAGCAGCAGCATGTAAAGTATAGAGAAGTAGAAGCATTAATAGAAATATTTCTGCTATAGCAGCTATTAAATGTTGGGGGTTTTTTACGGTTTGAAAGAAGAACCCATATGCTTATAGGATTTTTTTTCCCCCCAATTAAAATATGTGTGTGTGAGTGTGTCTTTAAATATTATTTAGCTACATACACACAGAGTGCATGTATAATATTCTCTACAAGAGAAGCTGAGAGCTGCTTCTCCTGTAGTTTCTTATCCTACTGGTAGGCAGAAAGGACACCCAGTGCAACACCATCAGCACCTCCACAGCATCTGCCCGGGGTGTGGGTGCAGTTTTGAAGGCCAGGTCATGCCCTCTGTCAGCTGCTCCCACACCCGTGAAGACCAGCGGAGCCCCAGGCTGGCCTGCTTGCCTCGTGCATCAGGACTGTGCCCACAGGTCAGAGCAGAGGCTGCACCTCAGACAGGCGCCAGCTGTGCCCTTGCCAGCTGACTGTCCCCATGGAAGGGGCATGCGCAGCTCAGGACCCTCTCAGAGGTCAGCATAGGGAGAGCAGTTGTGCACCCCAGCAAACAGCACTCGACTAGAGGCTGTTGTGCACAGCTTCCAGGTGCCCTGAGCAGACAGAAAGATGCTTGGTTTTACTTGGTCTCAAATCAAATACAAGTGGCAAGCAGGTGGCTGGGTACTCAAAGATTTGGTTATGCCCCCCCTCTTCCTTATTTTTTCCTCAAGAGAGCGCATAGATATTTTATATAGGATATAAATAAGCCACAAAAAAGGGAGGAACTATTGCATTGGAACTATAGAAAAAATAATAAAAACTTTTTAAAAATTGCTCTGCCTCAATTCCTAGACAACTCAAGTTTGACGTGCAGTATACGATTCGTCTGCTAGGATTGAATCCAGACACTTACCACTTTGTTAGCTTAAGAATTTTGAGCAATTTTTTCCATTTATCTGTATTCTCCCCGAAAACATTTCACACATTTCTCAGATACATCAATCCTTCCGGCATTCCTCTACACACTCAGTAGGATGCCCTGCTATAAATATAATAAAGCCTTTTATTATGTCCATTAACCATGGACATGTGTGCTCCAAAAGTTTCCTGACACGCAGTCATTTGTGGCTTTTTAATTATAAACAGAAAAAATCTACGAGCAAAAGAAGACAGCAGACTGGAAGTGGATCTTTGTGTGTGTGTTTTGAGTATATTCTCCTAAGGGCCGATGGCACCCCCACCCTCCTCCTGATCCCATCAGAGACTCCCTATGCATGCACATACACGTGCACAGAAAGCCAGTAACACAACAGACCAGTCCTGGGGGGTACAGATTTGTCAGCTGTGCCGACCTCAGGGGCACTATGCAGGTTTTCAAACCCCAGTAACACTGAACAACTCTTATTTCAACAGGCAAGTATGTCCCCTCCATCTTGCAGACCTTGTTCCACTTGAACTCAGCAGAAAAAAAAAAAGGCCCAGTAAATTACTTGACAAATTAAGTCATATTTATTGAATGCGTTTTATTTCAACAACCAAAAAATTCTAACAGCCTAACAATGCACATAAGTTAAAAATTAATTATCACTTAGTGATAACGAAGATAAAGTTGATTTACATGGAAAAAAGAACATTTACAATATGTTAATCCTTATTCACATTGTTGATACCGCAATAAAACACAATTTGTTTTTTTTATTTTTTATTTCACAAAAAAGGCGGAAAATTGTGCTTTGTTAAGAGGCACTACAAGAAAAGTTTCTTTCTCCAAATAGATATTATATGATGGATATTGAATAAATAGACATATATGCATTGTAATTCGCAAAGTTCTGGCAAGACCACAGGCTAAAATGCCCACAGATTCACTTAGAACCACTGCAAAATTGGCAGTGAAATTAAAAATAAAAAGGCAAGACTCAGCATTGAAAAAATACCTAATAAAATTTTTGGTTGAAGTGTAAAAGATACCAAATGTTGATGCCATCATCAGATGAACAACCTTACTTAGCTTGGCAAAATTCAGTTTCCTTTCAAATGTATGGAGTGATTTCAGCTACAGGATAAGAAGACAGTTTTGAAAGCGTAGCTCTGAGAGAAACATAAAGCAGCAACCACTGAAATTCTGATTAAAGCTGCAGCATACTACAGAACTAAAGGATGAAGAGCAAAAAGGGGCATTAAGTAAGCAACCCACCATAATTTTGCAAAGGTATATGAAATTTATGCAGAGATACTCATGTTTCAAACATTAGCTCTGAAAAAATCTCATAAAAACTCCAGAGGTTACTGAGCAGCTAGAATTAGCTTGTATTGCAACGTCTTCTCCCTGTATATTGTCTGTTCTGAGTAAATATCTACACGTAGAGGTTTGTTTTTCGTTTTTAACTCCTACCTTTTATAACTTTCAAATATATAAATAGTATTAACAGTTATATTACATTGCCTGGTGTAGTAAACAGAAAGTAACTTTCAAAGGCATATTGCATGAGGTCCTTGTCAAGGTTACGTGAAAAGCCCATGTGAAAAAAAGGGAAGAAAAAAGCCAGAAGCCTTGTCGGTAGCGTTACGGCTGCGGTTTGAACAGGCGTCTGAAATCAATCCGGCTGCAAGGTGAGGTCTCTGTCTCGGAAATCACTGCACGGAAGTGAAAAGTAAATGCTACTTGGTGTCCCTTTCGACACGATGCCTCAGAGCGGGTGGGTGCTATAGTAGATTGCAGCTTTAGTGCTCACGCCACTGGAGAGTCAGTCAGCGTTAGCTCTGCTTTATGTAACGGAGCGGCTGCCAGGTCACCGCGGGACCCTTCGCCCAGGAGGTGGGCGAGTGGGTGTGCAGGGCCTGGCGTGGCCCCGGCCCCGTGGCGGGAGGCTGGGAAGTGCCCGTGCCTCGGGAGGCCGGGAAGTGCCCGTGCCGTGGGGAGGTGGGACCTGCGGCTGAAAACACATTTCACTGGCACAAAATGCGTGTGACACGGAGGAAGCCCAGCTAAAACAGGAACATGGGGGAGGCCGGCCAGGAGGGCGAATGGGGTGTCAGCAATGCAAACCCTCGGTCCGTCTGCAATTTACCTGGACAGGATTCTCGGGATTGTGGCATTTTGTGTCGCAATGTAACTTTACGTGTGTGTGTGTGTTTTTCACTTCAGTATAAACAAAAAGCAACGACAAGAAGGAAGCTTATAAATTTTTAAGATCTGAAACAGAGAACAGGTAAATAAAATCCACGGTAAAATGCGGTTGATAGTATGAATTCCATACATCAAATCTCAACACATTTATCTCTTTTCTCTTTCTATAAAGACCTCGTTAATAGACAAGTCTTCTATGCACTGAATTTCAGTTTCAGCTATTCTGAATCCCATGAAAACTCATCTGTTCACTACAGAAAGGACTATCTGGAGAGTGGAACATGCTGTATCCTTTTAAGTGTGCATTGTGTTCAAAGTACTTTTAACTTACTAGTTTTCTTTTTAAGGTGCCCTGATTTGTTTTTCCATTTTTTCTCTTTTTTTCCTCTTTTCTTTTTTTGGCAGTGTTGATTTACGTCTTTAAATACCTCAAAAATTACCCATCAAGTTGCCAGATAGGAAGCCATATAATAATGAAAAAAAAAAATCAGGGATAAACATAGAAAATAAATAGGAATTCAAAAATAGTCACCACACCCTGAGAGCAGGCGGCAGTTTATCAAAAAGCCAAAGCAACTCATTGTGAAGTGGTTTTAATACATAAACAAGTCTCATCTTTAAAGAACTCATTTCACAGTCTATACTTTTAGGTTGTAAAGTTCCGTCCCATGCAATTTTAATATATATATATTTTATGTAAATATATATATACACACACAAAGTTGTAAATTTTCCTTCATTAATTTCATAGGACTTTTTCTTCCCATTTACTTGCTAGATGTCCCTTTCATAAGTGCAAGACTGATGAAGGCATAATCCTATGTGACTACAACAATTGCTTCAGTCAAATGTAGGAAGTGTAACACTCGAGTGTCTGTGTCAAGGCAATGTCTGATCGGGCAATGCTGAATTCATTCGGTTTGCACATGGATCATGCGCAATGGAAACAAACAAACAAAAGGTAAAAAGAGAAAAAAAAAAAAAGAAAAAGAAAACCAGAAAATCCTTGGATCAATGTATTGCTTTCTGCGCCCCTGTCTCACATTATCTCTGGTCGATGTCTGCTGGAGCCGCCTTGCTTTTGTCGGGGTTCTCCTCCTCAGGCTCTACTTTGTACATTTCCTCAGAGCCTTCCTCACTGTCGTTCTCCTCTGACTCTGTCAGCAGCTCCTCATCCTTGTACTCTGCCACGTCAACCACTGTTCCCAAATGCTCTTTTAGCTTCCCGTGGTGCTTTACGTGGTAACGTTGGTTCTGGAAGAATTTAATGATGGTGTGTTTGGGGAGATCCAGCTGAGCTGAGAGAGTGTGGATGGCTTCCTGATCAGGGTAGAGACCCACATCATGAATAAAGCTTTGAAGGATACCTAGAGCTTCCAAGGAGATCTTGGTGCGGGATCTTGGCTTTTTGGCACAACTGTCCTCAGTGGGTGGAGGAGGAGCCTCTTCTCTAGGTGGGGAATTCTCCTTCGCAGGCTGGGACTGCTGTCTGTGCAGCACCTATAAGATCAAACAGACACAGACTTCACGTACATGCTGACCCCCTTGGTGCTCGAGATAAGGGCACTTGTACAGGCCTTTACACAGGATCTACTTTGTTTTGGTGAGGAAAGGCACAATTAATATCCATTCTCCATTACCTTTCTCCCTGTGAAGGCAGCTGCACTAGTAACTATAGACTGAAAGGAGAAAGCGATATAAAAGGCAAAAGATATCAAATAAATATAAAGCCACAAAATAAATGAGAAGTACAAAATGCAAGAAATAAAAAGAAACATAAAATAGCCAAAATAAAAGTTAAGTCAAAAGGTGTTACAGTCTCATGGTTCAGGATGACTGGCCAGGTGTCCCATCTCAGACAAGTCATTCTCCTGCTTTGCTCCTCTTCTTCCCCTCCTTGATTCCTCTTGTCTTTTTAGGCTAGAGGCTCTCACCATTTCTTCAAAATGCCAAGTACCACAAAGGCCTAGACACACATGGGTTTGTCGGGTGCTACTTTATCATGAATAATGATTTGGCATTAAAATCCATCACAGCTGCTTTATGGAAAAAAAAATAATAAAAGTGCAGAGATTTGTTAAGATTTTCCTTCTATGAAGAGTGACAGCATAGTAGCTCCACATAGGTGGCTTTAATGTGTCTCCTGAACAGATTTCTCTGTATTACATCTGTAGCAATTTCACCAGTTGAGGAGTTCTTAGTTCATATAATTATAGCCCTCCATTCTGAGAAACCCTCTGGGCAAACGCGCTTTTGCAGTCTTGTAACAGATTTTCACCAGCAGTATCTCCTTTTCGGCAAGTTTAAAGAAAGCATATGTAGCTCTTAATCTTCCTAACAGCCACTTAAAATGACTAAGAAAGGGCCTTGTGCAGCCCTTATTCCAGGGGAAAAAAATACCTGCTCTGAATTGTTCAAAACACAGAGGAGTTCCACATGCTTTCTTTAAAACCAAATCTATACATGAGAGATTAAGGAAAAAAATCCCCTACAGGATTGAAGGCTGGATTTGCCCAGAGGTTTCTTCAGATGCGGGGAAATAATTATTAGAACTCAACACTCAGAGCTAACAAAATCAATATGGGTAGCTATTTTCTTCCACAAATAAGAGGGAATTCTGGCTCTTCAACCAAGAAGAAAATGTCTTTGCTACAAACTGTAACATCCAGAAAATCAACCCTACATTAATGCTCTCTAAAGGGAAAAAATAAGGATAAACAATGGAAATGTGCTGAGAACTTGCACTGAATTTTACACATGTGTTGAGCCCCCAGCAAAATGCTACACTAGTCAAGCTATTACTACAAGAGGGAAGTCCACTGTGGAATATCAGCCTGTTATGCAAATAAATAAAAAGGTTCTATGCCAAAGAGCCCCTTATTCATTTCCTTCATCAAACGCTGGTGCCATGGTAATTTGTCACATACAGCGATCTCCAGTCATGGTTTCTGAAGAACAGCTCGCAGTTCCCAGCCACTGCCCCACCGTACATGTGGCCGGGGAGCTGAGCCTGGAGGAGATGCTGTGACAGCCTGGCCAGGACACTGCCCTTCTCCTGCTGCCCCTGGTGGCACTCGGCCGGCCCTGAGGGACTGCAGCTCCACCGAGCACAGGGGCAGGACACAGCACCACGTCCCTGGTGCCTGGATGAGCAGCTAAGAGCAGGTGTCCCACTGGTGACAGGCAGGGCTTGCCAAAAGAGCCACTCGTGGGCAGAAACGCTGCCAACCTGTTTCGGTGCCAATACATACATTTTCCTCCCAAGCACGTAAATACTCAGGGTGTTATAGGAATGGAGCTAACCAAGGAGTGGGGGAAAGGAGAAACTCAAATGGAAATGACAGATACTCTGATTTATGTTTTATTACATGTCTTGTAATAAAAGAGCATAATGTTCCAATGCATGGAATCACTCAGCTGTTCTTTGAGGATTTCTTTTTTGTCCATGGATTGTTTTCAAAGAGAAGGACTGACGTTCCCAAATAGAAGGGTTACAGACAAGGGTGGGATCCGCACCTACGTCAGCAGGGAGCACTGGAAGTAGCGGAGCCAGGATTGCTGAAATAGCCAAGGACCCAGACTCGTAAATTTGTCACACAGACCCTACCTACTTATCTCCCCTGTAGTGCCTTCTGGCCCTGTCCCCTGACACTGTAAGACCCAGAGCAGCCAAAATCAAAAGGATTTAGCACTACAAATAAACTGCCAGGGAACTTACAGGCAGCGTCACAATGAAAAGCCGCAAGGAGCATTGCTAATCAGAAGCTGGATTGAAGTAGCAGTAACAGAGATAGAAACACATCCAGAAAGGGTGAGAATTACACAGTTCGTTCTTGTTGGACTTGGAAGGGGTTTTTTTTCCCTTTTCAGTTGACAAATAGCATGAGAAATGATCCAGCTTGAAAAATGTTACAAGATTTCCAATCAAATATAATGATGAAAAAAATCCAACAATACAGGATCAGCAGCAGTAAAATGTTTAATTTGAAAGAGATGAAGAGATGCCTACAGCATCTATAAAGCAATCAACCAAAGAGAGGGCTGAGAGCGGGAGGGAAAGAATGATTTCAATTAACCCTTCCTTTTCTGGAGCGACCTCTCCACCCTCTCCAGAAGAGAAAACGCAAAATCCAGGGGTAATCACTGTAAAATATTAGAAAAAGGTTGCATTTTATTTCTCTTATTTTTATCTTAAGTAATAAAAAAAGCTTAAGATGTTCTTGTAACAGATAAATCTCATCATTTCGCTAGCTTCTGGGGGCTTTGCTCTGGATTGCCAGTGGCATTAACAAAGGATTTCAGCCACACTACATTCTTTAGTGACACAAGTTTACCCATATACAGAGAGGTGGACAAATGTACAGAATTTCCTTCAGGTTTAGGCTGTGGTCAGTTTTGCAATACCTTCTGACAATATGGACTACTTAACACAAATGAAAATGTTTCTCTGTGCAAACCAGATCAACTGCTGAGGCACACGGTACAATATGAAATCTAAATTACCTTTTTGTTAAATATTTGCTTTAAACTACATTTGTAAAAGCATGCTGATCAATTTGGGTGATTTGTTTACTTCATGTCTGGTTCTGCATGTCACAGCCTCACTGAGGAAATGGACCATTTTCGGCAGTCCCAGACTTTCAGATCTTGGGTCATTATTAAGCACTTTAACCTGCAGGTAAAATTTCAGCTGTGCTGTGCATGCCCTGCTGTAACACTTTAGGGTTCGGGTCAGTGCTGCTCTGAGGAAGGAATCATTTCTGATCTTCTGTGACAAAGTACAAATGCAGTGCATTTTCCAGTGCAGGTAAACCCCCAACAGTGGTCTGACCTACCACCATGTACATGATGGGCTTCTGAGAGAAGGGACAAAAACAATGGCCATGCTCAGCTTTCATTTTCCTAGGAAAGCTGGGGCTGTGCTCAGAAGAATGCATATCATGGCATAGGTGCCCTGTGCCTCCATTTCCCACCGCCTTCTCCATCCCTCATGCCCTTCCTCACCACTCCCCAGCCACAAGTGGGGCAGCCTCCTCCTCCTCCACATCCACTACCATCTGGAGCTGACTTCCCCATCTACTTTCAAATCAAATGTGAAGATACAGATTTCCTTCCATGCCCACAGGACTTATTCTTTCCATCCCTTCAAGGGATTTGATGTTTAAACTGTACAGGTACAGCTGCCAACTCAGCATTTCAGAACAGAGCAGCTTTGGAAGATGTTGCTTCATGAAGGTTCGTTCATGTAGACTTTCACCTCACAAACAGACTCATTTTTTTCTAATAAATTAACCTGTCCTGGTAAAAAACTTGCAAGAAAATGACTGTGATGGAAGTTGACTTTAAATGATAAAGTGACTGGTCTTAGATTGCACTGCACTGAAATATGATTTGAAGGCCACAATGAAAACCAGCTGGAAGCCATGTGTAAAATATAATAGTACATGCCTACAGGGAAGGAAGTGAGATATTGAATGATTAAATTTAGGAGAGTATATAATGTAGTGTATCATTATGGGAGTGATCAGGATTATTTGCAATAAGCTAAGGGTTTGTGGTCTATCTAAAATCCAAACCCAAGAATTATTTGGGGGGAAGGGATTGCTGAACTGTTTTACACGTATCCATTCCCCATGTCTCAAGGATGCTTTCCCAGAAGAAACCTGATTTCAGTGTTCACACAGCAAAGAGAGGTGAGCAGACCCAAACTGAAAGATGAATGTCATGCAATTGCAGTCTGTGTCTGTACTGTATTTAATTTTGGCTGGATTCACTATGCCACTGATGTTTGTTTCCATTTCCACCCACTTCCTAGCTAGAACAAGACACGTGAAATTGGTGAGTTGCTAAGGGGAGCCAAGCAGGATATGCTTGAGTGGGGTACACACACGCACTCGGGCACAGCAGCGAGGCACCAGCTGGCAACACTCACTCTGTGACATGCCACCTTCCACTGCCTGAGCAGCCTTTGAAGCACATCGGAATCAGAAACTGCATTTCTATGGGAAAAACCCCAGCTCTTCTGTTTCATAGTGTGGTTCTGCCCCTCCCTTTGCAGCCATGTGAGCTCCTTTCTGCTAGGATTTTCTGAGATGATAAGAGACTGACTAAGAGAACCACCAAAAATTTCACACTCTTGAAACACTGTGCATTTGCAGCAGAGGCTGCCCTTTTGAACAGACACCACCTTGCTCTGTGCACTGAGTCAGCACCAACAGGTACCTCAAGTGGCATGTGTTGGCCAATATCAATTTTCATAACCCAAACCCACAAGGAGTAAAGTTGAATGGATTTGCCTTCTCTTTGCCAGAGGAGGTTTAAATAGGATATTAGAAAAGATTTCTTCACTGAAAGGGTTGCCAAGCACTGGAACAGGCTACCAAGGGAAGTGGTGGAGTCACCATCCCTGAAGGTATTTAAAAGATGTACAGATGTGGCACTTAGGGACCTGGCTTAGTGGTGGGCTTGGCAGTGCTGGGTTAATGGTTGGACTCGATGATCTTAAAGGCCTTTTCCAAACAAAATGGTTCTATGAATCTATTCTGCACAGTGGGAAGGGGTCTCATCTTTTAGCTTTCCTTCACATTTACGTTGCTCTCATAGCCAGCCATAACACTGTATCACAGCAAGGATTTTTATGCCGAAGATGGCAAATTTTTAGCCTGCTTAAGGAGCCCAAAATAAAAGCCAGAGAGAATACACAAATGTTACAAACGTAGCTCCAGTACCTGCACTTGGTACACCCAACACCAGCCCTCTACTACATCCCTTAAAGCATTCACGGCTACTCAGCAGGAGTCACCACCGAGAAAACAATTCACTACATACCTCATGTAAATGAGCTTGTTGGAAAAGTTCATTCCCAATGGATAGCTGAAGTCAGAGGGAGGGTGGAGGACAGGCCTAAACAAGGTGTTCAGATGCACTTCACTGAGCACTTCTGCACGCTGAGAGCCCACGGGCAGTGCCTAGCTATCATGTTAAGAGTTTACTTAAGAGACAAACTCTATCACCTTGCAACAAAATCTCATACCTAGAAGGAGGCACTGTCCTTCATAGAAGGTCTTACAGGAATAATCTGCAGAAGATTATCCATTCAAATAAACAGCCTTACACTCTCTAGCCATGATCTCACTTTCTTCACATACAGAAATGTGCAAGAAGAGAACAGGGCAAGCTGCTGCCATAAACAGGCTTGCACCCTGACGGCCTCCCAGACCAGGGTTTGCAGGGGTAAGAACATTAATTAGACACAATCACTGTGCCAAGACTCTTTACAGGTTTTCAGGAATGTCTGTACAAGAAACTGTAGCAGAAGTTACAATTTACACCTGTGTTCATTTCTTTCCTATTCAAAATGTGGTTATTAGACTACTCTTTTTTTTTCCCTCTTGCAAAAACACTTTCATTTGGGTAAACACTGCAGTACTAGTCACAGTTCCAAAGGAAGTATTTTCTCTGGGCTCGTTCTCAGAGTGATTTCACACCTTGACACCATAAAGCTGTGTTAAAGACTGTGGTTTAGTTTCCTTGCTTTTCTTGGATTATACAGTATCCTAAGGTCAAAACTCAGGGAAATCCAAAACTGTTATTAAAAAAGAAAAAGTATCTATGAAGTGATGACAAATTGCAGACTACAGGTGTTAGATTACATTTTGACTCCAGGCAGGTTTAATATACTTTAGTTTCCTTTTACAATTGCCCTTAGCAGATACTGTTATCGGTAAGGGATTTAAAAAATATATGGTACTCAATAAAAGAAGACCGTGTCAAAAGAAATCAATATGAGCGTGCAAAATGGTAGGAAGTCTGACATGGATAAATATGTTCACTTTCATCTAACTTCAATCTGAACTTCTTTTAATTTTGTAGCTCAAATGCTGGCACACATCACGTGCATTTTCCAATGCACCTTAGTAATTGCTTCACAAGAGTAAACACCCTTATTAGAGATAATTATAATACATGTTTGTGATATGATGTGCCCTGTCTCAGGCAAGCCAGACCAAACCAGCCAACCAGAACTGGTGGCTACAACAGTTTTTAAGCCCTAGGTCCCATTCAGCTGCAAAGACAAAGCAGTCACACAGTAAAAAAATCCCCTGAATATTCAGGCCTTTCCTATCAGCCTTCATCTGCTTCTGACCACCACTGGAGCCAGAATATTGGATCAGACAAACCCTGTGTCCTAATCTCTCAGCTCTGAGGTACAAGTCACTCTCTGAGCTACACAAAAGGGGACTGAGAGAGAACTGTGAAGAGAGAACTTCCATGGGGAAGGTGAAGTCAAAGGCAAGTTTGGTTTGGAGGCCAGAATGTGAGCTGGTTGAAGCGATACATTTCAACATCTTTGGAGCACACTTCCCTTTGCTTTAGGGCAGTTGTCTTGCTTAGGGGCAGGAAACAGGCAGTGATCTGAAAGCATATCAAGACACCAAACAAACACCCAGCCTCTGAAATAGCAGCCCCATCCTGCAACTCTTCTCCTGGACCAAATTGTCAAAAATGGTCAAAAAGGTGACAAAAAAGACAAGAAGAATTAAAAAAAA
>NW_020955510.1:274797-420460 GCF_003031625.1 Empidonax traillii
CGCCCCTTGAAGAAGCCAAGCCAGCCTCTCTTGCCTGTAACCTGCGGTAGCAAGGCAGCCTCCCCCACAAGGGAAAAAGCAATAGCACTCTAAAGGTTCATGTTGCCCTTCTGCATGGTGATGCTAACTGGAGTCCCACTCCAGTGGGACTTCAATATCTGTGTTCGCACCGAGGGCCACAAACCTTGCAGTTGAAATTTACTTTCTTCAAAACAAGATCATGAGCTTTGTGGGCCTCTGACTTGTCTCTTCTGTGCTTTCTCTCACAGCCCTATCAAGGCTCTCTGAGGTGCTATGGCATGCAGACTCTGCTTAACAGTTTCCAAATAGAGCCTGAGCTTGGGTGTGGCTGGACGGAGGGTTTGTCAAAGATTTCAGGTCCATTCTGAGTTTCCCCATCCCAACTCTGGTATTCCTAATGAGGAGCTGGCAGAATGCCACAAGAACTAAATAGGCAACAAAAGGCTTTTTTTTTGCTTTTCTGCAGACAAAATACTTCTGGTATCCTCTACACTTTTTTTGTTTAATTAACACTACACATGTTCTCTGTTTCTTTTGAAAATCAGAAGAGTATTTGTGGGCATTGTGAGCAAGATCTTCCCTGACAAGCCCCAGCCTAGAGGTCAAGCTCTAAACCCCTAACTATGGTGGCACGAATGGCGCCACTATAATCATGTTGTTTTCCAGTTACTCAGACCAGGAGTAGGCACTGCATTATTTCAGGAAGAATATGTTTGGATTAGACACTGGATTCTGGTGGGGGGTAATTATTCGTCCCATCAAACTGTTTTAGGTCCTTACAGTTGGCTATTTGGGGTTTCAGGAATACCCAGCTGTACTGCTAATTTTTACAATGGGAGCAGTTAGAAGTCAGGAGAACCTGACTGTTATGGTTAGTGAAAATAGCAGATTTGTGCTGATAAAACACTACTCAGCATGTTTTACAGCTTTCAAGATGTAACCACCAATGCACTTAATAACAGGACTTGTGCAAACTATACTGTGTGAATCAAACACATGAAAGTATAAATATTCCTTTTTTTAGAAAGCAAGTCTTAAAAAGTGCATTATAATCAACTACCATGGTAAAAGCAAAATATCCAGCATTACCACACATGCAACTGGCATAATGTGCTTTATTATACCCTTAGCTAGAAGCTGGGTAAATAAAAATCAAATGACCAAAGTACAGTCTCCTGCACAGATTAGGTCACTGACGACAGGATGCCTTTGAGAATTAGATCTGAAATCATTCATCTTCCTGATTAAGCTCTAGAAAAGGTGGGCATGTCCACAAGAGAGAGGAGGAAGCTACACTGGCATCTCACTCTCAGGCTGTCGAGCTCCATGTCTCACTACTCTTACCTGTACCTATTTTACAGATTCTGGATGCTGGAAGAAAATGGCTTTATAGAAAGTAAACAGCGTGTGCAGTTTATACTCACAGGTTTTTGTTCATTTTTAATAAAATGGTTTTAATATCTTGCTAGTGAGGCAGCATTAGGACAAGGCAGAAGATGACACTGTTAGGGCCCTGGGACCCATCCCTGGCTTTGCTGCTGGCTGCTGTGGGGAGCTCTGTGGATTGCTCAGCCCATGGCTGGCTACACACACATAATCATAGGGGTAAAGCTCACTTTTAACACCAGTCTGCAGCAACCGTAGGTCTGTGTGCAAGAAGCCCCAGGGTTTTGCTAGAAATGCAAAACGCCATTCTTTGCTTCCGTAAGATTAGGACTGTGTGGCATTTTTCAGTCAAAAACGTCAACTGAGTGACATCAAAGTATTGCCTAAGTGAAGTCTATCTACTTTGCCAAGCTGTTTGCCTGGGGCAGCAGGGGGAGTGAATATTCTGACAAAGTTCAAGCAGTTGTTCAGGCATTTTTCATGAAACAGCATATTCTGGTTGCTTTTATGCAGAGCAACTTTTGCTCTTCAAATTCTTCCTATTTTCCTTCAAAGCATTATGTTGCTTGTTGCTCTAAACTGCCGCAAACCCTTTTTTTTTTCATTTGAACTGAAAATAATAATTTAGAAAGGACCAACATATTTTTTTCTTTCAGTATTTCGGAAATGTCAGCAACCCCTTAAACTCAGCTCTAGCATTTCTATAGCTCTAGGCTGTACCACCCAAGGAACAGCAACTCATAGCCGTCTATCTACCCACCTACCTCCTTCACCTTTGTATTTACAAAGGGTTGTACTGATGGGAGCTCTGAAAGCATGAAACGTAATGCGGTTTATAAAACAAGATGGATGTGAATCTTTTCTATCTCAAAATCCAATAAAGTTTATGATTTTTATTGCATGTGGGAGTCCTTTGGTCAATGCAATACTGATTAGCAGCTTGGCCAGTAAGTCTGATAAAAACAGAAAGTACCTTCGAATATATTCTGGCCAGAGACACCTGGGAGTGAAGCGCATGTGTTGCTGCTGATGGCCCCAGGCTTACACACATACCTTGGGATTTCTTTCTTGGTTCTGTTGTGTCTCACATGGTTTTGTTCTATTCTCGCCAGAAAGAACTACTCCAAGCCTCTCTTACCCTCACAACTTCACAGAAAGGGGGCATCATCTTAAAGCTATTCCCTCTCATCGTCCCAACATGTATGAAGCCAAAAAATTTACAACCTGCTTCAGCCAGGGCTCTGGATTGGACTTTAATGGATCCCAAACAGAGCAATGCAGCATTCTTACTCCTTTTCTCTTTTAAACAAGGAAACATCAGGAATAACATTACTCCAAGTCAGCAATGCTTCCCTGGTGCTAATCAGGCCATTAAAAAGGCATAAGCAGTTTGTGTGATGTAAAGGGACAAAGAGAACCACAGAAATTAATCAAAATCAGGGAAAAATTAGAGATTAAAAGTAATAATACTCCTTTCAGCAAACCACAGTCTCAGTGCATGATAAGTGGCTAAAAGACAACAATCACTGCAAGATCTAGAGACAAAAAAATTTCTCCTGACTGCATGAAATGTAAATTAAACTCGCTCTGGTACAGAAGCATTTCCTTCACAGGGCAGTTACTCACTGCTCTTGGGAAATCCAGAGCTGGTGCTGCAAACAAGAGCTGCCACAGCTCACCCTCCCTGATCTCGCCTACGGAAAACACACATGCTCAAAGTCAACAGTTGGAGGGAAAGGAAGAAAAATCCAAATGCAGTACACTTGTTAGAAGAGATTTCCATGGAGGTTCCCTCCCCAGATAAGCAGATGGCTTCCAGTTACTTAGGGTCAGGGACTGCCCGTGTGGTTTCCTGCCTGCTTGCCTTTGTAGCTTATCTAGACCTCATCAAGATACGCAGTCCGAAAAAATTAGAATGGTTAAGTACAGGAATTAGGGAAACTAAATACAAATGAACCCTGGCCTGCACTCCTCTGTGCAGAGGAGTAGGGGAATCTGTGCTTATGGGTGGGATGGAAGCAGTGGTGCCGACCCTTCTGCCAGGGCAGCCACGTTGGGCTGTGGCACATCACATCTGCAAAGGCCAGGTCAGGTCTCATTGATGCCACGGTGCCTCTCCAGGCACCAAAGCCGTGCCTAACTCCATCCAAAACACCCCAGGCAACAGTCCAGCTGCTTTGAAAATCCGCCCTGATGTCAGTTTACAACCCTGCCTGCTTTATCCGTGGTGCCGGTGCCCGCCGGCAGCCCAGCTCCGTGGCATATTCCCAGCCCCACTGGCAGCCCAGTGCACAGCTACAGGATTTGCAAAGCTCCGGGCAGACACTGGCTCTTGAAATGCTGTGCATGGGAGCAAAGCAAAAATCCACCAGGAATGTGTGCACAAGCTGCCATATGGAAAGGGCATTCTCAAATTAAACCCTGAAACCCAGATGAGATCTGAGCGAAGGACAGTTTCACTTAAAGGAAATGTCTGAGGTCAACCAGCAATTAACTGAAAGGTTCTGATTGACTACGCTATTGACTGCGCTCACATCAGACAGCTTCCTGTTTATTATACCTTATGGGCTGTCTAGGTGCCAAGACATTAAGCTGTCAATAATCTATTAATACTAAACAGCTCCTCCCTCCTTACTCCCCCCATACAAATACTCTTAGGCTAAGAAACTGCACGAAAAAGATGAAAATTTTTGAAGTGAGATGGAAATGAGCTTTTTAGGGTATTTCTTTGCTTGGTTCCAGCTGCAAGTACAGTAACATTCATAAACAATATAACACGCAGCCTATAACTACATGGAAAAAATTGTGTTAAAAAAAAAATCAGCCATGATTGAGACCATATCCTGAAATCTGGCTTTCTTTTCCAAGCCATCTTTAAACAGTCTAAGTTAAATTTAATTAACAATTTACAACAAGGAGAGAGAAGTTATTTAAAGAGAGGTCTACAGGTCCTTAACATTCAGTGTCTGGGAAACAGTTGTATGTAAAAAAAAAAGTTTTAATGAATTTAATAGAGAAAAGCACTTTAATTAAATGCTGTCAAAGAGGATTGTATTAATGACTGCACACAAAGGAATTTAAAGCAAGCCAAGTATATTTAGCAAATAGGAAGTAGGCTTTCAGAGGCTGCAACTATTTATGTTTCTGCCATTGCAATGCATCTAGGAGATCGCGTTGCCAATTGAAAGCAGTTATGTTATTAGATATGATTTTATTTATTATGGATTATTAAAATTTCAAATGCTGCAGGGAATACATTTATTTCATTTCTAAAATGAAAGAACAAAGATATTTCCTGCCTGTTCAGTAAGAGGAAAAATAGAAGAGGAAATAAATAATAAATAATAATAATAACTTAGCACTTAAATAGTGAAGCGCTGTCCAGACAGATCTTTTTATGAGGCTTGTTGAGTCCTGGAATTTTAGTGTGTCTCTTTCTTTCTGCTACAACTGGATGGATTCACAGTTGCCACCCAGCTTTCCTCAACAGAGCACAGAAAGAGGAGCAAGCTCTTACACCTTGTGGGTACAAGGGACTTCTGTGATACTCTGCATGTTTTAACTTTAAAAACAACCAAAATCTCATGAAAAGAAATCTTGGTTGCCAAGCCTTTTGCAAGCAAGTTTGAGAACACCCAGGTTTTCCAGATCTAGCCATGACACTTCGCTACAGAACTCTCTTCAAAGCGAAGAACAATTACAGGTCTGCATTAAGACTTTTTGCAGAATGTGCTCACCTTCCTCAATATCCATGTGATGGGACTTCCACCAGGAAGGAAGGAGGCTCTTCACAACTCTCCCTGCTCACGTGCCTTGGATTCAAGTGAGGCACATCAAATGAGCATGGCCTAATAAGCGCATAATGTAGAGGTCCAAACCATAAATTTGAAAAAAAAAACAACTAAAAAATTCAAGGGTGTCAACATTTTCTTGTACTATGATGGTACAAATACCATAAAACTAAATTTAGCCCCAACTGGAAACCAAGGAATGTTTTTTGACATGGAGTTAATGAGATGGCTGGGTCTGTAATATCCAGGATGCGTTCTGTGATTTACCACATCCTTTTTGCCATGTGCAATGCTAAGTGGTTAATAATGATTTTAGATGTTTCAAACTTCTGAATGTTCCACCAGGGGCACCTTAGGCGTGCTTGTATTCCTTGGTTTCTGAACATCAAGTCTTTTTTAAGTTAGGCACCGCAATGGGAGTTAGTCTGAAATTATTGGGTTTAAAATGTTTCTATTTGTACTGAAGATTTTCACCTTCTAATATGAAACATGAAGAAGTGAGCAGAAATGGGGAAAAAGTCATTGGAAAGGAGGCACAAGGGGATACGTACTTCCTTTCACAACGTGAGTAGCATCGTAAATGGCGAAGTTCAATTTTCTAAATACATTATCTGATTTTTGTTTAAGACTTTTATTAAAGTCATGTGTGATGTGTGTTGAGAATGTAGCCTTTGTTGTTCCACAGCTAGGGATCTTGCAAACAGCTTCGCTTTGTCTGTGCCAAGATATTTTGGAATATTCTTTGAAACACTGTAAGCAGAGATGACTGTGAGAAAAAATATGTGCTACTGTACTTCTGGATACTTGATGCGTGAGAATAGTGCATACACAAAAAAAACACTTCCCCTTTCAATCTGCAATTCCTGTAAAAGTCCATACAAACATGGAAGAACATACTAACCTGAGAAAAAAACCATATCCCTACATATGTTGCAGTCTCTGAGTATTTCCAGCTATTCGGGGGGAGGGAAAAATGAAAAAAAAAAAAAAAAAAAGGCAAAAAAGGAAATTACACACTAAAGAATTTAAAAAAAAAAAGACTGGCTCTGGGCAAGGAGACTGACCATCTACATCCTGCTTTGTCATAGCCTAACTCCCGGCACTGCCCAGAAGCTGCACCATTTCCTTGGGGGACACTGTGCAACACGGGAGGAAAAGCAGCACACTTGGTCTCATAGATCTTTAGGGGACAAACAGTGCAATGTGCCTTGTAGCACAATACACAATGGTTTTCCTCCCAGTGTAATTTTTACATTTGCCTATCTGCAGAGAAAGGCCAGCTGCAGTGATCCAGGGCTCTGACTTTATCCTAAGATTGCTGTAAGGAGCCCGAGAATAAAATGCTGCAGACAACCAATAGCCTATAAACATTCACACATCTCTAAAGCCTGATATTATAATTTATGAACAAGTGTGAGGGACACAGAGTACTTAAGGTGCATTAAAATAAAATTAAAAAGAGCAATATTTTTAACTGCAAAAATTCTCAAATATAAATGGAACTCCTCTAGTGTCTTTTCAGCCTTCAAGGTTTGCCTGCTGCTGGCAAGCTTCAAAGGTTATGTGAATTTAAAGAGCTTTATTTAGTGATCTTTCTTTAAATGTTTGCTCATCCTCAACCTACTATGACTTCTTACAATACTGGCAGCTTAGCATTTACAACAGGGCCAGGGCTGTAAGAAATGTGGGCTAAATCTGGTCAAATTGTGTGTGAAAGGCAAAAGGGTGAGACAACAGGGGCCAGAGCTACAGTGATGTCATTTGCTAAAACAACAACTTCTCAGAGCAACACCAACACAAACCACCACCCTGCTGCTTACTGCCAAGTCTCCACAGTGCTAAATCTACACATTTAGATTTTAAGGGAAGTTTCTGCCTGGAGCATCCTGCCATGGGAGCCACAGAAGCCCAAACAGAGCTGCTCTGGGGTAACCTCACGCAAGATGAACCCTCAGAGACATCTTTATTGTAAGAAGCTGCAGAAGAAAAACATCAGCCATGCTTGCAGGGCTCCCTAACTTCAGTCCCACCTCATCCTTGCCCTGTCTCAGTTGATCCTGGACCAAAGGAAATCTGTCCAGGAGCAAGTGGCATTGACGTGCCCTTGCAGTTTCAGGAGTCTAAACAAATATGGAAATGGTGTTCTACTCTGACAAGACTAAACTTGCCACCACAGAAAAACCCAAAACTATGCAGTTTACTTGATCTCCCATTTCTAGGGTTAAATGGAACAGTACTAAACCTAAACTAATTTCAGAACAGAAGCAATTTGGCTTTAATTGCAAGTATACTCCCCACTATCATTCAAGGGGAATAGCAGGCCTAATGTTAATAAAAATCAGCAGCACTTTTCAGCCACATTAGATATCCACACTAAACAGAAACAGCTGAGATGGCACAGTCACAGGTTTGGCTATAGCAGTCACAGCTCAGTGTCTTTCCACTGCAATTGTGGTAGCTATCAATAACCAGAAGATCTACTGGACACCTCAGAGTCAAATGTAAAGGATTCACTGTCTGATCTGTGCTCCTGTTTCCTTTGCCAAACTTCTACAAGGCTCCTGAGCTGCTGTGATCCATCAGAAAAATGGTGTGCACCAAAAGGATGGAAGACCAGAGCACACAGACACAGCCTGTATTTCAAAATGCAGCTTCTCTGACTGCAGGGCACAGGTACTGGAGCAGCATGAGAAAACAGCTCAGAAGTGGATGCTTTCTGAGGGTTTTGCCTGTACTGCTTGCTTTGAAGAGAGTCCCTTACCCCCACCCAAAAACAGTCACACACACAATAAATGCAGAGTAAGTGGCATTTGTAATATGTGTTCCCTTAAGCTTTCACGCTGCATGGAAATAGCAGTTTCATAGTTTGGGATTTTTTTTCAGTGGTTTTTCAAGTTTACACTGAAAGGAGACACCAAACTTGACTGTTATTATCTAATTTTGATAAGAAAGAGAATGAAACTCCAGATAACATAGCAAGTAAGGAAGACAGATATTCTCCACTTACGAAATTCATAGACCTCGTTCTGACATGCATTTCCCTCTGTAGTTCTAAATCAAAGAAAAAAAATACTCCAGCTGCAGTCCTCCCAAACCAAAGCTCTGAGCTTTTGAGTGGAATGAATAAATCTGCAACAGAAATACCTCTTAAAGTCCATCTGGGTTTGTTGAGTATAAATTCTCTCACTAGTCTTGACCATTCCTGTCTGAGCGGACACCACACTCAGCCATGGATTAAGGAGCTCAGAAAATCAAAATGAAGTGGATAGGCATCTACAGTCTGTCTGTAGGGTGCAGAGAAATGATCAAAAAGCAAAACTATCAGGGTGTAGCCATCCCCACAAAAAAATTATCTCAGTGGAACAGTAAGCACCACTGTCAGAGAGCTAGCATAGTTTGGGAAAGTAATTTTTGCCCAAGTCTCACAGACAACTCAGTCCTAATTTCCAGTATGCAAAATCCTCAGCTGCAACTCACACAAACATGGCAAAACCTCACTGTGCACATCATCCTATAGATCATTAAGCACATCGTGTTCTGCTATGGAATAACACATTTTTTATTCACTCATCATCTATGATTGCCTAAATATTATTAATTAATATTATTTTTTAAGAAAAGAAAATTTAGGTCTCACTATTTTTTCCATCTGCATGCTATGCATTGTGTGACCCATGAACTCCAAGACGTTGTTTAGAATCAGATATTTCATTAGGAAGCACTACAGTGGTGTTCATTCCCCTTTTATTACTTCTAGAAAGAGAATATGAAATTAGTTTCATTGGACTGCCATCGCCACTTGCCTTGACCCATTTTTATGAGGGCTCCATGTTCTGCTCTTTTGTATTTCATTGTCATTTCTAAAATACTTGTTCCTTTCCATCTCTCACAAAATGGCAAAATTAGTATTTAATTTACTTCTGTGTTATGTTATTTTCTGCATATTTAAAGAGAAACCACAATGTTTGCAGTGAACTCCAGTACAAAAGAGCTTTCCTAGAGCTTTCTACTATGCCTTCTTTTATTTACTAATGTTCCCCTATGACTTACAATCTGAACTATTATAAATTGCCAGATTTGTCTAAATCAAAGCTTCTGACAAAAAAAAAAAAAAAAAAAAAAAAAAAAAAAAAAAAAAAAAAAAAAAAAAGGTGGGTAGAGGGGTGTTATCTTAAAAAAGTGACAAAAGTAACAGTGTATCAGAAAGCAACGTTTAATTGCTCTTAAATCAATACCTACCTACCAGCTTCAGCAGACCTGTCTGTCAACTCATGCAGAAAATGAAAGGTGAGGTTTCCCTGAGCTCTGAAAAGCAGGTACTTCGCTGCAATGGTGGCTCATTACTCCAAAGAACTGGCTTATCCACCTCGACACTCCAGAGACAACTGCCTGATTCATCCTCTTCCCAATGGAGTCAGGTTTCTCTGCCCCACAATTAACAATGAATTAGCACTACATTAAAGTGCCAGGCAAGATGGTTACTCTCTGGAGTGGTCACCTTGGACACAGCAGACGAATAGTGGGAGAAGGAGAGAAATTAGATTTACTGTGTCCCAGCATGTCTGTAACAAACACGGAATCCCTGGTTGGCAGTGGGAAGCAGCTGTAGGCACTTGTCAGCATTAACACTTCAGAAAGGTCCTATGCCAGCAAACAGCCCAGGATCGGTGGGATTTAGCAGGGGATAGAAAGTAAGACAGGGTACCCTCACCTCTGCAGAGCAGGGAGCTAAACACAGAAGCATGAGGACTGCTTGCTGCAAAGAGAGTACTTTGCACACAGTTATAAGCCAGGCCAAGGCAGATCAAAGGTCCAGCCAGGATCCCACACCTGGTGGTGGTGGAAGAGGATGAGAACAGGGCAAAAATACAGTAATGCTTTCCAGCATGCCCTCCCACCCTCCAGGAAACTGTGGCTCAGGCACTCCGTAAATCAGGGGTGGTGTCCTTGCGGCAGCCCAGCTAGCACAACCTCACAGGTCTTCTCCTCAGTCCTACAGCAGCACTTTGCGGTTACACCACACTGAAATGGAGGGAGAGACACTCAGTGCACACCCGAATTTCCTTAAAAACCAACTGAGAGACTGTGGTGAGGTCAGCCTGCATGCACAGCAACATGTAGGTGTAGCATGGGTGCTCTGCAACCAGCATGTGAAGGAAAATCCACACTCTGACACATCCATATGGTCCCACCCAGTGCTGCCAGAGAACACAGCCATGTCACAGAGCTCCACAGGGCTCACATTTTATGACTCCTCAGCACAATAACAAATAAATCAAGTGTGCAGGGAGGAATTTCTTGTGCACTGAGCTTCCACTGTAGATGTTTTTCATTTCAGAAACAGGAAAATAATTGATTAAACTGATTAATATATGGCTGATGGGAAAAATCTAATGGAAGAGAGAAAAAATAAAAACGTTTCTTTTTAAAACTCTGAACCTAAAGCTAAACAGTGAGGTGCAGGCTAGTAATACCAAACAGAGGGCAAGAACCTTTCACAAAAAAACCCCAACTATCCCTTAAACATCAAGATCCAACTTGTGTGCAGCTGATTTCCTAGAGCACTACAACAACCACCCCACTACGCACACCCTGCCTTAAGGGAACAGAAACCATACGGGGCCATGGGGTGATTCCCTCACTGAAGTGTCCTTAGCCCTGTAATCAGCAACTGAACTACACAAAACTCATCACGATAAAATCTTCACCATTTCCAAGAAGCCACACCAAGGAAAAGGCTAAAATTTATCCATTATCTTTTGCCTAGTCATGCCTCTTGTGATCATAGCCAGGATCTTCTTCCAAGTCTGACAGAGGGACACGCCCAGACTGTCTGAGCCCAGAGAGGGCTCAGTCATGGTGGCAGGGAGCTCTGGCAGCAGTGTGGGGCAGCTTGTTTTCAGGCTTTCCCAGCCTCACAGCTGCAGGAGCAGGAGGCTCAAGCACCAGACAGAAGTTACAGTACGCACGCCAAATCCATCAGAGCAAAGAGAAAGATGGGGCGGACAGAGAGGGAGCAGAGGTAAGAGCTTCCTGCCTGCTTAGGTGTTACAGTACTGCACCTGCTGTTATTCACAGTGCTGCTGTTTGTCTCTTCTTCAAAGGACTGTTGTTTTGACATCAAGGCTGCAGGTAAAGGCTCAACTTATAGCACACTTCTCACCAGCAAAGCCTGCAAAGCAAAGTAGGTCGGTGACTGCAGCTCTTGGATGTTTCCACCCGCTGCTTAAGTGGAGCCAGGCACCGAGGCAGACATTCTGCACCCGCCACTGCTTTGAGAAGGAAATGAGAGTTGCTTTCCCACTTGACACTACAGGGGGAATTTCAGATAGGCAGAATGTAATTACTCGGCCTGGAGTTGGGCCAGGAGTGGGGCCCAAGACCCCTACCCTTATGTAAAGTGTCACAAAATCTCCAATGACTGCAAGTGTGAGGACCTCAGCTTTATATCTCTGGCTGCTGTCATTGATTCTTCATGGCTAATTACCTAATAGTGACCCTTGCAGCAGAGCCAAAAAACAAACCTTGCTGCCTGAAACAATTCAAGTCCCAGAGACCGAAAATGACACAAAAAAATTGCTTGGTGCTGGGTATCTTTTGAGTAGGGAGCAGGTGGACAGCAAGCCTCCCATGCCTGGCACTGCTAGTGTGTCACTCAGAAACCTACTGGGGTTTTTGGATGGGCAAGCATAGCTTTAAAATGCAGCACCCCCAAAACACAAGCCTACTGTATCAACTGCATACAAGGGTCTCCAGAGTTTTGTTGTATGTGGTTGCCAGCTGGTTCCATTTATTTTTCTTCATTTTTCATATTTTGACTGTAATAAAAAATTAATCCATGGCTTTGTAACTTGCTGACAAATACAAATGCACAGCATTCCAACACAGTGTAACGTGTCAGTCACAGGAGCCAACCTGCACGATGCAGAAAAGTGATGCGCAGAAGGCTTTAGAAAGTAGGCTAATCATCAAGGTCACCCACAAGAGCCCAGGGAAACTTTTTCTTCTAACTTCCCTTAGAGGATATTCCCACTTGCTGTGAGCATCAGAACTGGGCTAATATGTTCGAATCTATGCAGGTCTAGTTGTCTTCCCGCCTTAGCTTGGCTCTTTACCCTTTTGTAGCTCCTTACCTCCAAGATCCCACAAACATTTTGAAACATTAATTACTCAGAGCACTTCCCCTAGCTCTGAGAATCCAAACCCCAGGAAACAGATTTTTTCTTCCAGGTAAAGACCAAAAGGAAAGCAAGGAGGAAGTTGTTAGCAGAAGAGACAAAGCACTAACTAGGCAATAATTAATCTGAGTGAGACCTATGTGTTTCAGGTGGGGCAGGACAGTGTGACAGAAAAACCTCACACCTTTAAAATGAGGTGACTAGATGGCTGGCAGCAGTGGTAGCAGCAGCAGCACACGAGCAACAACAAAGAATAGAGGCTCAATGCCAAGGTTCACAGCAAGAGTAGCAAAGCGGTGCAATCCACCATCAAACAACACTGGGGAGCGCGGAGGTGGGAGGAGGAATGGAGATGATCAGAGAAGAGCAGTAGGGGATGATACTCAGAGTGGTCACACAATGGGATCAGGTGAATGGGACCGAGCACCAGTGGAAATTAAAGGGAAGGTCTCATGTAGGAGGTGTTGCCTCAGCTTTTTAGATTAAAAAAACATCTTCTGAGCCTCTCTTAACCATTTGCAGATGTTTGGTTTTGTGGCATGCATTACTAGTTAGGAATACACATTACTATTAGGAATACACATAAGGCTGATTTTCTCTTCTGACTGAAGCTGGAACTGCAAAGATGAGAAGCCTTGCAGTATTTTCATTTTATTTTCTCTACGCAAATTCATATCTATTTATTTTTCACTCTATTAACACCTGAGACAAAGATAGGACAAGGGTGTACAAACCAAAAATTCATACTAGCCATAAATATTGTATAGAGGAGCAAAATAATCCTAAGGAGGCTGTGAAATGAAGGCCCATTCCCCACAAAATGCTCACCATGGTCATTTTAGAAGTACTTTTAAGTTTCAGTCAATACATAAAAAGCACTTCTCCATGTTACACTCTTCAAACCCCCTGTGTTACCTCCCACACAGACACCCTGAGGAGGCAGTTGTTGCTCTGACCTGCACAGGCTCAGGAGTGAGCTGGACAACGTGCTGCATACGCTCGCTGTGGTGATGTCTGGATTCTTCCTCGTAGATCACATCCCTCTCGTGCTGGGGAAGGTTCAGGAAGCGGCGAATGGTGCAGAGATTCTCCCAAAGGGTGCGGTTTTCCGGACTTGGGTTTTCTTTCCAGCGAAGCAGCTCACACAGCCAGCCCTGCAATGGTAGGGTCAGCACAGTCAGTTCACAGAACGCCAAGGAACCAGATGTGAGTGGAAGGCCAGCTACATTTAGCAGCTCTGTGGTGCAAGTTTTGCTGGTCTCGCACACAAAATCTCCCCCAGTCCTCAGGTGCTCTTTGGTCTTGACAAATCCTTGATATATTCTACTTCCTTCAAGCTGGAGAAACTGAAACAAGTAGTAGTGCTTAGCAGGAGCCAGGCAGCACAGTATCTTGCCCCCATCGTATTCACACCAGGTTTAAAATGCTTGGATATAAATATTTTTTTCTATAGAAATACTACTGAAAATGTTCAGTACCAGATACTATCAAGCAAAGACTTCTGATTTGCTGTCACTCTATTGCACTGACTACCCAAGTTCTGAATCTCACTGAAATTTGAAAGCTTTAAATAATCAAATCTTAGATAAGACACAACCTCACAGAAAGGGAATCCTCTGGTATTTAGCACAAAAGCGGCAAACAGAGTTCTGCAGGTGTTACTAGAGAAATGAAGATACTAGGCAGAGGTTATTCTAAACCCAACTACAGAGCATAGTAATAGCAGATTTTAATCCTGCTGTATTATTTTAGAGTTAGTTTGAAATGCCTTTAAAATGTTACTGCTGTATGTAAAGAGCTGTAGGACCTCTCCATGGGGACTGACTGCTGAGACCCCTGAGGGGAAAGTGCCAGTGCTCTAGGAAGAAGAAACCACCCTGAATGCCAAAGGCAAGGAGAGAGCCCGATGGCAAGAGCTGTTCAGGTGAGGGCAGCAGTGACCCGGTGTCCCCATAAGGTTACCCAAGGGACGGTGGCTGCTGCTGCACCTGCCCAGAGTAGGGCACAGCCAGCCTCTCCTGCCTGCCAGCAGCCAGCCCACTTGGGGCTGGAGACAGTGACTCCCTTCCTGTGCCTGCACAGGAGATGTGATGCAAACGACAGAAGATGAGAAGATAATGCCGAGGATGCTGTCAACGTGCCTTACTGACTCCTGTCAAAATATTTTACCTAGTAGCTTTATAACCCATCATTTTCGAGCTACAGCTCAGCATACTGACACCATTTTGACAGGCACCTTACAATACCTACAAGATAGCTGGATCAATGTTAAAAATGTTCAGTACAGGAAGTAGCCAAAACTGTGTTTTTCTGAACAGTGACCAGAGCAAGCCGAACAGCCGGGTTCATTACCAGCCCATGGCGGGGGCTTTTGGTATTGCTTTTTTGTGTAACAACTTGTAAGCCATTGACAACTTCTACTGTGCACTCTAAACCCCGTGTATAATATCATAAGCCGTTGTTTGTCTTACTCTCCACTGTGTCTTCTGCCTTCACCCCCCCCAAAAAGGCAAGATTTGATTATCTCCGCTGCATCAGCCAAGACAGCAACACCAGCTGTTCTCATTGTGCAGCCTCTTCCTCACGGCCTACATGTTAATAACCTGATCATTCCATTTTCTCCTTCAACTGCCGGCTGCAGCACAGCGAAGAGACAAAAACCCAGGCCCATCTGCAGCAGCTGTAGGCACTGAACTGTGAAGCCACCAGGGATTTATAAACTAATCTGTAACACAACACTGCCTTGTTTTTACAAGTGAGAGGCCACATTTGTGCAGACCTGATCTTTTCTTGCAATAAACTAGGAGGGCTGGGGAGGGGGGGCAAGGATGAAAACAAGATATCTAGTCATTTACTTAGGGAAAGAAAACCTGTATTATATTTTCAAAGTGTTTTGATTGGTATTTAGGCAATCTTTTAGCCAGGTAAGGTCTGCATTTTAATGTGGTATGGCCATATCCCCTACCCTCACTTCTCCTCAGTCACCTTCCACTGCTCAAAAATCCGCTGAAAACTTTCTCACTTTTAGAGAAAAGACAGGAAGAAGGTCTCCCAACTCCACAGTGTTTTCTCAGGGGTTCCTCCATACAAAGGAAATAATATTTTAAATGGAAAATAAACCATCTGTGGAAAAAAATAAGCTCCTGTTTCTCCCCGTTTTCAGTGAGCCGAATAAGTCTCCAATTGAACTCCATCAAATGTCTCAAGCAGGTATGTTTAACATCTCCTGGGGGATGCTGCAGCGTGAAGACCCACTGTGTAACAGAAAATACACACAAAACCCTGCACCTGGTGGAGCTGGAGCCCATGCCAGGCAGGCTCTGGGGAAGGACAGCTCCTGGGGCTCCCCGAGGGCTGCAAGGCACTGCACAGTGCCTGGCTCTGGCAGAGCCCAGGGGGGGCTCAGCAGGACCAATTCCCCTTCCCGGGGCTGGACCGGGTAGCCCAGTGGCAACTGCTGCACTTTGATTTATCTGTCCCGTTATAATCAGCACTCATTACAATCACTTAGAGCAACACTACAGGCCTCATTATGGACTAGGCACTCTCTGCCATTAGTCTTTAAGAAGGATAGCGCTCAATTTGCCTGGCAACATTTGAGGTCCTGACCTTGGAGCTATTAGGGAAAAGATTAGACCGCAGTGTGACCATGTGTGCAGACATGAGCAAACCAAATTAATTTCTGGCAAAGGGAGGCACCAGGCAAAGACCTCGCCATCCTGAGGACACCTGAGAACTTCTCCATTCCCCAAAGGAGATAAGCTAATGGCACGTTTAAAGGAGCCTGGTTCTGAAGGTGAAGCACATCCGTGGTATTTAGAGAGATATTAATCCAGTTTCCCCACAAAGTATTTGCTTGGCTGATCAGATTAAGGGATCTAGCCTTCAACAGCACACCCCCACCACAGCAGGCCCCAAGAAATCTGTGATACTTCACAGCCTCAGACATATTGCACCATGTGTACCCAGCTGCTACAATAATTAGCTTATGAATGTATCAGCTGGTTCTGTGATTTTTATAAATAATAACTAACCTACAGAGCAGAAAGATTTCCATGAGCCTAATATTAGCAAGAAATTGCAAGGTGCACCTAACTGAATTGTCATTGTGCTAAATGCCCTGTCTTCTCTCACGTTGTGCGGGACTGGATCTCCCCCAGCACCCATTTATAAATATTTATTTTTGCACCAGCGGCAGCGATGTATTTGTGGCAGCTTTCTTCACAACAGCCATTATTCGCTCACCCCCGCACATACACACGCGTACCCCGCTGCGTGCATGCGTACACTTATCTGCATCAAATCTGGCCTTTCACTGCTCTTTTTCTACCCTTCCCTTTCTTTATTCGGGCACTCATTCAAGACCCTATCTATCCATCTATGGGGCTGTTTATTAGGCAATAGCTTTGACTAATACGTGAGAAAACACAGCGCCGCACTACTCGCACGTTCCTTATGATTGCAAGTAACCGCCTTCCCCATGCACAGATGAAAAGTCTGCATGGGCTTTTTTTAATTATTTATTTAAATAATCTTAGCACGCCATCCAAGAAAGTTTTGCAGTACCAGGCAAAAAAAAAAAAAAAAAAAGTGTAAATGTCAAATAAAACAGTGACAGATGACAGTATTCTCTATTGAATAGCACCGTTTCTTCGTGCATGTTCAATGAGAACTCATGAATTATTAATACACAAAATCTCTTTTTACTGTTAAAAATCTCAACTTGGGGTTCTTTGCTTACAATTTTTTTATTTTCTTTTATTTATTTCTTTGGGGTCTGTGTATGTTACACAGAGCTTTCCAGGAGAATTATTTCATTTAAGAAATGCTAACATACAGATATTCTTGGAGCTACAGCCATTCACAGTGAATTTTCATCTATAGTTACATTTATTGGCATGAAGAATGAAAAGTGAAGGAGACACTATCATCTCACCACCTTTTCTCCCACTCATCCACAGCATCTATCTGACTCACTGCATTACAAGTAAATACAACTTCTGTGAATCTATCCTGAAAATCTAACAAATAACACACCCTTCCCCAGGCCCATAATATGCCGTGTTTCTGATCCTGCCTCCCCTGCACATCATAGGTCTCGCTCTACTGCACAAACAGCCCCCTTGGCTGTCACAGAGTTACCAGGAGAGTGCGATACACACCAGTGTCAATATGGGTGGCAGAATCCAGCCCTTAATGTCAGCTTCTAAGGTTCTCAAATGGGAATGTCTTCCATTAAAAATAAGAGGAGGAAAAACAGCACAATTAAAGGATGCTTTTGGCTCTACATTCAGGCACACCCAGTGCTTGTGGTTACAAGGAATTTTGTTCAGAACTTCCTTCATTTCACCCCAAAACTTCTAGAGGCATCAAGAATGCAGCCCAATTCGGCTCATTAAAGGGAGCTGCAGAGAAGTGCCAGCCTCTATTTTTGTTGTTCTCATGAGACAAGATAAACATTTTCTAAGCATTTTATTTGATAAAACAAATAATACCATATTAATGTCCTATTTTTAACCTCTCTCTCTGTCTTCTAATCAAATACATTTCCACATAGCTAAGCAAACAACAACAAAAATCTGCAGGAAGCCAGCCATTCGCATTGTGCCTTTATGCTGTTAAAGAAACAGCACGCTTACTACACCAAAGCATGAGCCTTGGCGCACTCGAACCCCCCCTGAGGACAGCTAGCTGGTGCAGCAATCCCGAGCCATATTCTCTGTCACTTATCCCTGAGCCCTTCCTAGCAGCTTGACCCTTTCACTTCAGCTAGGCTTACCCCGGAGCAGGGGAGGCCGCTCCGGCAGCCAGAGGTACCAGGCTACAATAAGGTCAGTTTTTCCAGCGCTCAGTGGAGGTATGCACAAATATACCGGCCCCAAAAACTGCCTCCTACAGATCTGCTGACCTGCAGTCTGCCAAGGACCAAATTTCTGATTAAGGACAAGAAGGCACATGGGAAGAGTTCAGGCTCACAGCTGTGCTGGGGTGCAGGCCAGTGCTTGTGCTTTGAGCAGCGTCTCTGCCAAAAGCCACCGCAGGAGGCGGCAGTCGGGTGTCCACAGTGAGTTAGTCACAGGCAGCCGTTCCGCTCTGAGCGTGGATAACACAGCAGCTAAACTGACCTTGTGCTTCCCTGCACTTACATTAAAATTAATAGCAATAATAATAATAGTAATAATACAGTTAGTTTTCTGTGCTGACATTTTCTAGGGTCTCCAGTGAAAGCATGAGTAGGCAAATGAAGAGTTTTTAGTAAGAGTGATTCAGGAATAAATCTCAAAAATAAATGTAAAAGGTCATTTCCTCACCCACATCATCAGCGCAGAAAATGTCAGCATATGTGACAAGAGGGAAAAAAAGCAGCAATGATTGACGCAAGTCTTGAAAGATTAGTAAAGTAATGCTGCATTCCCCAGAGAAGCCTCCCTTTCTACACGGGATCACAGGAGTCCTCTGGACAAACTTCCTCAGCCTCTCTTCCCTCTGCTCGGTTTGGGACTCTGCAGTGCAAAATGAGCCAGATAATATTCAGCTCTTGTTCCTCAGTCGCCAAACTCTCTTTCCGTGAATCCAATAAGTGTCTATTAAAATAAATAAACCCCCTAATGATTCAAGATAACCTAATCAAGAAAGCTGGAATGGATAAAAGACTAACTGTAATGGAGAGTTCTGTCATGGCTTCAATGAATTCTTGATGAGGGCCGGGGGAGGGGGACTGAACCTGAGAAGCTTTACTTGGAGCATTTTGATACAGTTCAAGGTTAATCACTCAATAGCCTGGATTTTCTGAAACACTTGGTGCTTTTCCTCCCCCCAAAATTCAAGGCAAAATGTGAAGCACTTCCATGAGGGCCAGTTTCTCACTAGCCTTATAAAACATGAATATACTAAAAAAAAAGAATGAGATACATGAGCCCCAGTGTACCTTAGATTCATGGGAACAACAAGTTTGCTCACAGCTCTTGGCCTCAGAGGGAAGGATGCTGTGCACTGAGGATATTTCCAGCATGCCAAATTCAAACTAGCTTCTCCCCACGCTACAGAGGAAGTGTGGGTTTGTGGTTAGGGCAAGCATCCCACCATCAGCTCCCAGGTCTGCCAAGGACTTCCTGAGCAAAGCCCCAGCTCCACAACTGTCCCTTATTCACTCAGCTGCAGAGGCAAATGCACTGCTGCAGATGCTATCATAGAATCACAGAATAGTTTAGGTTGGAAGACACCCTTAAAGTTCTCTAGTCCAACCCCTCTTCAATGAGTAGGGACATCTCCAATAGATGAGGCTGCTCAGAGAGCCGCCCAACCCGACCTTGAATGTTTCAAGGCATGGGGCATCTGCGCCTCTATGGGCTGCCTGTTCCAGTGTTTCACCAACAGTGTTTCTTCCTTATTTCTTGTCTGAATCTACCTTCTTTTAGTTTAAAATCATTACCCCTTGCCCTGTCAAAAGAGGCCATGCTAAAAGGTTTGTTCCAATTTTTTTTATAAGCCCTGTTTTAAGTACTGAAAGACTGCAGTGAGGTCTCCCTGAAGCCTGCTCTCCTCCAAGATGAACAGCCCCAATTCTCTCTGTCTGTCTTCATAGGAAAGGTGTTCCAGCCCTCTGATAATTTTTGTGGGACTCCTCTGGACCCACTCCAACAGGTGCACATCTGTTGGGAACCCCAGAGCTGGATGCAGCACTCCAGGTGGGGTCTCACCACAGCAGAGCAGAGAGTCAGAATCACCTCCCTTGACCTGCTGCTCCCACTGGTTTTGATGCAGCCCAGGATAGAGTTGGCCTTTTGGGCTGGGAGCACACTTTCATCGCTCTTGTCCAGCTTTTCATCCACCAGTACCCCCAAGTCTTTCTTGGCATGGCTGCTCTCAATCCCTTCATCCTCCAGCCTGAGTTGATAGTGACCCAGATGCTAGACCCTGCAGTTGGCCTTGTTGAGCCCCATGAGATTCACAGGGGCCCACTTCTCAAGCTTGTCATGGATGGGGGTCACACTGTGACTGCATATAGAAGTCTGTATAGGAGAAGCTCAAGTCTAAACGTACTTCAAATAAATTCCAAGTTCAGTCAAGGAGAGAAATGTCTTTCTGCATTTCCTCAATATGTAACAAGAACATCAAAATATCAGCACAACAGATATGCCCCAGCTGTAGAGATTCACAGCATCATAAAGGCAGTGAGATGCTACAGCAGTAAGAAGTGCCCTATATGCCCACACTAGCTACACTACACATCTTCACCACCAGCTGCTTTTTCTAGCTACTGATCATCATCACTAGAAGCTAATTAGTTTAAGGGCACAGAAAATACCTATTATAACCTAAAAGGGGGAGAGAAGGCATCCCATCATATCAAGTGAATACAAGGGAATATAAGTTGGGAAGGAAGAAAAGGGAAGGATGAAGTAAAGGGTTTCTAGAGTTAACCCTTCTTCCAAGTGACACTGCTCATTCTTCTCACAGTACCTGTACTTTCCTCTTGTAGGACAGGAATGAGGTAAGGGCATGGAAAGGTGGCCATGGTGCTGAGTCCCATCTAGTGTGGGACCCTACTGTGGGTTAACACCCTCCTGGAGCAGAGAACAGGCTCCCAGACAATCCTGGCAATGAGGTAGGGATCTCAATATGAAAAGTCAGAGAAAAGGCGAGAAACTGTCACAGTGGTTTCCATCCATAGGCTTGGATTTCTCTTTACCTGAAGGGCCTCAAATGAAGGGCTTTTCTGGCCCCAGCTTCCAACCCTCAGTTAAGTGTATTCTGTGTTTGCCCACATTTAAACAGGGCAAAGATACAAACCAGAGACTGAGCTTTGCCAGCTTAACATTTTTTCAAATGTTGCTCCATGGGGTCTCTCGTGCTTTACTGTGGTACAACTGGAACAAATTCCGGTCCCTTGCAAAGAATTTCAGTTTCAAGGCTGTACTTTTTGTTTCACTGGACTTGTGAAGGTTCCATTTGCCCTGCCCAGGGTAGACACACAGCAGCAGTTACCCCACTTCCCCATGCTGTCCCAGCCTGATTAGGAAGATTCTCTTGCCCTGGGAGAATTGCGTGGAGTTTGGTCTCCATGTTCATACCAGCTCTTCCCTCACTCAAACTGTCAACAGGCACTCCAGCCAGCTTTGCCCACTATTTATTTTGATAGTGACTGTTTATTATGAACAGAACTACATTCCTAAACTCATTTTTCACAGACTAAGAAACAAACATCTGCTGAGCACAGCACAGCCTCTGATTTAGCCTCTCGCTATCAGAGGTCAAAGGGGTGATGTTGCTGCACAGTATTACAGAAGGGCTGGCACATGGTCATGGGGGAAATGATTTTCCTGAAGTTGTACTATCAAGCAGTTACAGAGCTGAATGTAGAATCAGCTTTAACGACCAACAGTCCAAACCTGCAGCAAACCAAGTCTCTGCCTGTGCCACTGCACAGCTCTGCAGACAAACAGGCCACCAAAACCTCTCTGAAATGGCACACCAAAAACCCATCTTCTTGTGAATTAAATATAACCAGGAGAGCCCAAAGTGTAGACTGGAAACCAAATCCTGGTGTTCCGACCACACTCAGAAACACTCCCAGTGTGCTGGTACGGGTTCTAGGTTTAGCCACTAAAAGGACAAAGGGCACAAGCAGGCAGCAACCCCAGAGAAGCATGCTGTCCAGCGAGTACTTCCTACTGGCTGGCAACTATAGCAGCAGGACAGCTTCGGAGGATGTCCTGCGGCACTGAGCTCTCAGTTCCTGCTGGCTTCAAAAATACAAAGGGATGCACACCACTTCACAAACAAGGCTAAAAATGTCTATATATAAGTTGCAAGGAATAAAACGCGTATTAAGGTAAATAAGTGATGTTTGAATAAGTCAGTGTCCAAAATGAATGGCTTGAATTCTTTATGAAGGTGGATTCTCTGAAAGAATTCTCACCATGCTACCTTGGTACCCCCATGAGGCCCTGATCCTTGCACTTATGTTGACTCGGGAGCTCTGTGATTTACAAACTCAGTTTGTAGAAACTGCCCTTCTCTGTAGTTGCTGAACTGAGACTCTGCCACGACTTAAGAATGAAGATGGTTGCTTGTTAAATTAGAGGTCAATTAACTCCACCAGTAGACACTGCCACTTGCAATAACTGCTCTCAGAGGGTACCACTCTTCCTGTACAGGGATAGAAGACGAAATGAGGCCTCCATTGCCTCTGGATGTTCTCTGGGTTACACGACATACAGCCCTGTGCATAAAATGTCAAAACAGCCCTTTCAGAGCCTCACTGCCTGCTAAAACTGTGAAGATCTCACAGCACCGTGGATTGTTGTTGACAGAACAGCAGCGCCCAGCATAACACATGCCTTGTTAGCAAACTGGAAGCCTCTCAGTAGTCTGGAGTGAGGGAATAATAGAGGAAGCCAACACAACGCAAGCCAGGCCTGTGGAGAATAGCAAGTGAACGAACCTTGGCGGAGAGTCCAAGCAAAGCCTCAGACTCACTCTTTTTTTCCCCTCTTTCAGACTTTCTCTTCTGCAAACATGGGCAGTTTTCAATGAGTGCTTCCCACCGTGAAACTCAGCTGCTGAAATCAGCAGCATCTTCACCAGCAGCGGTCGTGACTGGCACAACTGGACTGTGCAAACACTGGGAACAACCAACTGCTATTTTTCAGACAAGCTAGACCTAAGGTGACACGCTGACCATGACACCATGGTTCTACCCTACACAAACAGCTGAGTCCTTGCTTTTGGCATTTCTGTGGGCCAGAGAGCACCCCAGCCTGCAGCAGGGACACCAACACCAAGCCACCCAGGGTCAGGCACACAGGTGGAGGCTTGGGGCAGGGGGAGGCCCCACACCACTATGGTTCTTGGCTATGGCTTCTCTTCCCTGCCTTCCAGTGCCCCATAAACCACTTTCATGCTCCAGCAGAGTGCTATGACATCTCAGCATGGCAAATGCTGGGCCATCCCAGGGAGTCAGTATTGCTTTGGCAGGGCTGTGAAACAAAAGAAACATCAGCCCCAGAAACGCTTCTTTATTTGCTGCTGCTGAAGAAACAAAACCTTTATGTGCAGTAACTTTGCTTTAAACAATAACGTTCGTGGATCCTGTTCTTAACCTTTTGCATCTGGTGTTCAAAATCTGCCCTGTTTTTTTTCCATGCGAAAGACTACGGATCTTATTTTTGTTTTGGCGCTGCTGTGCAACGCTGCCAGAGAAGTGCACTCAAGCTGGCACAGACCAAAGCTGGTGAGCCACCCAAATTATTGTTGGGTGGTTCAGTCCCTCTCTATTTCAAGAAGCCTCTGGGTATAATGACAGGAAGCTTGCAGGCAATTTTAAGCCAAACCTCAGAGAGGCTGGCATTCAGTCTGTGTTAAACACTCCTTATTAAAAGCTGCCCAGTCCGGATTCTGGGTGGAACTTTGATATCTGCATGGAGTAAAGAATAAGGGGCACGTTTGCAAAATCAATTGTGCAGTTTTTATATTTACTGCACGTTTACCACATATGTCATTTATTACACAGTGGAAAACCGTTAAATGCACAGTAGTTGTGCCAAGTGGCATTATGCTTTTAACAGCTTTATTCGTTTAACAGCTCCAGTTCTCATTATATTTTGCCATGTGGTACATGAGATTTTTATGCATTTAACAGTTTAAGAGGGTTCCATGGTATTTTCCTTTTATGTATTTCATACTGAGCCCAGGATTTGGTTGGGGGGTAGAGGGATTGTAGCCCCTGTACCCTGGTAAAAGAAAGCAAAAGGCAAAGAAAATAAATGATTAAATGAAGAAGGAAAAATTAATCAGATCTCCATGTGTCAGGGCACAAATACCTGTAAATAAGGACAAAGCTCTCCCATGTGCTTTGATAGCCTTTGAAGCTTTGTTTATAAGCCTTTCAACCACTTATTTTACATCTGCTTTAATGACTATGATGTTGTTTTCCTGCACAGACGAAAAGAATCTATCTTCCAGAGTGCATGCACCTATATGTTTCTATCCCACTGTCTCACTGTCACATACACATTTGTGCATTTCTGTGTGCATACTGATGCCCTCTCCTAGCACAACTGAGTAATTTCATACAGGATCAGAAGGAGTTCTTTTCACTGAGTAAACAATTCCTTCCAACAATCTCCAATCCACTTGCTGCCCTTCAAAAAAATCTGTCTGTCCTCCTTTCCACAAAATCCCTTCTGGTGCATTATATTTTTTTAAAGAGTTGGATGAAATTTTTAAATTAATGGATTCTCTTCAAGAATTTCACCCAGACCTAGGTTTGCCCGCATGCATTTTTTACACCCAAGGTAGAAATTAATCCAGGAGAACTTACTGCAGTGCCTCCTCATGCCTTTTTGTAAAAATGATTGGATTTGATGTGAATTATTCACATGGCAATACTGCATGAAGCACATACAACATGCAAAAAAGGAAACACCTGCCTAATATTCCGTTTCCCATTGCCTTCCCTCAATTAATCACTTGAGAAAACCATTTCATTACCTGCCAAATGAGTAGGATACCACCATTTTCAAAGTTCCTTGTCCTACTAGCAAAGGTGTAAGTTATATACCACACATGGGAAAAGACATACATGTTTATACCAAAGGAGAGAAAAAGCTTGGTTGTGAGCTGACCCTTCCCTCAGCCTCTTTTAAAAGGGAAAAGGAAACCACTTAAGCAGGCAAAAGCCAAACGTGATAGGTTCCCCAGAGACAAAGATTATTATTATTGTAGGAACAGATGTAATTTTATTGGTGGGAGGAGGAGGAGGTGGGTCTAGTCCCAACCCCAGAGTTTGCTTTAAAAACAAAACCCCAAAAAGCCCCGCAACAATGAAATCCTCTGTACCACTCACCTGACTTTTATTGGCAGCCACTTTGGCAAACAGAGCTTGAGATACCTTGGCCCTTTTCATCTCCTGTTGGATCTCGTCATAAATGGCAGCTGTGATGTTGACGTTGGCACTGTCCGCCTTAATGGGGAGGTCTGTTGTTGGTGTCGAGGTTTTGGCCTACCAAGAGACCATGAAAATAATAATTAAAAAAGTGCTGCTTTCAGCCCAGCCATCTGTGCAGAAATTATCAAAGGATTTCAGTCAGCTGATGCCAAACTGCATTAGCTACAGAGGGACACTTCCTGTCCATTATTCTAATCAGGTTAATTGTGATTGGAAATAATTGCAGTGCATTCCTATAGGAAATGCAAGGCCCTGTCAACTCTCCCCCTCTCCCTCTCCCAGCGTGTTTATTGAGCAGCTCAACAACAGGATAGGTAGCCGGGGCACTCGGCTGCAGGCAGCCGCTGAAGTTGGCTTTGCCAGCGAGCTACTGCGGCCCAGCCGCCAGGCTCTACCTTCTCCCCCCTCTCTAAAAGTGGCCTACACCTTGGAGGAAGAGCCAATTCTCCCAGAAAAAATGAGTAAATGGGTAGAGGTCTCTAAATAATAAATTATTACTCAATTTAATGCACTCCCTCAAGTCACCCTCATCCTTTATTAAAACTATACGTATGTCACTTGAGTATGTATGGTTTCCCAGCCTTATCATCATTATGCTAGCCAGACAGTCACCTAATTTCACCTAGGAAATCAGTGGAAATGAAAAAAAAAAAAATCATTTCATAAAGCTGGGCTTTGGCATGCCTTTGATGTGCTGCCCTCATTCTCCTAAACTCATATTGAGATTTTGTGTATTCCGCTGCACTCCTTTTAATTGAATGATTTCCCATCAGCTTCTGTGACAAATGAAGGACAATAACGGACACTGCCAGAACTTTCCCTGGGCTGGACTACCCCTACAAGCCTTCTGTCAATACAGTTCAGCAGACTGCTACCAGGCATTGATTTTAAAGCCCCTCGGCCGTGGGGGTCCCCAGAACGCACTGGCAGGTGAGGGAGTGAGGGCAGTGCAATGCTCACTGAGAGCTCCTGGCACCAGGAGCCCCGTGGAGACAGATCTCATTTGCTTTCCTGAGCTCAAAGAGGAGACATACCAGGGCTGATCACTGCACTCCTTACACCTTTTAAGGAAAACTTGTGGGTTACTGGTATAAAAATCTCTGTTTTCTCCTGAGATGTTAAGGTCTTAAGAAACAACATAACTGAGGTGGCAAAGCTCACATTTCCCAATAGATCTAAACCACCTATACATGCTGGTGACACTCATATTTGGGCTCATTATGAACATTTTCAGCTGGCTCCTGTTTCTGTGTCACAGTTGAAGCCTACTAGAGTACATCAAATGTTCATTTTTAACTAGGTAGGCATGTCCAAATACTGGGAAGGTAAACTAGGAAAAAAACAAACCTCCTGAACTTCTCTTTCTGTTTTATTGGCCTCCAAATCTTCCTCTCCCGAACATCTTTTTTGTACCAAAGGCCACATAAATAACAGAGACAAAATTCAATCGAGACAACAATCTAAACTAATTATTCCTCCTTAATGTTTCCAGATAAAGCTTTAACCAACCTGTATTTTCTCCCTGTCCTACTCCCCAGGCTCAATAGGCACACTGCTAGGGGTTTGTTCCCTGCCTGTCACAGGCAGGACACAAGGTAGAAAGGGAGTAAGATTTTCCTGCTCTCACTAAGTCCAGCCCCCTGTGTTCAGGCAGGGGCAGTGGGGGCAGCCCACAGCCAACCCTGCCCTGGGAGCCCAGAGCTAAACCCGCTGCCATCCCCAGGCCATGAGCACATGCCGGGTACAGACCGATGGATGGACTGATAGGGACACCACACTTGGAAATTCAATGTTTACAGACACATGAGAGTTAAGGCAATTGTGGGAAACATAAGAAAACAACAAAGGGATCATGGGAAGGAAGAAGACTGTCCAAGTCTGTCAGGACTCATTTAATGGAGCTCTGTCGGGTATAAAATAAACCTTCCCAGGCGCTGGAGCCTTTGGCTAGCGCAGCAGCCGAGGTCACCACGGCCTCAAAGGCCATTACAGAGGTCTGAGATCCTGAGAAGAACAAAATTAGCATGTAAAAGAAAGATTTAAAATATAGCTTCATCTTGCATGGGTTTCCTAAGCTTCTAGATCCACATCTGAAAAACACCATCTCCCTGAACACCCTGAAAGCTGCATCATTTTTTATTTAACCACTGAAATAGGCAGGGCAAGTACCAAACCGAAGTATCACAGTCACTAAAATAAAGTATTTTATTTTAGAGGCCTAGATTCAAAATTGGCCTTGATACTAAGAAGGAGTTTATCACTGTTGAAACATCTTGTTGCAAAGAGTTGGGGAAAAAGAAAGAGAAGTGCTTGCAGTCACAGCAGCAGAGCACTGAAACTCAGCCCCCAGTGCTGGTGTTCCGCGTGCACACAACAACCTCTAACAGCTCGGAGCCTCTTCCCCACGGCACTCGTACCCATTTGCTGGATCAATCTGCTGTTCTCACCTTAAGGCAGGTCCTGAGCCAGGGACATCCCATGAGGGTGGCCTGGGGCTGGCTCAGAGTCAGGGAGAGCCAAGCCAGGTTACTCTGTGTACCCTTACACCTTCTGCATGACTACCCCAGCACCAGCACTTCCACAGGTATCTGCCATAGCTCTCCTCCTACCCGGCACACTCAATCCCAAAAGCACTGCTGCAGGAGATCAGTATCTATGGAAACCATGTTTCCAAATGCCATTCCATCACCTTCTCCGGCTCCCGAACACAATTCCTGAAAGGATGGTACTGCTCCTACCGCTGCTGCCCCAAAGCACCCTGCTCCAGGGCAGCTTCCTGGGGAGGCGATGCTGCCGGGAATCGCTGCGCTGCCGGCGAGGATGGCATTTGTACCACAGAACTAATCCCGGGCATATGGGGAAGCACGGTAGCCGTGCTGCCTGCCCGGGATCTGGGAAGCAGCCTCATTTGCAGAGGTGTCCAAGTTGTCAAAACAGCACCTGTGCTGACGGGTGCTGGCCCTCAGAGGGTTGGGGAAATGTTATCCAGCGGGCACGAGGCGAGCACTGGGTACGCAAACCTTTGTGTGTTGCTTTTGCAAATTAAAATCCTCACAATATTCTGTGGGATTCTTCGAGCCGAAATAAGGCAAGGATGGGTTGTTTTATACATCTAGAGTATGGTTTTCTAGCAAAACTTAGCTCTTACAAATGCAGGGAAAATTTCCATTATTTTAAATTACATTCTAGCTGTAGCTAGAGCATGGGAAAATAGCATATTTCAACACAGGAATGAGATGGGGCAAAAGAACAATTTTTATTCTCACTGCATTGCATCTAAACTCTCAATTTCCTTTTGGTACTTGACTCTAGTTGCAAAACCTTTTGCAATAAATATAAGTAGGAGTAAGCTAATTCTTAACTGAATAAACACATGCAGAAAGTGGGTACATTATTTAAAGAATAAAATAGTTCCCTGTATATTTTTATTTTCACTTAAAGGTAATTAAAAAAGATAAGGAGCATACAATGAGTTTCCCATGTAATAAAAATTCAGTGTCAAATTTGGGTTGGCAGGATACACTTGCTTTCAGTGAAAACAGCTCTTTATATCATGTACTAATGATGTACTGATGGTGGTGAAGTGCACCCAAACGCCCGGGTTAAACTGAACAAGTTCAGCAGGTTTTACAGAATCAGCACACCTTCCTTAGGGATGATCTGTTTGCCTGTGAAACCTGGCTCCCTCCACATTGCTTACTTACTTCTATCAGCTGTGGCTACAGAATTCAAGTCCTCAGTGGTACCGTTATAAGGGTTATATGGGCCCATTTACTAAAGAACAGAGAAGTGCTAGGACTGACCCGTCATATCTGCACTGTTAGAAAGTTCAAACTCAAGTTAGGCAAAATGTCATGACAGGGATTAATCACCACCCTTGTGCAACCACTCTCACTTTCCAGAGTATATGTCTGGGACTACAAGCAGCCTGGTATAAGGGGGGACGACTATTACAGCGTAGTATGTGGATGCTCTTGCTTAGTGCAAAGGAACAACCTACCCAGGGAAGAGTGGGCAGCAACAGCACGTTAATAAACACGTGCAGTGAGATGACAGCTGCTTTGGGACTCTAAAGCATCATCTTCCTTCCCAGCACCCTGCCCATCTCCACTTTCTGTACTTCAAATAATTACTCATGAAAACCTCTAACTCAAAGACTGTGACTTCCTATGCAGAATACGGAGCACTCTGGTTTCTAACAATGTCTATCTAATCCACTATTGACCTCTGTTCCCTACACACTTTTTATTGCAACATATATGAACCTCCCCACAAGCCCAGAAATTTTCTCTGTATTCTGAAGAATCTAAAAGACACAAGTAAAAAGCTACATACGCTGCTTTTCTATAATATATTCTATAACAGTCATTTAATGGACACGTATCAAGAGCCTGTATGTAATGCTCATATGTACTCTTTCAGGAACTAATGTGACATACTCTTTTGCATTTTTGGCAGTGATTAAAGCTTGAATGATCATCACAGTCTCTTGCTGCAATCCACTAAATGTCTCTTAACAGCCACTCCAATACCTTACAAAAATTTTCCACAGCTCATCTGGGCGAGACGAATGACAGACAGGGAAAGGGTGGAGAGAAACTCCTTCCCTGGAGCTATCCACACAACAAACAGGTAACAAGGAACTGCATCTTACCTGGGGGGTTCTGGAGGAGCTTGGGCTGCTGGCAGCTGAAGACACCATGCTCACGTTTGGGTTCATACTTCTCTCTCTCTCATCCTGGTAGATACGATCCCGCTCCGAGTCAGGCAAGTTGAGGAAATTCTGCATTGCCCTCAAGTTTACGAGAAGGGACTGGGAAGCTGTCCTAGGGTCTTCTTCTTTACGCAGGATCTCTGACAACAAGCCCTGTTTAAAAAAAAGAAAAAAAAAAAAAAAAAGCCAGTCATGTGTTGGTGGGTTTCTTTGGTTTTTTTAAAATTTGTTTAGTGTAACCAGCTGGGTTGCAATACTGAGAACCTACATCAGAATCTCATGGGCTCTCCCTGAGGGGATATTTTGTAGGAAAATGTTTGTCTTCTGGGGGCTGAGGTTTATTTTGGGACTGTCCTATTCTGGCACTGTAATAAGCTTCTGAGTATGGAGATGCTGGATAGGAAGGTAGGTGCATTGGGTAGAAGAAATTGCAGTTATCACCAAGTGCTTGCTGCAAATATTTTAGGAGCTGTTAGATATCTTTCTCTCTTTTTACTTGAAGCTGGGAACACTTGGCAATCCTGTTCATCTTTGACAAATCTGCCAAGGTTGGTAAATTTAGTTTCGACATTTAAACAGTAGAGGAGGTTTATAAAGAAAAACGTTTGGCTGGGGTTTGATGTTACAGTCCGTTCATTTCTGTTTGGACAGTCATTTCTGAAAGGAGAAAAATGGAGCAATAATAAAACCTTAGAATCTAACTTTACGGATTTAACCCATTATTTCATTCCTCATTTAAAAATACCACAGGCTTCACATTGCAATCATGAATAAACATATTAATCTAGTTTTTACAAAAGCCATTACAGAATATTTCCAAAAAATAAGGAGGGGAAAAAAAAAAAAAGAAAAAAGAGTTGGAAAGATGAAAATATCATTAAATGAGGCTTATGAATATAATCATGGGATTAAACTTATGCATAGCTGGGAGAGGAGCAGCATTCAGCAGCCGCGTGTACAGGGAACCCGCGGTACCCCGGACACGACTTTGCTGTTGCTGTCAACGCAAGCATTTTGCAGTTACTTTACAGCCTCAACCAAGGCAAGCTGCCCCGCAAATAAAGCCAAGGCTTACTCCTTTCTTGTAAGAAAAATGTTACTAGAAAACAACCACACACTCAGAGCCCTGCAATATTAGTTTATTGTCTTCCATGTCAGAGAGTCTCCTCCAAAAACCCTTACTAAAACAATTCTACTGCAGCTGGCCCACTAACCAAATGCCAACATGTTTAGTATGTATTGATCTTATTCACCTGACAAAACCATCTGATCAGCAAGTGATATATCTGTATCTGCCTTTATCTGTTTTCTGCTATTAAACACCTACACTAAAATACATACATGAAAGCTCTACTTCAGCAGTGTTTACATCAGCAGTGCTCAAAACAAGCTCCACACACAACCTGGAGGTAGGCTGCGCACAGCTCCACCTTTTCAGCTCCTCATCTACATAATCAAGCTAACACACCCCCAATTACATTCTTCTGCAATTATCAGAGTGGGCACCAGAAGGACTGGAGCTGGGAATAGAACCATGGTGGGCTCCACTCAGAAATGGGATGGGAGAGAGAAGCTGGCTGTTGAAAATGGCCTGCACTGGGAAAAAATCTGAAGAAATTGCAGTGCTGAGCTGCTCTCTGCTATTCTGGGTGACCTCAACACAACTGCATGTTCATATTTGGCTTCTTCCTCAAGGTTTACCAGTCCTCAGAAAAGCTAAGGACATTTTGAAAACCCTTCTAGCTTTTGATAGGCTTATAGGTTGGGGGAGATTAACCAAAATAAGGACATACAGGACACTGAAGCCATGACCTGCAAGATCAATACACCAAGTCCCTACGAAAATTTTCCCTTAAAGGCATTAAAAATTTCTCCAAATGAAGTAAATCAATGAAACATTGGTCCAACCAGTTCTCTAAATTCCTAATTCTCTCTGTCTTTTGAAGGATATATAACTTTTTTTTTTTTTTTCCCTAAAGAAAAGCTCAACTTCAAAAAATCATGGGTTTAGGCTGAAAGAAAGGATCCTGAAAGCTACTGGAGCTGACTCGAAGACAGCTTTTTCTCCCTCCCATCTTAGCCTGGCTAAATTTATGGTCCAATTTAAAAAATGGAGAGCAGAAACATATGTGAAAGCATGCCAGCAATTACTTTTCTGTGCAGTCATTGACTCTGTATGTAAATCAGAGGCTCACAGGTACAAGAGGCTTGCTCGTGGCACTAAGAAGCATCTCACCGCCTGACATACCAACTCTTGTGATTGAAGGCTCTGATGCATCACCAGAAACATCTTATCATGGGGTAGACTCGGTGCCTGTGCCTCTTGCTTCAATGAGGGTCTCATCTTGACCTGCAGGCACCTTCTCCAGGGACGGGGAGTCGCTGCTCCCTCCAGCACCCCGACAGAGGCAGCCCCTCACAGGGGGGAGCCCTGCTCCCCGTGCCCTGCTCCAGGTAGGAAAACCTGCTTGCAAAGAGGGTTTTTCTGCAGCTCCTATAAGTGCTTTGGCAGCTTAGGAACCATGCAAACAGCAGGAGAGCTAATAAGAAAACTGATTCACAAGGGAAAAATCTGATGTCCTCCCGCAACTGGAGATAAACAACACCAGTAAACAGAAGCAGCTAGATAGCTGAGTGATAGGGTAAGAAGATAAAATAAAGTATCTTGAGAGCAATAACGTTTACAATAATATAATTCTGAGCTACTGAAGTATATGCAAACTAACCAGTGAGCAACATTATAAAAAATAAAGTGATATTAAATAATCTGTTCAGCCTTTTTGTCACCTGCAACAAATTAGGCTTTCAATATGCAAAACATCTTCCTTCCAGAAAAACAAATGATCATGATTTCATTTAATTGTAATTTAATGAGGCATAATGTATTTTTTAAAGTGATATACTCCAGGTGTGTGGTGAGGAAACTGGCCCAGCCAGACAAACCCTACTGTTTCTATTTTTGAGAAAATCCTAAAGCCAGCCAGAGACTGTTTTCATTTCTGCAAATTATGTTTCTGCTGGAGGGGGTGAGGGAGGAAAACCCGCAGCATTCATACATTTGTTATAAAATTCCATTGGCTAAATTAGCTCATTCTGACTTACTTACATCTTGCATATTAAAAAATAAAAACAAAAAATTGGCAGTTTGTAGAGTAACCAACTCTGCAAACCTAAAAGAAGATCTTCAGGGACTAGGAAGTCTCAGTATGATTTTAAATAGCCAAACAGATCTTCTGCACCGAACACGGCTCCCAGGATACATTTTAGGACATGTAGCTTGATAATATCTTTGCTTTTCCACTCCTCTGAATCATTTTTAAACAGGCTGCTGAAGAGGCAACTGATGAAGCTTAATGCTCACACAGGCTGTGCTTGCAAACGAGGTGTGTGCTCACCCTGAGACAAGGGCTCTGCACAGTCTGGTTTACCCTTGGAACTTGCACCATTTTTAAAATTACACACTGGATCCATAATTGACTTTAAGAAAATAATACCTGTGGTGGAGAAAGAAGCACATGTCCAACCAAAATAAAAATGTTACTGAATCTATTTAAGGTAAGAGTAATTTTGACAGTGTTTTTTCAAACTAGCTGAAATGCAGTCCCTGCAAGCCAGCAAAGTCACAGTCGTGGACGATTGCTTTGCATTAATTCTATGAAACCCCATTTGTGAACTTCTTTTATTTTTATTAACTAAGGGATTTCCAGGACAAACAACCCACATGTCATTGGTAAAAAAAAATATTTTTTAAAGCAAATTCTGAAAGATGATGCAGTACAACATAGGGAGAACGTTATTCAAACTGACTCCGACATCCAGCGGACCAACTGACCAGGCCTCAAGGCAAACAAAGGCTTGACCAAAGCCCACAGAAGGTGAGCGAAGCCTTTCTGCCCTTCTCTCAGAGCGCTCCTGCTCAGGCCTGGAAAGGTGTAAATGAGATCTCAGTGGGACAGCAGACTGCACCACCAGAGACCGAACACAGGACAATTTTGCAACCAGAACTTTTGAAAAGCAATCTGGACCAGGAGGAGAGGAAGTGATGCTGGAGTGCAGCCCAGACACCACTGTCATGGGCACTGAGGAGGATGAGAGACATCAGGCAGGAGGAGACTCCCAAGCACTGGCCAGGACCTCACACACATCAGGTCTGATGACTTGGACAGGAGATGTGCTCCCTCTTGTACAGACCCAAGCCATCTGACTACAAAAGTGGGCACTGGGGTTAAAGAGGCTCAGAACAGACTACAAAACACTGGCCAAGGCAAAAACTTAAATAAACCCAACTAATGCGCTAAACCTCAGTTTTTATGTCCTGTATAAGGAGATTATATATATGAAGGACTAAAAAAGCATAAACACTTTTTTCAGACTTTTGGTTTATTTGTGCCTCTCCACATTTCAGCCATGGCCAAAAGCAACACAGAAAATGCTGAAATACTAGAAAAATATTGTTTCTGTAGCATTTTGGTTCCAAGTATTTCCAAGTACTATACTTTTAACTGACAGTCTCAATAGAAAAACTATTCTGCTTTCCATCAGGGATAGATGCTACTCTGAGCAGGATCAGAAAATGTAGTGATTTGTTTAAATTCAGCATCTGGATCTTAAAGGTCAGTAATGTCAAACTGTCCCCCCCTCAGCACACAAAGCCTTTTTCCAGCATGGAAGGCAGCACTCAGGGAACCCTTTGGTGGCTGCTCATTGCTACTGAACTACACTGTACCTTCAGCATACAACAACAAAATTGATTTGCCCAGCTAAAACAACCACTTATATTTACAGTTGTCTGCTATCTGCAACTGAAAGCTGGAGGCAGCAGGTCAGCCCAGGAAGCTCTGCAGCAGAAATACCAGCTTCTCATAACCCTTCCAGGAATAAAGCACCTGCTGTGTTTTTCTCACATGAAGACAGGCTTTTACCATGACATCTCTTGGCCTCTCTGCATTTACTCCAGGTCCAACCTTCAATATTTTCTTCTGGGCTGAACAAGATACATTTAACAACCCTGAAAATACTTCTCGTTGCCTCTAAGTATACAGCACTCAACAGGAAGCTCTATATGAAGTTATTCAGTAGGCTTCTTAGGACTCAAACTCATTTTCAAATGCTCCCTGCTTTGTTTCCCTTCCCTTGCATCTCTTCCTAATTCCAACTAGGATATGAAGCAGAAGTGCTGGAAGTCTCTCAGAAATGCTTATCCTGGCAATGTGTCCAGTCCAATTTTGCTGAGCAAAATTGCTTTAGATAATCAGTGGAAATTTTCGAGTGGTTAGCCAAACCAAGCACCTTCATATCCATTCTGTCACATTTTCCATCAGGCAAAACTGTGTTTATACCCTGTTCCCTGACCAACTCTTCTGTTTCGATGGACAACATGTTCAGTGCCACATTTGTGTCAGTTCATATGAACTTCAGAACTTAATGGACTCTGACTGACTCCATGAATGGGAGACCAGCAGTCTCCCAGTACCCTTCAGTGTAGCTGAACATAGCACATTAGTCCTTCATTTAGAAGAAATCTCCTGATCTCTAGATTCACTGCCTATAGCCAGAGTATGAAGCCTTGTTCTTAAACTCATTTAACTAATGCTAAAATACATACATCTCAGGAGAGAGCTGCTTAGGCACAAAGCATTTAGAGCCTGATTTGAATAAAACTTATACGGGGGTGCAACAATGACAATTTGATTTTTATTATTAAAAATGAAGTGTTTAAATCCTCAAAGAAAACGCCTTTATTGCATTAGTTTAATAAAGCCTCTTTTTTATTATGGTATCTCTTTTTATGAGGGAAGACAGGATGTGCATGTGGAGCTGAATGTGTACGCACCGGGAAAAGGAGGCAGAGAAAGACCGACCAACTGCAGCCACAAAGTGCCACCGTTTATATGAGACACATGTCAGACCTTTATACTGAAATATGCTGGAAAATGAGCAAAGACACACAGCTCGTGCTCACTGTGTCTATCTGTGCCTTTGCTTCCAAGGCTCAGGACTCCTGTGCATCAGCTGAGCAGCCGCCTCCCTCAAGCACACGTTCTGAAAGCCTGACTCACATGCTACTTAAGATCTTTTCATTCAGCCTATTGAATACAATTAAGTTAATTGAAACTGAAATTTTGGGCAGTGCAAAACCCACTGTTGGAACAAATATCCCATGTACCAAAAATCTGCAATTTATTAAATTAAGCACTTCCCTTACAGACTGCCTTCTTTCCTGTGACTACAACAGAACGCTGCTTGTGCCACATTACACCCAAGAATAAAACAAGCAGGCAGCATGAAAGGGTTTCATGCAATAAGAGAGAGTTCTCTACAACAGTAAAAACCAACAAAAAATTCCCCCCCCCCAACCAAACCAGAAGCCTTGCTAATTGAAAGTCTGTGCACAATGGGGCAGACAACATAGCGATGAATGCAGCATGACTGTCTCACTAGATACCAGGCAGAGAATGAAAGCTGCTTGTGGTCCTCTCATGTGAGTTAAAGAGAAAATTATTTGCAAAAGGAATTCTGTCCAGGATTTGGCTCACAAGCAAATAGAGGTGGAAGAGTTAGCTATTTCAACAAACCATATTTCTGATCTTAATGCCTCTTAAAGAACTCTTTTCTGAACCCACTTCAGTTTGAGGAATTTTGCCAAAGAAAGCAGAATTAGACATAAATGAGGAATCACCGCCCACCTCTCTCCTTGCCTGCCTCCATAACCTTTCTTTGGAGCTTCCTTACTAACCGCACTCCTGCTCTGAGAGCACTCAACCCTTCTTCAGGTGACTGGTGACACCTTTGCATGCCACACAAGTGTTATTTCCCTCTTTCTCATTGCAGAATCCTGGACTTGCCCGCAGTTGCAGCCAAGGTGCAACCAAATCCCTTGAAAAAGAAGGATCAGTTTAGTTTATTTCTTCATAAATTTCACTACATCTGAGGCTGGTGGAGTTTCCTCCTCCTTGGGCTGTTACTTCCTTTAATCCGAAAAGACACAGTTGGCACCAGCTGAGCTGGGTAAGCGCTGCTCTCCCATCTTTGGGTTTGAGAAGCCAATGGTTTCACACAGAGCTACTCAGGCCAGGAGGAAGGGAGCAGTGCTCTTTGGGGAGAAGGTTACAAGCAGCCTGAATATGCCCGGTGTTTTTACCCAGCTCTCTTTGTATCCGGCACCATAATGGTTTCATTTACGATGCCTCAGGTTCAGGGATATTTCCAGTTTTGGAGGCTGTTCAGTGAAACAAGCACTGGCCACTCGCCCAAACATTTTACTAGTTTTGGCTATTATGTCAAAACATTGGCAAAAAAAGAGGAAGATATAAACAGAAATACTCCTTCAGTCTATAAGGTTTGCAGTCCACTGGGCACTCCCGAAGAGGGAAGCAGTTCATTGATCCAATGATTGAGACTGTCCAGACTCTTACAAAGAGCCTGATAAACTGTCCTGACTGCAACTCCATGAGCCTGCAGCAAAGAGGGATGCTGAACAAGTGGGGAGAGGAGGAAGAGTATGTTAATTTTCCTTATGCAGAACAGGACATTCAAATTACCTATTTTTCAGCTTGGATTTTGAAAAGCACAGATCACTTCAGCACCTCCAGATTTGCTAAAAAAAAACTTTTCAGAGGAGGACAAGGTAAATCTGAGAGAGCATTTTCATGCGTTTCCTTTAAAACAGTTATCTTAGTCCTATGTTTTCTGTAACAACCCCTACCTACCCATTTATTAAAACACTACAACCTGCAGTAAGTAAGCTCTGGTTCCTACAACCTTTTGGTTGCAATCTGAATGCTGTATTATGAGACATCATAGTGCAAGAGGGAGATAGTACAAGGACGCTGCCCTGAGGATGGCCAAAATCCATGAGTGTGTTCTCCTCCAGGAAGAAGGTAAAGCCTTGATAACAGCTTTGGCTGCCTCCCATTGCACAGTATCTCGGCTGGCCAACCCAAAGGGTGCTCCTACTTTTAGAGGCTGCTAGTCTCCAAGATTTTATCCTGATGTAAGGATGATGCATGCTTCAGAGAGGTAGGTGTTTTTGGAGAACTCCAGCCTGCAGTGGAGCAGTACTGCACTGTACTGACAGTCCCACTGAATTCACTGCACTGTTTGAGACCAGTGAGGGACATCAGCCCCCCCTGTGCATTGAAACCTTCTCACCCTCTGCAGCCTGTGTAGTGCAGGCATTTCCCCCCCTTGAGAGCTTTTACTGCTTTTAAAAATGTGCACAGTGCAATTCCAAGTGCAAGGTGCATCTGCTCTTTCTCTGACAGTTGTACTTTGCCTGTGTATTTCAGTATTAATCAGACTTAATTACACAAGCAAGAAGCTGAACCTCCTGTCCCAGTAATACTGCTACGTGCCTTAGCCATGGCAAGCTCTCTGCATGCCACAAGAGCAGGTAAGGCTGCAGAGAGCCTAAAGGGGGTGTTATTCCAACAGAGACCATTCTTTTCATCACTGAGCAGGTTGTAGGCAACACCATCTTAGACAAACATGGTAGTGTGCACCACCATTTCAAATATTTTGAAAGTTGTGCAGGAATCTTTTACTCATTGGAAAGTCTCTTCAATAACTATATTGTCTCTGTGGGTGCACTTCTACCTGTCCCCTGTGCTGAATAAATAGACATGTAGATTCCACAAAATTATGAAAGTGAATCTCTAAAGATAAAATAAGAAGAGGCAGAGATTAGTCCTGGGCACTTACTAAAAATCAGGCATATACACGGTCCTTCACACCCGGTTTCAAATAAATAGAAAAATGTTCACTTTGGAACTTTCTGTTTGAAAGAAACCCTCTTCATGGCCAGCACAGCTTGGGCCAGCTCCCAGCCAAGCACCCCATGCAGCTCTCCTGTGCACATAGCAGGTACTAAACTGCCTGATGTTCAGTCCCCATCTCAGAGTAGGACCTCAGTGGGAGCACTGTGCCCCAGGAAATGCACAGAACTTGTCACAGAGCCTGAAGTGCCTTGTTTCCATGTGTGCAGATCACATGGCCACAGGTACAAGCAAATATATGGTCTTCAGTTACATATTTCCATCTTGAAGAGAAAGATTTGGATGTTTCATAAACCATACAATTGGCTCTCTCCTTCTTCTGATCCTCCTCACATTCTCCTTCCCACACACACGTGCATACATACAAGTGTCAGCCATTTGTTCCGATGGATTTAGCCTAGTTTGGATCAAAGCTTCCTCTACTTCATTTAACAGATTTGCTCAGATGGAAGGTCTCAGGGGAGAAATAATGTTAGTAAGAGGGGGCTTTTCAGCATTGAATATGTAGGTCATTGGACTTTAAAATAAATTAGAGAATAGTTTATCTATTAAACAAGCCTCACAGTACATATTTCATGAAGCTATACTTAATTACAGGCTAATGTGCACCACAGAGCTACCAGGAAGAGAGATTAAGCAGTGGCCCATAATGTGCTGATTAATACAATTATTAGCTGGCTGGCATACAGCATCTATTATTTGGTACCATCATGAGAGACAACAGACCTCCAGTTCCTAATGCTAGCACTTCTGTGAAATGCAACAAACCCAAACATTTCCACAGAGAAACACACATCTCCCTGTACCTCAGAGGCAGCAGAAAAGATGCAGGAAGGTGAGAGCAGACTTGAACTTCCACTTCAAGTGCCTTTACAGAGTTTGCTTCTCCATCATGGATGCACGGGAATATCCCACACCTTCTACAGTGAAGTGTAATGCTGATTGTCTGAGCACCTCTTCTTCATACCCTGAACAGCTCCTGACGTGAGGGGTGCTTGTTTGGGTTGGAATTAAAAGCTGAGGACAAGGAAATGTAAGCTAGTAGCAATACTCTCTTAATACAGTGATGGTGCTAGGGACATGATGCACTCACTCTATGTAAGATCACTGGTCTTCTGTATTAAAGCCCTGTAGACTAAAGAAACACAGTTGTGAGATGAGCAAATCTTTTATGGATGCTGTAGGACTTGCCTGTTCCGGAATGAGTGTCATGAACCGTTCAGTACATTATATCACTTACGATGGAGGGCTAAGAAGCAGGTAATTTCTTTCTTGTTGGAGAATGAGCTTTTGGTTTAATAATAGACTTGGGCATTACCAACCTGGCTCTCCCAGTCTGGGTGAAACAGAGTTTCATGTTCAGTGACAGTGGCAAAGCCCTCACCGGTAATGTTACTGCTGACCTCTCGCTCACGTTCAGAATATGTCATTCTGTCAATACCATCTACCTTGATTATACCAGGCTTTATATACAACGGGTTATGATCCCAGAGGGATGAAAAGCTTTTCCAAATTAAAAGCAGCATTTTAAAGAGGAAATACTCATACATTCCAATGTAGTTTTCATTTGATATCCTCAAGGCTAACCCCAGAACTCAAAGTCACGTTGATTGGAAGTGAATGTTTTTTTCTGACTGCAGCCATCTTATGAATTTAATGGAAGAAGGGAAGTAATAAAATGTGCTCCATACTTTAATTAGTTCCCTCATAACATGGCATTTCCAAAATGGCAGTGCCAAAGAAAATCATTAATCTAGCAAAACAGACAAAGGTACTGTATGGGGCAAGGGACAGACCTCCAAGAGACACACACACACACACTTTTTTTTCTTGCTGGTAAATCTTACCTCAAAGAACTCCATCTAAACAAAAGGAATTTGTACCAATGTTAAATATCAAGCCACTTTCCTTTTCTTAATTCTTGCTACAGAGTATCAGAATTGAGAGATCTTGTGTTATATGCCTTGAACAGCAGCAGGATAAATGTAAATGGCCTGTCTTTCTGAACACATATTCACCCTGGGTACTCCAGATGCCAAGTTAAGCTCATGCTATCATGCAATCACTTCAACATCTGCATTTCACTAGGCAAGTGAGAAAACCTGTGTCAGATGTACGGAAGCAAACACAATCTGCTACAAATGGCAGACACCTTTCCCAGCAGTCAGTCTTTAGGCCTATGCACACTCGCCTTATACACTTGTGGGAGCAGCCTCTGGCACTAGTTGTGGCACCAGTTGTACCACAGGAAGGAGCCGAGTAACTGACAGAAGCCCAAAGACACCTCTGACTCTCAGAGTCTCTTGTTACCTCTTCCTCATCATCAGGCTGGGGCAGATGTGGAAGTTTATAACTGCAGAGAGGAACTCGGGGAGGAACTGCTTGAGAACAAAGCTCAGGTAACAGCACAGGAGTGGCCAAATGCAAACAAACAGCTGTTCCAGGAAGAAACAGCCTTGTTCCATACCGACAAAGAGACTGGGGAAAAAATGGAGAGTGGTTTGACCTGTTTCTATGGCACAACCCCTGCCTTGACCTGCAACAGCCACACAGCCCCACAAGAGCCACAGTTTTGCCCCTTCAGTACTTCTCGGTTATAGAATAGAAATTGATACCTGTGTGCGGTTGAATGCTACTCTTGCAAAGACAGCTTGAGACACACTGGCTCTCTTCAGCTCATCTCTGACTTGCTGGTAAATATCTGGAGAGACTTCCACCGATGAATTTGATGGCTCTGGTTTGACAGCTCTAGGGATGGGCGGATGATTCAAGAACTGCTGGTTGATAGCCTGTGGGTGCTGGTGAGCCAACAGCCGGCTGACAGCAATCTGCTGGTTTATCAGATGGGCCATTGCTATCTGCTGCCTCACCAGTTGTGGACTGAGCTGAGGAGACAGGAGCCCAGGATTTATCATTGTTTGCATCGTTGGCACTTGGTTTCGTATTGGAGTACTGTGGTGAATTTGGCCATGAGGAGACTGTTCGTTAGTTTTTCCCAAAGTTGCCAGCTGGTTGATATTTGGTAAGTGCATGGGACGTTGACCAAGAACACAATAGTCTGAAAGGTTTTCTCTTTCCACTCTTTCCACTGTTAAAAGAGAAAAATTTGCTTGCTGTCATTTCAGTTTGCACTTAGGGCAAGGATTATTGCAGATGACTACAGAACAGCACCTGCTTTACTTTTTAAGTCTACACTTGTATAGAAGTTTCACAGAAACATAAGCAAAAGCAACACAAAGTAAAAGTCACAACATTAATTAACATTCTTTTGGACTTCTCAGGCTTCATCCACTACTCAGGAAGCCTCCTTGCAAATCAGTAGCAGGTATCCTCTCCAGCCTTATTTCCTTAAGAAACAAGCTTGGACACTTCCAGTGACATTGTCACTAACATTTGAATCTGTCACAGAAAATTGAGTAACTTTTAAAAGTGGTCAATGTTGCAGAATCACTGCCATCTAGCTAAAGGAAAGAAACTCAAATTAGTATCCACTCACACAAACCCCATGGAAACTGGACCATTCCCTGTGCAGACCATGGAACAGTTTCTCATTATAAACTCTGCAACGATTATCTTTTCCAACAAAAACTCCACCTTGCACTGTGTGTGGATAAAGCTATCTGGTATCCTCAGTTCACCCAGGTCCAGTATATTAAACTCATGTTGGTTGGGTGAAAGCATATTACAAAACCCTGCAATTCACACGTGAGAAGTATCTAAAGCAGTGGTTCCAAGAGCCAAAGCCTCATCACTGTGAGTCTATCCAGAAACCTTAAAGCACCTCTGCATGAATGCCCACTTTAGAGGAATGGCTTCACTGTCTTCATAAAAACTTTGTTTAGCACAACAGAGACCTGTGATCCCTAATATAGGGCGCCCTAAGTGACACCATGATAGAAAATTGAAACAGTGCACACAAAATGAATATACTTTGATTTTAATTTTATATACTGATACGTATTGTCTCTGTTAAATGTGTTATATCTGCAGTATCACAGTATCTTTTCATGTAATTGCAAAACTAAATGCACATATTACAAACACAAATTTCCTCTAAAAGTACTATTTGAAATATAGTACTTTTATGAAGAAATGAAGATTATAAAGTACATAAATATAACTCCTACTTAGATAATCTTAAGTAATCAGAAGTCATTTTACAGTAGGTTGCAGATTCCATGAGCCTCACTACATGCAATTGGATAGGCACTTACATACTGAAGTGATATAAAAGTGTTCAGGGATGAATATCATACAACTAGAAAACCACTACCTCACCCCTATATTACTCTCAGCAAATAATAAGATAGGATTTTCTTCCATAAATGCCATAATACTATTATGACTTGTGTAATTATTAACAACTGTACCATGCTTTGAACTCTTTTAAAAAACTTAATCTATATAAAGCTTTGACACTTTACACAGTTAATACTGAGAACAACAGTTTACTGATGACTTGCTCTGTTTCCTTCTAAATCGAAAGACGGCTCTTTTCACCACCCAGAGTTAATCTGAGACTGACAGGGAGTAATGCCCTGAACACACACAAACACAGTTACTATCTTTAGAACTGTCACTCTGGAAAATCACAAGTGCTGAATTTTACAACTAGGTGAATTATACCCAGGATTTCCTTGTAAGAAATTTTAGCTCACTCATCTCATTCTTTTAAAGGAAAACCCCATAAAATCTTTAATCTTCTATAAAATAATAGCTTTTTAAAAACTTTTAAAATAAACATTAATTTGTTAGAAAACTATTAATTCAATTTTTCCACAAAAGCCAGTGCTTCAAGCTGACTAAATTTCTAAGTAAGTGCTTACTTGTGTGGTGTATTTCAGCTATGAAATGCAATACATGTAATACATAAACACTATAGTCAGCAAATGACCATTTTGCTGTGTTACTCGTAGGTTGTCAGATACATAATGCAGTATTTCAGTTTGCTGAAAATACTGAAAATCCCTGTTCAAAAGCTGCTGCTCACAGTTTCAGCAGGCATCCCTGAAACATCCCTGAAATCAGGCACAGAAAGCTCTATACCTCTAGTCTCTGGCATTGGGAACAGACATGAACTCAATGTGAAATATGAAATACAAGCAGTGCTAATTCCAGGGATTGTCGCTGACCTGGCATCGATACAGAGGTGTCATGTGTGGGCAGGGGAGTGGGGAAGAGGGGCTGCTTTGTCACAGCCCCAGGCCACATGGATGACTCATGACCCACACGGCCATACTGTTGCCTCCTCAGCCTCTCTGCAGTAAGCCTGTACCTGAGTAATTCCATTATATACACACTTTTGCCAGCAAACCCAAATGTAATTATTCCAAAGGTGCCATAGCTACTTGGCAGGTATAACTACAATAAAGATGTTGCTCAGTGTACATAAAATAGTTGGAGCATCCTGCTACATCATTTACACCCCTAGAAATCTAGAGTCCTTCCACTAGGAGTTTAAGAAAAGCTGAAATAAATTCTGAACTATTTGTAGTTAAAGAAGCACACAGAGGACAAGTTACCGAAACCAACAAATTACTACTTGTTAGAACACAAAAACAGTAACCAAGTGTTTTTGAAAACTTGGTGAGAAATAAATATAAATAACATTCACTTTCTGGGCTGAACCACATTTGCCAAGTTTCCACCCACTCCTGACTTCAGTGCCAAGTTATAAACCCCTATAAAAATAAAGTTTAAGATGAAAAGGCTGCCAGGCTGTTAATCTCTGCAGTGCTACTTGGAATTACATAGAGACATTACCTGACTTACTTCCATAGGTGTATTTTTCCCTTATTATCAGTTTCCTTTTTCGATCACATTAGACTATACAACCATGCATGTACTCCCTATAAACAAACCGGATTCTAGTCCCTCCAACCACTTCAATAATAAAAGGTTACCATTAGCAGTTACGCTGGATGGAAAAAATGTGCATTACTCAACTTCAAGACTCTTTCCTTCTCTAACGCACTGCCCATATCTGATTCCCTGTTGTTCTGTGGTAACTATGGATTGGTTGGGTTCTACAGGGCTGAACAGGAGCAAGACTGAGACAACCCTCAAGATGGAGACTGGCACTGTCCTGGGAGACAGGCCAGCTTGACAGCAATGCTCTAAGAAAAAAAGGGATACAGAGGAGCCACAAAGCTGCTGTGACACCAACATTCTACCTCAGATCTTCATGACACAGGACTTTTCCATTTGCATTCTTCGTTTTCCATGTTCACACCTGATTAGAGCCTTTTCCTTCCCTTGTTTGCTATTGTTCCACTCAAACTAGGAATATATTTACAGCTCTTGTAGTCCTGCATGAACTGGCTGGTACTTGAATATATTGACTAAAATATAAGGCAGTGAGGACAGACCAGCAGGACCTTAAACTGGGAAGGGAGGGGTTCCATGGATGTGTGCTGTCTACATTCAAGTACTGCTGATAAACTACTTCTGCTAGTGATGCCTGTGCTAGTTAAACAAAAGCTGGTTCAGGAGGCTGTTACCTACCTCCATCTGTGGTGTGACCACAGCAAAAGACATTGCAATGTTTTCCTCTTCTCATCGCATCGCATGCTTGGTATATAGTTCTGCAGTACTTTGCTTGAAGAGCTCATTTAAACCAAGTACAACAGTGCTGTCATATTGCAGAGCCACCCACCCTTCTGAAGCAAATCGCTAGGTAGGAAGAGACCTGTGCCTGGATAACAGGTACTGTGCTAAGCTCAGCAATCAGCTCCCAGAGCTGACAGCATCTGCCCTTCATTTTTCTCTACCTCCCCACAACGTCACTACCTCTACAAGACAGTCAGAAACCAACATAATCCCCAGAATGGGAGCAGCAAATTGTTGTATTTCAATGTTCCGTTCTGGTCCTGTAATGATTACCATGTGCGTCAATGTATTTCTACTCCATACTGAGTTAAAACTTCCTGGATACAGCACAAAAGGAATTCAGTGCACCCTTCCCCTGTGTGATGCTCTTAACCTCTACCCCAATCTTCCTTGCACAGTCAAGCAGCTGACGCAGTCCACAGCACAATAGCTTGGGGTGGTCTGCATGCAACTTTCCATTTAAAATAAAACCAGCTCAAAAGATTTAAAATAAGATTTATTTCTCCACCTTCCCTTCCCCTCACACTTTATTTGCACTGAGTTGTTAATAGGAACATTCTGACAAACATCCCGTAAGGCATTTAGGGCTTAAGAGTGGCACTGAATTGACTGACAGCACTGGAAACCAAATTCCTGTGCACAATAAGGGATGCAGCGGGGAGAGCAAGAGCGTAACATGTCTCCCAGCACCGCATTGCAGCCGGGACGCAGAGCACCCGCCAGCGTCCATGACCCAGCGCGTCCGGAACTTTTCAGTCCCACAGGCATACAGGCACTTTGCCCCAGAGTAGGAAGAAGCTGGTAAAGAAACGTTTTGTAATAAGTTACTAGCCGGCAGAATTGCCATGCCTCAATTGTGACAGGATGTCACCACCCAGGGTTGTTCTCCAGTGCTTCAGTTTGCTTCTTTGTTTTATTTATTATTTAAAACCTGGTGATCATAAAAGCCATTGCTAGCAGTGGTCATGGCTGAGCTGGGAGAGCTCTGTGAACTCTGGTATACCCTGCCCTAAGCTTGAGACAGAAAGGTTCTCACAATTTCTCCTGGCTTAACACCATCCTGCTCACTGGAGCAAGACCCGGACTTTGGAGCCGTGCTTGGGGGGTGAAGTGTTCTCCAGCACAGTACCACCCTCTGCCTCGGAGAGACAGGGCTGTGCACTGTACCCAGAGGGTGCCCTCCTGCTTATGCTACATAATAATGAACTACCACTTTGTAAATAACAGAAACACTCCAGAGCACAGGAGGCGCTTTTAAAGTGGTAATTCTGTATCTTTTCATCTATAATTAGGATAATTACTTATTTCTTTTAATCACAGCTAACTTAACCACTTCAGTGCAAAGGGCTGGTCTGAGGAGTCTCATTTTCATTCAACATCTAATCTTCATATTTACCCGGAGTCATTCACTGACTTCAGTGCCTGATCTCTGTCTGGGCCACTTGTTCCTGCAGTCAGAACTGAAGAAAAAGCAGTTTGATGGGAGAGGCAGACTTGACAAGAAGTTGCAACTTTTAAAACCTTTCCCTTCCTCTACTCCTGCAGGATAGCACATAACCTCAAAATAGCTATAGAGCACATACAGAAATTGTTTGGCCGCTGGCTGTGGGTAGCAAAGGCCTTTATCCAAGCCTAATGGAAAACAGACAGGAAAGGCCATTGTCTGTTCTTTGTTCTGTTGCAAATTGTTCAGTTCCCACCAAAGCACAAATCACTGTATTTTTACTTAGAACTATCATTAAAAGTAGGCCTTTCACCAGCACCAGTCTCAGGTGAACGAAGCAGAGTGTACTAACAATGCTGACTCTCTCTTTGCAGCTGACCTTCTCATTCCTTTACCCTCAAGACTAGATCCAAGTCACCCTTTGGGACACAGAGATGCTAACATGTCTTCTGTCACTTATGCTTAAACATAATAAGTCATATTCTTCCCATGGGCTGTCCCTGGACTGCACTGCTTCCAAAGATGCTTGTCAGAATACAAGCATCATCATCTTATTTTTAGATTAATTTTGAGGTTACTGTGCAGGCTCAAGAGGGCACACAGAAGTACGAACTTCTTCATAATTTTTCATACTCTCATTAACATTGTTTGTCAACAGGACATGCCAGATCCATCTAGCAGAGAAAAGCATTACATTGAAGGTGCTTTAGCGACCACCTAGTCTAATGCAGGAATATTGGTGAAATGGAAAATGATAAGCAGGGAAAACATTACTTAGAGATGCCTGACAGAAACACAGGGAATACTGGTTTAAATGGATTGAAGTTCTCATCTGAAATAAAAATATCTCTTCTCCTGTTAAATTACTGTGACAGAAGTACTAACCTTTTTTTGGCACCTCAAAAGGGAGGTGTAAACCTTTTAGAATACCCAGTCATTCATGCAATCCCTCTGGGAAATACATATATGTGTCTTCCTGACTCATAATGTCAGAGATGGTGAAAGGAAGGAGACAGAACACAATCATTAAGGCAGAGATATAAACTCTCCAAATACTTCTGATACTATTCAGATACTTCAGATACTATTCCCACAAGGGAAAACACATCTACCTCAACTTCAAGTTATCTTCCTGTTTTGAACTAATCTCCACTCAAGCTAACTTTGTAAAGATTTCTTTCCCTTTAAGCTAACATGTCACTGTTTAGAAGCACACAAATAATTTTTTTTAAAAATAAGAAAGAAAATGAATAGAAGCACACAAATAATTTTTTTTAAAAATAAGAAAGAAAATGAATTTTGCGATTCTGCAGACTAAAACCAAAACGTGTTTGGTTTTTGGAAAATGAAGACGACCATTATTTACTAAGTTGTGGGCGGAAGTCCCAGACTCTGCACACCACTGGTTCTCACTGAGAAAATCACTGTACTGGCAACAGGAGACATTTTTAAAACATAAAGTTGAGCAGGTTTGGTTAGCATGGCAGGGACAAGACACAGGACAAGTGGCTAGGCAGTTTCTCCACAGAAGGGTCTCCAACCTTTATTATCTCACCTATGTTCCCTAAAGCAGCACTGGCTGTGGCTGAGAAGGCATTCAGCTAACTGCACAACTGCACATATCCCTCTGCCACGGCACAGACACTGTTAACAGTGAGAGCCACTGCTCTGAAACACGAAAGACATTCTGCAAAGTTGAAATACATAAATGCATTTAGTTTAGATAAAAGTTAAGTAAAAAAAACAAACCCAAAGGGTGTGTTTTAATTCTCTTTACAGAGAGGAATAGCCAAGAGGGCCACAACTCATACACCCCTGGAATGCACGGAAGCGGGTAAATTGTTTCTTAACAATGCACATGCACAAATCCCCCGAACTGGCACTTAACATCAGGGACACTGTTGAAATCCAAAACGCTAATGTGGGTAGGGAAAAGAGCAGTCAAGGGGTCTGTAATTCTTGACGAATCTTGACACTGTTAACTTATATTTAAATGAGAGATGCCACTTTTTTCCTCATCATCAGCGCTAACCAATGAACTATTCTCCTTATAAAATAGCACAGCAGGCCACAGACTAAGAGAATGTCTCTGAGTAAGAAATGATCTTCAGGCCATGTGTGTTACCTAGATGCTGACAACCTTGCCTGTGATTGATGTTATTTTCTTTCCTTTTTATTTAAGAAAGTAGGGAAAGACCTATTTTTAGTGAAATGAATACACAGACAGAAGTGTAAAAGTAAGTAAAGAAAAAATTACAGTAATGTCAAGAACCTCACAGCTGACCTGAATGACCCTAACAGGTTCAGTGCCAGAGCCACAACTAATATCCAAACAAGTCATGAAATGTATTTTCTTAAAAAACTCAACATTTTTGCAAAAGGTCAAGATCTATATATGCATGCAAATATCTATCTATCTATCTATCTATCTATCTATCTATCTATCTATCTATCTATCTATCTATCTATATCTCAATCACACATATAAACCCCTCTATGTACACAGAGAGAGAGAAATAAATGCACATGTATCAATAAATAGGATCTTTTTAAAAGTGAAAAACACTGTTTGGGAAAGATCTGGTGTGCCATTTCATGAAGCTTCCACAACATCAGCTTCAGAGGAACAATTAAAAACTATTCCTCAAAGCACATAATGACAGTTTTCCCCTGACTCGCACTGGCATTATCACTGTGCCGCAATCCTTGGTTCCTTCAGCCTGGAAATAAGAAAGCTGGGAGCCCTTCTGAATCCTGTTTCTAACCTCTCTCAACCCACAATGGCCTCTAGGAACACATTAAAGAGGAACAGATTGCTCTGTCTATCCATTATGGGAAGTAAGCAAACATACTTTCAAAAATAAAACAGCACACAAACAACAAATCAGTATTGGAAAAATCAAAGAGCAGCCAAAACAGATTCTCAATTTAAGAAAGCTATGAAAGCTTTTTCTTAAGTTCTTGGTCTGTTGGATAGAAATAATTGAGCCCTCTTCCTTCAAACTGAAAAGCCTCGTCATTCCACAAAAATTTTGAGACATCCACAGTCTCAAAACTCACATCCACAGAAAGTTATATTTTGACAGACACTGATGTCAGGAGCAAAGATGAAATGTTCTTCAAATGCAGACAAAAAAAATATGTCTTTTTATTTTTAAGTTCACAATGTATTTATTTCTTCCCGCTGCCTTCCTAACTTCCTCCCACCAAGCTAAGTTGTGTCATCAGGCAAAAACAAAATATTCACACCAGTTAAGATTTTCAGTTGTGAAAAAATTCTGATACAGTGATAGTCCTTCTGATAAAAATAGAAAGCATGACACTTAAAACTGAAATATCTATTGAGGAATAGAGCTAAAAAATATTCTAAATGCTACAGAACCAAAACACTGGACAACAAGTAGGGTAACTGGTATGAGTTTGATCCCTTGGCAATTGTCTGAATTGCACAGCTAAGTTCTGAAAATCTTCTCTTCATGCATACATACATATATACGTATATAGCTACTTACACAGTGTTATTTTTATTTCTGTATCTATCTGTTAATCAAATTCAGAATAAATGCAAGCCTTTTAAGCAGTTATTAAAATTGTGCATTTCTTGTTTTAAACATAGTTAAATCCTGTCATGTATGCACAACTCTGTACTAAAAGGCCTTGTATCCCACAAAAAGAAGAATTAAATAAAAAGAGTTTAAAAAAGGTTTCACATACTAATGTTAAATTAATACATGGTGCATATCCTGAACAAAGTTACCACGCAAACTAGATAGCTTAATTACCACCTCAAGTGATTACAGACATCCATGAGGGAAAGAAATAATCCACAGAAGCTCTTTGATTCCCAACTACTGTCCATGTTCCATTAGAACCGCGTTAACATAAACTCTCCTTCAAATGTATATGTGTACCCCAAGGAGACTGGAAAGAGTGGACATCCTGTTATAAACTCCAACATGTCCTCACATATATCCCAAGTGGTAGACTCAGAGCCAGGAGGAGACAAAAAGCTTCCATCCTCACAGCAGCGAATTCCCAAGTGTGTCTGTGCTCTAACCCTCCTGCCGCTGAGTAAACTGTGAATGTCTTAAAACCTTAAGGGGCTGGGGTAGGGTGGGAGAAAAATATTCCAGCAGAGTTTTGTTCTAGCATCATCCTGACACAAGACAAAATTGCCATGCTGAACTGAACTAACTGAAAACTTTTTTAAAATTACAAGCATAAATAGTTTAGCTGTCTTTTTGGTGAGTTCAATGGAATGCACACTGGGAATGTTTACTTGAGATTTGATACAATTACATTTGTGTACAACTTTTACATCTGTTGCTAATGATATCAAATTATTGATTGTTCACTTTCTTATATTTATTTAAACATTAACTATACACTCAGCAACTTGATGCTTTTCTTTTTTTCCTTTTTTTTTTTTTTTTTTGGGTCTTTTTTTTCCAGAGAACTTATTATTTTTGCCTGGATTCAGTTGTAACTACTTTGATCTTCCAGAGAGTATAATTAATTTACTGTTTATTTATTTCTATGAGAAAGGAAAAAAGTTTGACCTAGGAGATCTATATGTGGCAATTTGTAACAGAATCACATAGCTTATGTTTAGGAAATCATGGTTTTGATTAAGAAGCAACCATTTAATTCCCACTGTTTTATTAAAACAGACATTAGCAGATAATAGGAAACACATTTAACACTGTAGGCTGCATTTAGTTTGCAACGTCAATAAAGTTATTTTGAAGCCCCTTCCTATTTTGTATTTACCACAGCTTATGTGAATTGTTTTTTGTTTTTACTTTCTAATAACCAGCTCTAGAGTTACACAAGGATGTGGGTGCTGGTTCCAAAGACACCAAATTACAGTTTTACCTAATTTATACAGATACAACCTAAAAAGCAAATTCCTGCATCATCCATTTGCCTTCATGGAAGTCCTTTTTAAAAATTATTTTTAAAGGAGTATGTGATGACTGAAGCATGTCAACACAAGTCACTGATTTTGCACACTAACTGAGCTGTCCTGCAGGAATATCTGGCTACAGAAAAGAAACAAAGCATCATGAAAACAGGGATGATGAGAAATTGAAACCACCCGAAGAAGTGCAGAAGTCTTGCTGTTTGCAGGGTGTTTAGATTACTGCTCTGAAGTTGCATGACTGTTTATTCTCCATGCACCACTGTACCTGCCACAGACTCTTTGTTTTCTCTCCCACTCATATGGTTGATGAATCAACACTACTTGAACTGCTTTATAGCAGCTTGTGTTTACTTCACACATACCTTAACCTTCCTTTTTCTCATCCTACTAACACACACATACACTTCCAAGCGGCAACGACTGGCTGTGTCTCTGAATAGCACAGACACAGAGTTATCTGGAAAACTCTTCAGGTTTGGATCCTTGACCTTTTGATTGAGGTTTCATTCTGCTTTTACTGCACTTAACAATTTAACTGTGCACTTACTAAGTAAAAAAAAAAAGTAAGAGCGTAAAGAATTCAATGCTCTAAGAATGAAAGAAAGTGGAAGACAGCACCATGTTAGAAACACTCAGAAGCTGTAGTAGCATCTCTGTAGTTAAGAACACTACAGTTAAGGGCTTCCAATACCTCTGCAACTGGCACTCTTGCCCAGTTTTAAAAAAAAAAAAAAAAAAGAGAAAAAGGAAAAAAGGAGAAAGAAAAGCCCATTTCTTTTCTCCCAGAACAGCAAGTAAAAGTGAATGGTGATGACCTCGAAGTTGTTTTATTCCTTTGATTGTTTTTTAACCAAGAGGATATGTTAAAGCACTTTGAATAAATTCTTTTATTACGACACAACATTTAGAGAAAAGAAACACTTCTGAGTCACACAATGGCAATTTAGAGAGAAAAGAAACTATCCAGTTTAATTGTCATGAGGTAACCACATACTAAAATACCCAATCAACATTTTTACTCCTAGCCTAAACCTTTTAGTAGGTGAAAAACAACATCTCAGTTTCCTTGCCTGCATTGCTACCTCACTTCTGCCTGAACAATCTTTCTTCTAGACACAAATAATTTTACCATAGAACATTCCTTTTTTTTCCCATCCTAGTGAAAATCTAATCACAGCACAGCCCAGGCATGAGCATCTTACAGGTATGCTCTGCACAAGCCAGATGTGCGGAGGAAAACCAGATGCCTCAGAACTTGTTCTTATGTTTCATGCAATTTTGTTTCATGTCTTCCTAACTCAAGCAGCAGACTCTTTATGGTATTATTATGCAGATTTCTAGTCCTAAGGAAACTAAACAAGCAACCTTTCATAGCTCGTGTGCCAGCTTTCCAAGAGAAAAGACAGCAGACTCTTTTTGAAAGATGCTAATCTTCACGCAACTAAAAATACAATGGTTACTCAAGAAGGACATGACATTCCCCTGTTTCTGCATAATGTTCGTGAATTCTGTCATGATTTTCCTGGCTACTGAAAGGATCACAGACAGAAACAACAATAATAGACTATGCCTTCTTCCAGACAATGAATATTCCCTTCGGTGGTGTAACAGAGAGAAAAACTGTGAAAAACCCTATCACAGGATACCCCTGAATTCCAAGGCTGATGGACACTTAGGGAGAGAGGACCCAGTTGGAATTATGGAAAAGCTTCTGACTATCCTCAAACTCCTGCTCAAAGGACATAAGTGTTTATAAAAAACCCTACTAAAATAAACGGTCTGGTGCACATCTAAGTCCCTTCGCAAAGGAAAGAAAGAATAAAAACAAAAACTACGAATGACAGATGCTTGTCACATCATTTTTTGCACCATCAGAAGGTGATCAGACAGTTCAGTGGTGAGAATGGGATGAATTTAGAATAATTTTGCTGCCCAGGGATTTTCTGCTAAACAACTCATACAACTTCACTGTAGAAAAATTACAAACAACGGGCTACTTTTATCTTAACTTCAGTGGGTGCAGCACATTGTTATTTAGAAGTGTCTTCTAACAATCAGGTATTAAATCCTCCACTGGTATCCAGATTCCACGTGATAAAACACGGCAGGAATGCCAGTACACTTTGTGGTATTGAAAACAGAGAACAAGGGCACACGTAGCTTAGAAAGTCAGGTTTTTAACTTTCAGGAATAACATGCAATTAAGGTAACTTACATCACAATTTAGCTTTTAAATCCTGAGATACCAGAACATTTCTTTTTCCAAAATGTTTTAGCTTAATTCAAAACATGGTTGATCTTTCAGCACAGCTAAATAGGATATTTTAGGCATGTTTAAAGTGGTCTGTGTTTTCATGCCAGACTTGTTTGTAAACGATCAGATTTAATTTCAAATGTACTGTGACTGTGCTCACTTTGTAGACAAATTCACTAATATTATTAAATCTTATTATCACTTTCACTTAAAACAAATAATCTCAAACTGTCAGCAGAAGTTCAAGAACTTGGAATGTAACAAAATATTCAATTTACCTTTAATCTTCTTGTACTTTTTGTACCATCTTCCAAACTCCTGGCACTTGGTTGCTGACACATTGGCATAGTATGTACTATTTACAATGGATGAAATCATACTCTGGAAGTACAGAAAGAAACACAAAAAGTGATTTAAAATATCTTCCACAATAAGAAATCTTTTCCGGGGAAAGTGAATGACATGAAAGTGCACAATGATCATCCATTTGTGACTTCAAAACCAAAATAACTGTTTGGTAAGTAAAAACATTAGGTTTTATTCTCTATTCTATATTCCAAGCCATAAATAAAATTACAAAATAATAGTTGTTATTATTTTGCATAATTACGTTAAAATTATGTAAAAATTAATATGGACCTAAACTGAGACCTGCAGCTCAGGCGGGGGGGGGGGGGGGGGGGGGGGAAGTTCTATTTTACTTTGTACTTGTGATACTAGAATATCTAAACTTTAGTTGGATAATAACAGGCAGTGCCATACTGAGGAACACATGCTCACTGCACCCGGGTGAGAACAAGCATGGTTTAGGAACCAGATCCTAAAGGTAAGATTAGATGCTCCAGCATGCATAATCCAAATAATGCATTTCAGATGTCTCTGTTCTGCTTCCAAATGCAGCAAGACCACACAGCCAAGAACTGGAGAACATCCGTGCTACTCGCTGCAGAACAACAGTTAGGCAAATAAGTTAAATTAATATAATTTATAGAAACGTGTGATTAGCCCTTGTGAGAAAAATCACCCAGAAGAGAAATTAGCAGTTCTATTCAGAGTGAAGGAAACTACACATACTACAACACAGAGCAGTCAAAACCCACAAAAAAGCTCAGCAAAAATGAAGTATCACTTGCCTAACCAGCACCCCTCCCTACTCTGCAAATTCCACCAAGCAACTCAGTACAAGCAACCGAAGCAGAGAGGTGCAGACTGGTTTTGCAAAACCCAGTACCACTAAAAAGGATATTTTATATCTGGGATGCTTCTGCCCATCAGTGGCCAACAGCCTGATGACTAGTAATTCTTCCTTTCTCTTTTTTCCCTCCCTTTATCCATGCTATAGAGGAGGCATCTTTTTAGCAACAACATTTTGCTCTCCTTTTCCCCTCTCTGAACTCTTCCAGGGTCAAATGATTCCCAGCACTTGTACACTGCCAGCAAGGAAATGCAATCTTAACACCAATAACACACAGGAGCCAATGCACCTTCCCCAGAAAACACATTTTCCTTGTGCTCTCCTTCCTCATTTACGTCAAAGCTCAGAAAAAGCCCTGGCACATTGCATGACCTTTCTGCTTGGAGATGAAAGAGTGAGGATGATCTCACAGTTCCAACAAGCTATTCACCATAGGTTCAAGCTCTGGCCCATGGGCTCCTGAAGACTCCTGTGCAAAATGGGATCTTGGCCATCCCTGGAAAGCTACAAGGCTTACACATTGGCTCACTCAATTTTAACAATGCTCTGAAAGCAAAAATATCCCTGCCGTCTTCCAGATTTATCCATCCTTCTACCCAGTTCACTGCAGTATCACAGGACTCTGGTTGTTCCTAACACTTGAGTTTTAAGGACTTAAAAATGTAAGCAAAACTAAGAGACTATGGATACCTACGTAGCATAGATTACTTTCAGCCTTCAACAGGTAATTTTACTTTCAGTAAAGAGGCTCTTCTGCCTTTTCTCTTTTTACTTTTCCACTCAAAGCTACGGTGCACTGCAGTAAAGTCTGAAGGCTATGAAGTAAGAGCCTTGTTAAGTAGAAGCTTCAATTTCTAAAACTGAGGCTCAATTTTCTAATTAAAATCAATATTTTGAGACATAAACCTAGCATTGTGGCAGTCAGCAGCAATTCCCTGCCCATAAATCCTCCCTTGCTCCACAGCATTTTAACAAGCAATAGAGTTCTGAAAGCCTGACATGGTGATAGCCTCTGCTGAGGAAGGATTTTGAACAAAGTCAAGCTTGAGATAATGTGGAGGGTTTTAACGACACTTGAGTTAAATTTCCAGTCACTAAGGAAGGGTGAGGAAATTGTTTAACTCTGTCTACATATCAGTTTGGGGGTTCCTGGGTTTTTTTCTCTCCCTCAGATACTCTGGTTCTACAAGAAATCAACATTCCTGAAATTGTGGGGCTATTAAATATCACAGAATATATTAACCCCTTAACCTTTATTTGAGAAAGCAAAGCTTAAACTAAATAGTAAAATCAAACAGTAAATCAACCTTTAGTGAAAAATCCCAGAACAGATTCTCGTCAACTATTTGAATGTAGAGCAGGCAAAAGAACCATAACAACTTTCAAACCACATACTCCTCACTATTAAATGCAAAGTAACCCTAGGAGTATTTCTGTTAGGAATCTTGATAAGTCTGCATAAGGGAAATATCCATTTAGAAGAGAGCGGTAAAAAACCCCACTAACTGATTGCAAATATCTAAATAATGCACATTATACCTGGGAAAATCCTTAAGGAAGAAACAGATTCCATTAAACAGCAGATACGTTTGGTATGTGTGTGGTCATGACAGCCACGTGGAATGAAAACTACTTAGACCAGGAGCTAAGAAATATCCACACAAAGAAAATCCGGTGCAGTAAGTTCAAGGAGAAAAATATGGGACGTGCTCATATCCCAAGAAAGCTTGCTCCAGCAGAGACAAAATGCATGGCCAGCGCTGAAATGAGTTACATGATGCACAGGAAAGACAGAAATCTCTATGAAAAGATGGAAATGCTGAAATAATTGGATTTGTTTCTGCCACACGCACTGTCCCTACTGAACCCTCCTTCCCCCCAGCTTGGTTAACTGGGATTTATTTGTTTGAACAGGAGCTGTATGGTAAGGGTAGCTAAACTGCAGACATGTAATACACCTATCAGAAAAAAACAGAACAATTTTAAATCAAAGTGAATGATTACATTTCCCATTAGCAGCAATCAGAATCCCCATCTGGGCTTCATGGAGAGCTCGGGCACCGAGAACCAGAGACGGAGCACTGGTGCTGGTGGGAGCGGGGGCTCCCCACGCTGCCCCTCTCCACTTCTGTACCTGAGACACCGTGAACACATTAATAAACAGCAGCATTTACTCTGCAGTTTGACTCCTAAGAGACCACTCTGCAATTTGCTGCTGTCAATAATATATTAACCACAAGGGGGTTGTAATGACATTTCACATTTGGCACGATATTTTTTTAAAACTGATTTGGGAGAAGGAATTGTATTAGAGGCATATTCAGATGATGGTAATAGGCAGATCCTATACAACCTTCCATTGTATCTTCTGCATTTTGTGAGCCAAACCAAAACAGACCGAAACTTCTTATGGCAATAATAATAATAATAATAATAATAGTAATAATATAAGATGCATTCTGCAGTCTCAGTTCAAGGGTTAGCCACTACCCAAGGTCACTTATACCTGTGCTTAAAAGAAAGCAAGCTCAATTTCCTATAGAAAGATCTCCTTTTAGTTTTGCCCACTAAATAAATACTGGGGCAAGAATTTTTGCTGCTACGGTTCTGCCATCAGTAATTGTGTAAATACCTTTCAGACTGAGGCTACAGAAGGAGTAAACCAACTGCAGCATTTCCACCTGGTATGTTTTGAAACTGAAGTGGGAGGAAAAGGACCCAGACAACAAATGAATTCTGCATATGAAATGGTGCACAGTTTATTATACTGGATACTGAGGAAGACTAGGCAGAGAAAACCATATGCTGCAATCATCATTAGCTGACCAGATTCCACAGATAATTCTATTTCAAGAAATTAAACTGTGTGAAAGGAAAAATACTTTCTTATTCAATGCGTATTCAATGGTCTGTGCATATCTGGAGTCACTGTTACTCCTTTGGTAAATAAGGCAAGTTACAGGGCTTTTCCTTACACAGCCTTTCCAGCCCTGTTAGTTCTGCAGATCCCGCATGGCTAAGGAAGATGAGGAATGTAATTCCTGCCAATTGCAGAGATCTAAATTCTGCTCTGTATCTCACCTCTACACTTTCCCTGGAGTTGTAATCATAACACAGCAAGGCAAATTTGTGAGGAATACAAGGAATTCTCTTGGTTCATGCAGACTTTGGATCATGAATCACAAGATGAACACACAGCGCAACGCAAGACAGGCAACCATGGCAGAAAAAATGTTGGATGCAGTCTAGCAAAGCAACGAATTTTTAGCAAGCAAGGATTACTGATGTTTTGACTTTTGAAAGATACAATCAACAGATTAACCTATGATTCTAATACAGCTTTTAGAAGGCAATGTATTTTTCACGCCTAGCAAAGTTACCTGGTCTGGGTGCTGAAGTGTTATTCTGTTTTTTTCTAAGAGGCAAGGAGGACTCGGTCATGAAAATTTTATGAATCTCTCATTATGACAATCTGAAGTACAAATAGAGCTCATGACAACTGTAGGAACCTGTGTCTTAGACATGACTTCACTGCCGATTATAAAGCAGTCATGGAGAATGAGACTGAGTTTTTGTTCTTTTTTTAACATAATTACATATACATTTTTTTGTTGCTGTTTCCTAGAAATTGAAGCACAAGTGTTAAAACTGCATACTTTTAGTCATATTTGGAGGCTGATGAGAGCTACCTATGGGTTAGTGGGGAAGGCAAGCCTCTGCTAGTGGGAAGAAGCCACTCAAATCTTGCACTTGAGGATCATTAGCCCTATTACAAAAGGTTCAGATAAAAATCTAAATAAAGAATTTAAATCCCTCTGAAAACCAACCAATTCATTCACAATTTTCACCCAGCAACCCACTGAGAAAACATGGTATCGATACTCTTTATTATATTAATTAGAATTTCTCCTTTCTAAAGAAAACAACAACTTTATTTATGGAACTCTTTAGTCTAGGTTCTTTACTGAACAAATATGAGCTTCAGTTCTTGCAAATCTTTCTTTCCCTAAGCCTGTTAAAAGCACTGACCTGTGAGAGAGGGCATTCTTTGGCTAATGTGCTCTGATTCATCTCTTTGAGCAGTTCCTTTAAGGCATTGCGAACTGTGGCATGGTTCCACTGCTCTGCTGGCAAGTCTTCCAACTTTGAACAACTGTTGAAACAGAAAGTAAAAAGTAGATAGAAACATCACCTTCACAGATAATGACATTTTGCATACCGGTGCTATAGAACTTTAAGCAACAAGCACAACCTTGAAGTTTCCTGCTTGACCAGCCCATCAAGGTGTTTCTCCCCTCTGTCACCTTCCCATCAAGCACGGTTACCAGAAGATGTGCAGTTCGACACATAGCAGCTAATCCTCCCATGGTATTATATGTGTGCATAGCTATTCCCTCTGGGGCTTGATGGAGAGCAAAGAAACTGCATAAAGCAAGCCCCAGAAATGGCTGGATGAAGTCATACTCTTCAGACAAAGGTACTCCTGCTGGGCTAGAAAAATAAACATATAAGCTGCACTGCCACTAACAAAATCCCTAAACAGTAAGGGCCCTCATTGTGTGGAGGCAAGACTTTGAAAAATTAGTTTAATTTCGTAGGGGTTCTTATACTGCCCTTATCACTGAAGTATCCAAGAGCCTTTCAGAAACACATTAAGCCATATGCCCAACATCTGTCACGTGTAGTTGATTCTCACTTTCAATCTACAAGAACTGCATATGTACTGAAGCTTTTGTCTTCATGTGACTTGTGCCTTTTTTAATCTAACAAGCTTATGGTTTGTGTCTACATGCACAGGGACAGGCCCGAGAAACACAACAAAAAAGCTGGTAGAAGCTTATCACTGCCATTTCTACCAGAGCAAATTAATGTGTGTTCTCCAGTCAACCTCTGAGGGGGTTCTGCCTTCTGCCCTTACAGCCTGACTTGTCCCTCAGAGATGGACATTCAGTTGGGCTTGAGGAGTTCAAGTAGTCAGTGATCATCTTTATCTCAAAGTCATGGGCTATCTTTTACTTACATTGCATCCAGGCATTCAGGCATTTTGAAGAAAAAGAATGAGACCCTAATCTTGTGACAATAGGCTAGATGGACTCCTGGTAACTCACACTTCTGAGGAAATGAGTTACTGCACTCCAGTTTCATAGCACTTACAGGGTCTAGATGCTCTTTTACAACTATGTAGCAGAGATGCAGTCTAGCTGAAAAAAGATACCAGTATATAAAACCAAGGAAAGACCTGTTCATGGGAACTGGAAACCTCAAGCACTATCAGAGATATAACAAGAAAGAAATGTTCTTGTCTGGGAGTTTAATGTCAGTGAGGCACCAACTACTTGCAAATTCTAAATTGAACTGAACAGTTGGAGGATATGTACCTGCCACCAAAAGGACACACACGTGTCCCTGTGGACCCCTCTTCTCTTCAAGCCAGACCTTCAAAGAATTGTTGGCAATTTATTCCAGACTTATTTTTTAGTCTTTCCTCTGGCATGTCCTGGCCATACAGCTACAGCAGGCTGTGCAAGGTAGGCTTACCAGCGTGACCAGAGTGTGCCATGCACTGCAAGGGACCTGTCACACCTCCTTACATCCGTAACTATTTGAGAACTCTTCTGAAGGCCAACAGAAAGAAAGGGGAAGAAGAAAGGGGGTGGGGAAAAGAGGGAGGAAGGGAGGGCAAGTAAGTGTAAAACTGGAGTGAGCTTTTGCTTTGCTAATCAGCACCAGTATTCAGGGAAGGAAAATATTTTCCAAATGCCGCTGCAGTGACATTTTCCCTCCTTGTCTTCTTTTTGCTGGGAAAACCACTGGAGAAAAAAAAGAAAAGTCGGAAAACCTCCCCTCCTCCCTATCTCAGTGACTGGCAGTAGAAGACCTGGATTCTCACAATGCAGCCCCTAGAAAAAGGCAAGGAGTTTATTATTTGATACAATTAGACCTTAAGAATCCATTAAATTAGGGACTGTCGAAAGGTCTGCCTTTAAAAGCGTTATAAACTTGACTGAGTTTCTGCCCTTCCCCTCTCTGCTACCATATTGCTACTTCAGAAAACATACAATATCAGTTGGAACATGCACCAAAAAGCTGCCAGGTGACCCACCCTTCTCTTCATTTTCCTTTCATTTCATCAAAAGACCCGAAATTAATGAAGACAGGATGTGCTAATCTCTGTAGTAATGCTGTAACCGACAGAGCAGCTCAGAGAATAGAGAAGGACAGATGTTCAGAAACGCCCACCTTTGTAATTGGATTTTCAATGTCACAACATGATAGACATCTTGTAGCATGTCGGCTACTGTCGCATCTGGTGCATCAGTCACATAACTGAGAGGGAGGGGATTCCACCTCCCAAGCTTGATTATTCCTGAAAAGAAAACAAAAAATTCATATTTTATATTTTACCTGCCATTTACTACACCCTTTGATAATATTGTTTGCTCCCAAGACTCAAAATCTGCCTTGAGGTTTATTGCACTCTTGCCCAGAAAGATGTGTTCTGCTGACTCCTGAAACAAACAATGGAGAAGAGCAGGAATAGATTTAAATTCTTAACAGACAGTGGCTGACATGTTCCTGGCTCTTAAATTACTTCAAGAAAGCACAGGAGACTTCCTCCCTTCACATCTTTCATCATCCCATTAGAGTCTAGTTCTCTAAGTTAGAATAAGCTTTAAATACTCTCTAGTCCTGATTTTTCAGTCTACAAAAACCTTTCGGTAAATAAATGCATCACTTTTGACTTGAATGGGATAATTCCTACGTGTGGGCTTTCAGCACACAGTGACAGTCTAAGCATGGTACGATTCCCAGTGGATGGATGCCACTGGAAACCCACCAAGTAGGAAGAGTTCACTCCCAGATGCAAGTTGCACTATGCAGACGGTTGCTTTTCTTTGTGAGAAAAAAAGCCACCCAAAACCAAACAAATGTGAGCTGCTGACCGCAGATCCAAAATAGGATTCTGGGGGCGAGTGAGAATGCTGTAAGTTCTATTTCTACTTCTGTTCATTCTTTAATAGGGATCATCACCTCTTCTGGATGAGCTTGTCACAAAGGCTGTAAACTTGGATGGTAAACCATTTGGTGCAGAGGTATTATTTCTGTTTAGACAATTGCAGAGGGCCCACCCACACCAAAAACAATGACTAACACCCAGGAATGACTTCCAGGAAGACACCACACAAAGAAAGCCACAGTGCCATTTTACATGACAGCAAAGCAGTTCAACCTTGTTCTGCACTATTGCCATTACTGCTTTTATTTCCTCCTTCATCGTGTTCCCATTGCCCTGCTGTACTGCTCCCTTAACTTTCCTCAGCTCAGCCCTTCAAAACACCATTCTCCCATTTAAACTGATGCCTTTTGAAGTTTCCTTATATACTGTTGGATCTTGGAAAAGACATCCATAAACTCAACTGCCAGAAATACACTAACACACTAATACAGGAGAAAACTACTTCTTCTGCGATAACAGGCACACCAAGAGCTCTTCCTGAGTATCTGGAAGGATGCTGTGATGCCAAGAAACTTCAGCTCTCTCCTCCTCACTTTCTACTCCCAGTTCTTCACCAGCTCTGGAACTATCAGATCGAAATAAATGACAACAGCTCAACAGCTCTTTATCCTGATCTCCCAAACATGATCATAAAATAAATACCACACTGAAACAATGAAACAAAGCTTCTTGAACAGAGACAATAACAGAACAAAATGAGCCCATGAAGTACCTGCTATGGAATATTTTTTCCCCATTCCTATGCAGATTGAAGAGGGAATAATTTTAGTACAGTTCCTTTTGTGTAGCACTTAAATCTTCGCATTTACCCCTGATGTACTGCTTTGAAAGGCATTCTGTCAGCACATACTGAAAGAAGCTGGAAGTGACCTAGTTCATCCTCAGTGGCACAAAATTTCACTGTAACATAGTGGTACAGGCAGGCTAATGTTTCAAGAGCAGATTAGAAAGCTTTTGTCAAGGAGAGATATTGTCCAAATGAAACAAAAAGTTACTAAGTGTTGCTTGATATCCAATGCTTGAAAATGGGACATAAACAGAACAAAAACATTTAAATGATGCACTGTTTCAGTATTAAGATTTAACAATCTGGTGCTGAATATGCTGCAGTATAAATAGTGCCTGGACTCAGATCCAGTAGAGTAACACACAGCACTCATTCACAGCGCCGTATGTCTCCAGTGCTGGTTCCTTGAGTCATATTCCACTTGCCAAGAAAAGCTGTTTTTCTTAAGGGGATAGTTTACTTAATGTTATCTCTGGTGACAACAAGAAATCCATATAGTACAGCATATATTAGTCATGAAATGAGCATCAAGGGTCCACTGAGTGAAATACATGCTGGGAAAACACAGTTTAGCTGCTGACTTCTTTCACCCCCTTCTGGTATATAATAATTTAAAGTAAAATCACCTAAAAATCCAGAAATCTATACTGGCTTCACAGAACACTTGGCTTCCTATGTTTAACCACGCCAAGTTTTCATGTAATTGAAAAAATAAGCATCATATGTGCCCCATAAGTCACATCTAAATTGGTAATATTTTACAAGAGGCTTTATTTTTCATTCAATTAAGGAAAGCACTCAGAGAGCACACCATCTGCAACTGCTCAGGCCTGGCAACGCTGGCAGGGGACAAAGAGATGGCTGGGGGGGCACTGAAGCTACTAAAGGTGTCCCCCAAACTAAAAAAGTGTAAAGAGAAAAAACCCCAGGCAGCCAGAGCACACCATGGGAAATACTATGCAAATTGCTTTACAGGAATGTCTGCTACTACTGGCAGGTAGGTAGATTTTTTTTTTTTTTCCCTTAATCCTCCTCTACAACTGGAAAGGAAATTGTTTTGGCTGGATTTAAGCAAACACAGGTGTTACCATAATGCTCGGTGCCTCTGCACGTTAGCACCTGCTGCGAGTCCTTTACTCTGCGTTCCAGCGCTGCTGATGTCCGCTGTTTTTTCAGCCGGTGTGATGTGACGTGTGAAATATTTTTTCCAGAGCACATTAAGCTGGTCCAAACCATAGCCAGAAGCCATGGCTTCCATTCAGCTCCTCAGCAGATTTCACAGGTGCATATTTCATGGCACCAACGCTGTACTTAAGGAAACTCTTGGGCTGTGACTGGGAAGATGATGCCAGCTTGTTGAGCAAACGTCTTCTCTGCATGGTAGAACATATCTCTGAATGACGCCTCAGTAAAAACTGAGTGGACCAAAATTTGCTCCCTAAAAAGGTCCCTTCTCATCTAGGATTGAGTGTTTCCAGTATAACAGCAACTCCAGGATGAAAGTAGTCTGGTAGCAAGGGGTCACTTCAACATACACATTTTTTATTGTTCCTCACATTGATTTCAAACACTACAGCTCAGGACTTAAAAGAAATCACTTTAACTGGCCTGGTTGAGTTTTTATCCTACCACAGCTGAGACTTGGGAGTGGGGACAGGAACGAGCAAAGGTCACTGTGTTATTAATGAATATACTACTGCTCTGGGAGTATCACTCCTCTGCCAGCTCCAGACCTTCTCAAAATTATGTGTGGATAATGCAGAGCAGATCAGACTGCTCAGGAAATCCAAAAACACATCTTCCCTGAGTTTCCAAAACTTGTCTGTTAATGAATTTTGTTCTCTTTCCTGTATCAGTAGGGACTTTTTCCTGTGAAAGTTTTTTGAAGGGAAAGTTTAACAGATTTCAATGCCACTCGAAAAATGGCCATGCACTAGAACAGCTTTCAAGAACTCATCGAGAAGTGGCTCAATGGATCCCAGGCCAGTTAGGCAATTAGAGACAATAAAGAAACCAGTTTTCTCAAAAGGTTTTTTTTCAGAACTATTTTAGAAGAGATCTTTGTTGACACTGGCTGTTGCTTCCTGAACAGCATGTACTTCTGTAGTCAGGTCTTTTATTAAGTTTAAGCCTCAGCTTCATCAAAATGGAGACAGGGAAAAAGGGCAGACTAACTTAGCTTGAAACTTGCATAACTCCCTTTACCCACAAGAAGAGCAGTGGGCAAACTTCTACAAGCTTGAGTGTCAGGTTTGCACATAACCACTGCAATTCACTGCTGTCATTCCACTTAGGCCAGTGATGTGGCACCCTGACAGGGTGCTTCCAATTTAGTTTCACTTAAAATGCAGTTCCTTTGGAGAAGAAAGTGATAACTCTGCAAGTGAGAGCAGAACACCACACTGAGCAGAAGCCTTGACCTGCTACATCATAGCTGACCTCTCTACTGAGCAGAACTCATCACAGGATCTTCATGAGCTTTTTTACAATATCATCTGAAAGAGTGATGGATCTAAAGCACTGGGATTATTCCTGGAACTTCACCCTGGTGAGATGGGAACTGAACGGATGCAAGGCTGGAGCTAAGGAAGACTTCCAGAATAACTACTTTCATCAAGAGCATAAACATAAAAAGACAAAAAGCTGCTTTCTAGAAAAATACAGCTAAGCTGGCAATCCCTTTTCATTATTATGTAGCTTATACTGTCCCATAAAAATTATTTATCTATATGGGCTAGAAGCCTCATTTGTCTTTGCAAACAGAAAGATAGCCACACAGTACACTCCTTCTAAGAATGCCACATCTGGGGTTTAGAACATATCATAGTCCAGCTACGACACTTCTGGGTCATAAACAGAATGAGGTCTGGGTCCTGCATCTCCCAGTCACCTGCACAGGTAACTTTTTATCTGGATAACCCCATAGTAATCATTGAGGAACCTCAGGTATCCTTCAATACATCACTGATGTAAAATTAAATTCTTAAAATAGGGCATTTTCCAAATTCCTTTTTGTGGCCACACAGAGCAAATAGGACCAGAACACACCTCATCCTGCCACTGGCTCCCTTCAAACTATTCCCTGCTCCCACCATGATTGTACTCCTGATTTCACCTTTCACAAGTTATGAGCCTACCTGAGTTACATCTTAAATGCATACTTGTAGTATTAATGCAAATGCATACAGAGGATTAATGCAATTTATTTAAAATGCTAATCTGCCAGGGTTAAAATTAAGTCATGGGATCAAATGAAGGGCATTTTGGAAGTTCCTATTAGCATCACCACGCCCTCCTCAACATTTTTTCTGGAGACAGAAAATGAATCTCGAGTAATATATGCTCAAATGCATACAGAGGAAAAGAGAAGGAATTTTGCATTCTTTGGCTAAAAGGGGAAAAAGAAGGATAGCAGAGAATACTGATTCCTTACCAAATATTGTTAAGAAAAGCACTTGTTAACACTAAACAGACAGACTATTTGAATTCTTGATGCACCACACCAAAAACTCCCATTTTCTACAGCCCAAGCAAATACAACCTGCTGAGACTCATATAGGGTGAAGTGTTCAAGCAGGTGATTGCTCTCCTTGTGGACTGATGGACACAGTCAGGCTGGAAAAGTGCAAAGCCTGTTTCTTACATTCGAGCTCCATGTTCACTGAGATTGCAGGCTGTAGCACAACAGCTACATCCAGCTCAGACAAGAACATGTGCCTGTGCAGCCAGACTCGGCTCAGCACGGTGTCTGTGTGATCTTGGGAAAGGCAGAGGGAGTAGGCAGTACCCAGCCCAGCATGAGATCTCCTGGGCTATATTTACTACTCCAAAATATACAGAGCAAGTTTGAATCTGAAGTGTTATACCAGATCACAGCCACGGCTCACGTTGCTGTGGCATTCCAGAGCTGTACTAGGTATCCTAGGATTCACTTCCTTGCATTCCAGGGACTTCAGGATCACAGCCCAAGAGTGCCAGACTGCAAACACAGGGCTGAATGAAGAACACAACCAACATTTGCTGCTGCCTTGTGAATTCAGTCAAGTAGTTTTGATCAAACAGCTTACTTTTTAACAGCTCTTATCAACACAACAGACATTCAGAAGAAACTGCAGATTAACATTAGCACTCAAATACTTTTGATTCCTTTTACAAGTCCAAATGAAAGACCTCAATGAGACATGCAATAAAAGCTCCACTTCTGGGACCATCAAGCCATTTCTCTATCAGCCACTACTGCAGGGCTCACTACAAGATGGGAAAGCTCTTGTGACATTGATTGCATCTGGTTATCCCCTTCAGAGGCATCCTGTCCCTATGCTTTAGCATGTAATTTTCCTTTGTTCAGCTGTGCTTTGTTACAGAAATTAAAAACCGCCTGTCCCATGTAATAAGTATATAGAATTATTTATCCATAAATCAGTTTGCAGGAAATCACTACCCTGCAGTACATAATAACTCAGCCTGTGTTTCTAACCTCTACCCTGGCTGCAGTATATCATCAAACTGTAACAACATAAAGCCATAATTTGTAGTTATTATTGTTAATCCAGCAAAGGGAATGACTTCTCAAGCAGAAAGGAGAAAAAAGCAACAGGAAAAATAAAAAAACCTGACTATATTAATTTTTGTATTATATTATTGAGCTGCCTTTTCTATCTCTTTGGGAAATTTAAAAAAATATTATGCTGCCTTTGCCCATCATTATAAGGGTGCTCATACAATCCTACTGAATTTCAGCCAGTGACATATTGGGGTAATAGATGGGAAAAATAATCAACATAACCCTCCCCTGTACTTCTAAAGCGCCTCACATCAAAGGATCCCAGCACACTTTAAAAACATTAATTAATTGAACTTTGCAACATCCCTGTGAGGTAGGCTGTATTATGTCAATTGACATATCGGTGATTTAGTGATTGAAAGCACACAATGCACATAATCCTATGTTTACGCCAATACAAAAGAATCCCCCTCCTTCCTCGTTTCAGTCCATAATAAATAATTCAGTGAGAGAACAGGAATAAACTATGTGATTACACTGTGATGTACACATCCACAAATCAACAGGAACACCCACACTCCCAGAATGACGAACACTCCACCCAGCTCATGAGACTTGTGCAACTTCAGGGCTCTGCACAAAAGGGGGACTTTCACCCAAGGGGAAGGCACAGCTGAACTACCCAAAGCTCTGGCAGCACAAAGCCCCTTGTACTGCTGTTGCTGGAAGTCTTCATTTTTGCTGTTTTAAAATGCTGTCACAAACTCTGTGTACCATAGTTTGTAGAATGAAAGTTTGTGCTGCAACAACACGTCTATGAGCTGGTCAATTTAAACACTCATATCTGGCCTTTTTGGCTTGCCCATCCATATCAATACACAGACTCGAACACAGACTATGCATTTTCATTATTATATATGATATTTGTATGATTATATATCAAAATGTTTACAGAAATATGGGTGTGACTATCAAGAGAAAGACTGTGTTACAAGGTTTAATTCTGAACTTCAGAGTACATTCACAGATGAAAATCGCTTTGATACACGAAGCTTGGTTTGAGTTTTCAATTTTTTGAATGCTAGTATTGCCCATTTCTTTCCTCCAGCATGACTGTACTCAAGTATTTGACTTAAATAACGTACACTAAACAGTTTGATGCCTTGTAATTCTACATATCAAGTTTACATTTTACAGTAAAAAGATTGTGCCTCATGTAATAGATGCTGCTTCACATTTGGGAAACGTTATGTGAGGACCCTGACTTTTATTATATTAATTTAATATAAGCACTAAGTTACTAGACTAAATTAATAAAGATCTTCTTAAAAAAAAAAAAAAGGGGGGGGGGGGAGAGAGACCGAGAGCAAGCAGAATAAACCCACAAATTAAATAAAATTTTCTGGAGCTTGTTATTTTGGAAGTCTTTATTTAATTTTCCAACCCCCTATTCTGTTTGAAAAAAAAAGTAAATAATTAGTAAGGAAACAGGAAAAAAAAGGTTGATGTTATTTACTTCGGGAGATTATTTTTAAAATATGATAGAACAGGAATACCACAAATAAATAGAAGGGTGAGGAAGCAAAGGAAGTACTAACTATTAAAAAAACAAAACAACAGGCCATTCATTTCAGGGTTGGACTCGATGATCCTTCTGAGTCCCTTCCAACTCAGAATATTCTGTGATTCTGAAGGGTTTTTTACATTTTCTGTATTACTTTTAAAACTATCGCCTCCATTGACGAAAACCACATTTAGTCCTGCATAACATCTCTCTTTTGTCATTTTTGGGACAAGTCTGCACTTACCTTGGACAGTAAGAATATGAATAAAAAGAGAAAAGTCCTCTTCTTCTTTGTTTTGTCTGAGAAAGAGAACCACTCCTCTAAACATCACTTCCATGGCACGAACACAAAGTCTTTTCAGTCATGACAAGTCATGACAGAAAGGCTACTGGATCCAGGATATTAAGCAGCTCTTAGGAGGTGTCTTTCATAACTCTGTCAGCCCAGAGCTCAGCCTCCCCCTCCACCAGGCTGCCCTCTCCTGAGAGGCACCATCACAATGGGGCTGCTTTTCTCAGCTGTATTATTCAGTAACCCCAACGCCTGTAGGATTGCACCACCCGCTCCATCACTAACATCAGCCCCACATAACACCCAAAGCATGGCACTCTCCCCAATTTTGCATGAAATTACTGTCTTTTGGGTAACCTGTACTTATATTAAGATCATTGCCAGCTCAGTCCTGGGACACCTGAGCTTCCTCAGTTGCACAGGAGCACAGGCTGTGTCTCCTCCCAGGGAGCAGTGGCTGCTGAATGCCTTTGAAATCCAGACCAGGAGTGTCACAGCTCAGCTTTTTCCCTGATCAAAGAGTTTCCTTAGCTGCTCCCATGCCTGGAGGTCTTTGCTTTGTCATCTTAAAACCATGCATGTTCCTTTTGCTTTGGACAACAGCTGTCTCTCCTCCAGTCTCAGGCTCCCTGGCAAAACATGCGGCTTCTCTGCCGTCCCAGCCCTGGCACCAGGACCTGCCTATAATTTAGTGCCTCCCAGAGAGCCAACATAGGCAGATATTGCTAGTGGAGACCTGTAATGTGCTTCCACCTCTGCCTTACAGTGTATTTGCCTCAATTGCTAAGGAAAATGAATGCAAGTGTACTCAACTGGTGGTGCTTTTCTCTACTGCACATGCTCTTCAACAGCCACAAACAATGCCTGAATCATCTTGTCCCAAATTTTTGACCCAGTGACCATGTTGCCACCTCACTACTTACAAGGGGCTGCACAGGAGTAAAAGGACCAGAACTTTACACAAACATTTGCTGTCCAACCTTCTTTGTCAGCTTCCTGCTAGCCCAATGCCACCAACACAACCTGCTCCACAACACCTCCAGCAAGAAAAGGGCATTTGGGTAAACAGCCTTTGGTTCCCACCCTCCAGAATCCTTTCTTGGATTTTATGCAATGTTTTTGAATGGAAAAGAGGAGAGGTAGAAGGTGTTTTCCTTCTCTGGGGAAAAACCTGCATCTGTTTTTACAAAGATGCCAGTGCCCCAGACTCCTTCAATTGACCCAGCTTCAATGCTTGCCTATAAGCTTCACATGGAAAGACAGTCCACTGAGCAGGAAAAACAGCATAATAACATGGAATTGCAGATGAATACATAAAACACATTTTAAAGGTTATAAAAGAGCACTGTTAACATGACATTGTGGAGGATAATAGGCTTAGAATTAAGCCTACAGACATTGTTTGGCCTTGTATGAATCTGAATATCCTGCCTACTCACAGTAACAGCTACAGAGAGCACAGAAAGTCTGGCTCAGACTGCAGACATACAGTAGCCAACTATCTTTGTGTTGAGTCAACTACAAGTAGATTTGAAAATTCATGGGTCTCAAGTCCAAAGAAAAATAAGGGCACACAGCATGCTGTGCTGCACAAACAAACCCCTAAACTGAATGCAGATTCAGATTCTGGCCTATGTAGTTTAACAGCTTAATCTCTTTAGTTTAAGATTTGTGTCTTGGGGCTTTCCTTATGCTGTATAAAGACTAGCAGAATGTTTTTTTCACTAAATTACTACTTTTGGCTTGCCTTCTGTCTTTTCTTTCCTCCCACCAGACATTCAGTTCTTGACTTCCATGAGAAAAAAACAACATGAACAACTGAAAAACTAGTAGGACAGCATCTAACTAGCAGGATAGAAGAGCATGTATTGCTGAGGAAACAAAGGGATTGAGGACTTTGCTGATAACCTCAAACAACTGCTTCCACTAATTCAACATGAATGCAGCATGTGAAGATCCAGCTGCTGTTACCTTTGCAATTTGACTCAGAATTCCTTTGCTCTCTGCAGCTGCATTACTCTAAGAGTATATCCAGATCCCTACAATGTCCATAGGCTTGAACATGGTATCTTTAATTACATTCAGTTAATAACTAGATCCACCATGAAGCAGTTAACAAGGGAGGTATCGCTTGCATTCTAGCATTTTTATATTAAAAAATTTTATGGAAGCAAAATTATCCATGTAAATGTGCATGCACACGTATATTTGAGAATATGCAATAGATCTAAGACTGAGGGTTTGTTGATATTTAGGTTCAGGTCTCACTCCTAGCTCACAAACAGGTAAAAGGTAACCTTACTCTTCCCTTACAAACTGATAGACTCAAGAGAGACAGAGATTAGTATCTTTAAGGTTTCAGAATTTCTTTTCAAAATACACTTTAATAACCCTAGTTCCTAAAGTGGACAGCATTGCAAATTCAGATACATTCAATTAAATTAAATAAAAAATTCACCTTCACTGACACTTATTTCAGTTGATAATCTGATCTCAAATTCCCCATCTCCCTCTTTTCTTCCCAGGAAGAGCAAAAAAATTCTGCATTTCTGACAAGTCTAAATAAAGCTTTACTGGTTACTGAACTATGCTACATTTCCTATCAACAGAAAACAAAAGCAGAAAAAAAAAAGACTAGTTCACCACTAGAGGAGATGACTCAGAGCAAGCAGGAACTGTTACCAGATTCAGAAAAAACAGTTCTCCCTTGTACTGTTGATGAGCCCACACTAATGCTGAGATGAACCTAGATTTGCTTTCCTAGCCCACATCTTCCTAGAACTGAACCTATTTTCTTACAAAGCCACCAGATCCTTATTGGATCCTGCCAGCATTTTCAACTTCACGTTAGTCATTTTGTGAACCAGAGATCAAAAGACAGAAATAAATATTTTTTTTTTAATTTAAATGATTAATTTCTGTGAACATGGCAAAGGCTGGAAAGAGTTATTCATGTTTTGGATCTGGAGGTTTGCAGCACATGCACATAATGCTTTGAAGCCTTTCCAGTTTACCACTTCTTTAGTAGCAGCTGAGATTCTCATGTAATCACAGCGTACAGAAATTGCGGAGCTGCTACGAAGGAAAAGAAATCTATCCCAGCCAAAATCAGCAAGAGAACTTAAAGGACACCCTCAGACACCACAGGACCCAATAGCCTTAAGCACTGGTGGCACTGCAAACACCCTCGTGAGGTGGTGGAGAGCTCTAGGACCTCCTGAGATCCATCCTCCAGAAAGCAGCTCACACTGCTTCACCACCCACCAAGCTGAAAGACAGCACACCAGCACCCTCAGGCCTTTTTTTTTTGGTTGTGGCACTGCAGACACTTAAAGAAATAGGTTATCCCAACAGTCCCAGTGATGGGTCTTCTGGTGAAAGAAACTATTAATACCAGTAATTGTGTACTAAACCAATTCCTGTACCAGAGCTCTATTCCTCCAGAGCTCAGTGTTCTCACCACTTCTTTCTCTTTTCTAAACTCTACCTCATGTTCAAATCAAAGACATCAAAAATGCTCCATGATGGTATTTCAAGAAAAAGTGGAGGACAGACTGTCATTCCTAATCCTCTCCCAAAGCCCAGGTGTCTTAGGCCCACTAATGCATGGCTTCTACGCCCGTGTAAGCAGAAAAGGAAGCCAGAGGACAATTCACAGTTCTGGGAAATATAATGAAATAAAGATACAACGGGATGATGCCTTATTTAGAACATGGCACCAATACTGGAAAATCTCTGGAATCTACCAGAGATGCCATTTCACAGTAATGTACAACCTATACTGCTGCCTGCATTTTCTTCACTACCACAAATATATAACACCTGACTGGGGATTTCAACTAATAATACCATGACAAAGGAGAAAATAAGACATAAATAACTACTTCATAAAGTCTTATGTAGGAAGACAAAGACCCTGCATGCACATATATTCCTGAAAGAATAGGCCAAATGACCCTTCAATAAATCCAGATGTATTTTCTTATCCTTACTTGCACAGGGAACCAGAGCAGACCTCAGCACTGAGGCAGCATTATTAGCACAACACAGCAAGGCATCTTTGGGAAGTTTATCGTTTTAACAGTCTGATTGATTTCAAAGGTCACCCTGGAGGAAAAGCCTCAATCTGGTTTCTGCCGACACAGTCAGTTCCCACAGCCAATAACTATTCTCTGCTCTTGGCACTCACTCAGGTGGTGGGACGTGGGTTGCACTGTGGGTATCTGCATCTTAATGAAAGTCTATTTTACTCCCCCAAAGTCTATTGTTCATCTGGAAACATGGAGTATTACTGGTTGTTACATACTACAGGTCTTAAGACAGGTATAAACTGCAAAGAAATAAAGGCTTTCTGAGTAAGTAGAAAATTTATAACTAAAGTATTATCCTAAAAGTGTGAGATTCCTAAAATACTAAACTAACTGAGACTTTAAACTATTTGAAATTTCTTGTTTTTCTAATCGGCAAAAAAAAAAAAAAAAAAAAAACAAACAACACAACTCCTCTCTTCATTTGACATTGTATGATGGACAAAAATCCAATCAGGGGAGCCTATTAGGACTAAACCAGCTCTTATCTTCCCCAGGTGATGGCCCTGGTTTAGTTTATCACAGAAAAACTCATTTCAAGAGCTCATGTAATAAAGGTCCCAGTCAGCATGACCTGTCCTCACTATAATGTAGATGGAAAAGGTCAAAGCCACACCATTAAAACTGTAATCTAGGAGAATAAAAATAAATATTAAATAAAATGGATAAATTATAGATAAATTTATACGTTCTTGTGAGAAATGGCTTCCTCCAGATACACTATTGTAGACTAAACATGTTGCTCTCATGAAATTCGAGAAGTTATTCAATCAGGACATGCTTAAAATTAGGTTCTACCCAATCTTCACAGTCAGGAATAATTTTCTTGCTGGAGGTCAAAAATAGTGGACTCTCTGTTACCTCCTTTACCTACTCTGAGGTGAAATGTTTTTCACTGCATGTTCAAAAAAGAGAACTGAAGATCTGGAGGCCTCTCATCTGGAGATGTCTAAGGAACACTGTTAATTTAGAGAAACTAAGACAACAGATTGAAATGGAAATACTCTGTCTTTAGGCTAAGCTGACAAGCTCTTTACAAATGAAATGGAGGTATCAATTTCAAGACATTGAGGCTTTAAGCCAGCTTTTATCCAGGTATGTAGTGCACAAAAGGCTTCATATTCCATTAGCAGCGTTGTGTGCCTGCATGTGCCCTATATAAATAAAAGGAATGTCATGCCTGAAGCATCTTCGGAGTAATTTTTACCTGGAAGGAAAATATTCACAAATGTAACTAAATATCACAACGAAAACTTTAGAGCCATCTTGGCAGAACTACAGAATTATGCTGTTATCATGGCTGAGGAGTTTTCTGCCAGTAAAGGGAATTTGCAGTACTGTATCTCACAAGACACAGGAAGACTTGACAGGTTGATGAGCAAGAACGATGCAGACTCTCCCTTGGCCTGAATGAGACAGCAGAACCCTCCAACAACAACTGCCCCCAGCCAGAAAACGATCTCAACCTTGTTGCCAGCCCTTTAGGCCCTCCTTGTGTACAAAGAAAATAGTTTTAATTTTTAGCTTGCAAATCAGTGAATAGGTTTCCTTTCCTGCTAAAAGAGAGCTCAGATTCATCACAGTCAGTAAAATGCTTTCAGCCCTGGCTGAGAATCTCTCATGGCAAGCAACTCTGCTGGTCAGTGCCTGCTCATCTGCCCACCCAGGGCCACATCACTGTCACCTTCCTCCTCCCTCTCACGCCTCACTGCTCCCATCTCTGAATGACGGCCAGCCACCTCCCAGCTCTACAGGAATAAATCTCCAGACCACAAACCTCTAATATCCCTTCCTCCTCCTACCCCCAAGGCAACGAATTACACTCTATTTAGCTTGAGTCATGACTTTTCTTCCCATCTTCTTCCCATGATTTTACTCACATTTATAAAGCAGAAGAAGGGAGCGCTAGAGGTGTCATGAATCTAGTCTGCTGGGATGAGCAAGGGATGCCTGCTCCACAAAAGCTGTGCCCAAGGGGACCCACCATCAGGCACATTCTCTCAACCCAGAAAACACAAAGGTGCAGGGTCCCAGAGCAGGCCAAAGCTACCATTGTAGATAAGAAAGGGACATGTCAGGTGGGTGTGGCAATCACTGTCAGTCACATTCACACCTCAGCATCAGTTTTCCTCACCATGCACATATGGGCTGCACATCGCACCGCCGGCGGCACAGACCCATCTCTCACCGCAGCCAAGGAGAGAAAAAGATTTAATTTCTCCACTAAAATGACCCACTGTACTGCCAGAACAAATCTCTTTTCATATACTCTCTTCTGGATCAGTTCTCCTGTATGCGTTATTAAATATTCAATGACATAACTACTTCTAAACAACATGTGTGACACCTTTTAAGTGGTTGCAAATATTATTTGCATAGCCACATAAAGGGAGAGGGCAGAGCAGTCAGCTTAAATCCTGCTTACCTTACTGATTTTCATGGTAAAAGTAATAAAGTATTTGTAAGGAACTGATACAATAAATGCAAAGTCAATTTATAAAGAAAAAATAAAAAACTTACTTTAAGGTACTAACACTTTTCCCCCTTCCTGCATATAAAGATATGTATATCTGTGTTAACTCTGGACACTACACACTTGATGGGTATAAATGTAAATTTAGACAGAGGTACACAGCATGTTGTTATAACTCAGAAAAAAAAAAAACATAAGAAGTAAAAAAAAAAAAAAATTGGGAAAAAAAAAAAAAGCCATTTTTTTCCAGCTATTTTCTCCTAGTAACTAACAGAAATTTTTTTGTATTTCATCTTGGGGTATTAACACTAGTCATTATTCTCTGACGATATTTACATAAGACTTCAAGTTACACAAAGTTGGTAAAGTCATTATTTCTACTGCAGAAAATTATCTTCCGTCCTTTTCTTCACTAAATAACCACCAAAAGATGACATTATTTCAGAATACTCCCTGTGTAACACAGTTCAGCAGACTGTGGAAGTAATAAATATTTTTCTTCGGTGGAATAAAAACCAGGGGAGAAAAAGAGAGAGAATCAGCTCATAAAACCACAACTTGCGTAACTGGTTTTGCTTAAATGAAAAACAAATCAACTGATCATTTCCTGGCAGATGAAGCATTATATTCAAACAGAATTTAAGAATTTTATTCTTTAATTATTTAGCCGTATCCTTATTCCCTATCAGTCTATTCCCTTTTTATTTAAAAACTTTTTTTACAGCAGATGCATTTTGAAGAAGAAACTCCTTCTCAAACTAGTACAAGTTTAAAAGGGAAAACACCAAAACCAGGTACAACATATTTTTAAAACCTATGTCCATGTCTCCTGCGCTGCTTAACTTTCTCCCTCGTCAAAACTATTCAAAGAATTCGATAAAACTACTAATATATTTGCTTAATCCCACAGTCCCAGCCCTCCACAGACGGCTTTTATGTGGATTTGTTAATAAATTGTTAATAATTTGTTAATAGGCAGCAGCGCAGCCCTGGCGAGAGAGTTTCCCAGGTGAGAGCTGAGCCCTCATGAATCCAAGTTCATCACTCGCCACATTGCTAATGAGACAAGTGCAGCCCAACACGAGGTTAATTGTCAGAAGCAATAATCTAAATTAAACTGGCCAACATTCAAGTAAAAGGTACCATTTAAAATGTCCTTTTCCAATGAAAGCAATCTCGGGAGTTTATTTGCCTACTCAATATAGAATCGCAGGTTTTAAAAAAAACCCTTCTTCTCCCCCTCTAAGGAACCAAAGTAATTATTTTTAATACAGTGACATATGTTAGACAAAAGTATTAAGGAGGGGGTTTCGTTCCACTCCAAGTCTCCACGGAATTTTCCCTTATGTGATCACACATCTGAGCTCAGATTTTAACCAACCAATGAAGATTTTTTGTTAAACAATCACTATTAGCTGCCGAGAAACCTTCTCACAAATAATCCCGAAACATGGAAGATCTGCTGTGATGTTCCCAGCACCGAGAAATATAATCAAAACAACATGGGGAATTAAAGAAAAAAGCGAGAGTTCACAAAAACATTTGAGAAATGGCTCAAGTCAACTCAAAGCTCACTTGGTTTTGGCTGGGAATCTGGGCTCACAACAGCTTCAGCCTGCCAAAACAAATACAGCCACCCGTTTCTTCCTGATGCTTCCACCCGGGGAGGAACCTGCTCCTTTGCTTTCCCCTGCTACGATAATGACATGCCTGCGAGGATTTGATTGGGGTTCATATCCCTGCCCGCCTTTGAAACAATTATTATTTTGTTAATTGTGAGAAGAAAAGGACTTAAGTGGCACCTCAGACTGACATAATAACCAATACCTTCCAGATAATTATTATGTGCTGTAATTAAAATAATGCACATCATTTAGGCGAAAAGTTTAAAAATACCTTGGGGAAAAGTAGTTTGGGATATAATTTCACACAGGGAATCTGTTTAATTTTGGTTGTAACCGTAGAGGAAAAGTGTAGAATTTAACATTGACACTATTCACATACCATGTAGAGTTAGTATAAAAAAGCATCTTCATCTAACACAAAAAAAAAAATGTTGTAGGTGTAGCTACAATGTTTTATACATATGTTTACCCATAGGAAATGACTGCAAGTAGTTTTCAATTAACCTTTTTTGTATTTTTGAAGTTATTTAATTCTTCATTTTTATCAGGAAAAGCTGATAAGTGGATGCAAGACTTCTTTTCAAAGCATTCAGTCATCTATACCTAATCTCAGCACTAGTGACAACAAGAATAACCAGGTTCCCAAAACTCCTTAATTTTAGCCTTGAACATGAGATCATTTTAAGGCAGGTAAAGCAGCGAAAAACCTCTCAACTGAATAATGATAAATGCAACAAGAAAGAATAATGTCACACAAAATACTAGGAAAAACAGTGGATTCAAGTAAGTAGTTTTAAAAAAATTTTAAAAAATTGGATCAGCTTTTAATGATATTGCACAAATGCCTTTCTTTTTCTAACACAGAGTTGAACTCTTGAATCACTACAAATGCCTTAGCCTAAGAGGTAGCTGGCAAACACGGTGGCATGAAAAGCATCTTGCATTAGACTTGGCCAGTTCCAGATGAGGATGCTGACATGAGCTATTTATAAACATTTTTACATTTCCCCTTTTTTTAAATTCCCATTTGGGAAGCTGCTGGTCCCTCTTCCAAACATATAAAACACGATCCACAACACAGAAGCTTTGTTACATTCCATTCCTTGGATGCATCAGGCAGTCTACTTGCCTGCTCAGGAACCCAAAGGGGACGTACAAAACGACACTCTCAGTGTACTAAAGTGAACTCTGGAAGTCTGACAAAAGCACATATTTACCTCTGTGAACCAGTATGACCAACTGCAGCAAGCTGTGCTAACAGCACAGCTAAAGATGGCCTTTTGAAGACAAAGAGGTAGTGGCAAAACTGAGAAGATTCAAGGACTCCTGAACTTTGATGTAGGTACTAATCCCAGCCTACTGCCATGTTCTTCCTGCCTGATTCTTAAGTGCCCACAAAAGCAAACAGCAGATGGTCAATTCATAAAACCGGCAATATTGGCATAATCAAAGCAGACTCACCGACCTGTCCCTGCATTCAGCCAACCAGAGGCTGATTGATCAACTGAGATCAACTGAGCAAAGACCAGAGATGCTTGGAGAACACCTAAAGAAAGGACTTCACATGCAAAGTCACCTTAACTAAGACTCTTCATGGTCCAATACTTGCAAAAAAGATTTTTCATTTCTCTTCCTATGGAGGGGTCTGTTCTCTTTCACCTTTTAAATCTGAATTTCCTCTTTCAGATGTGAGATGTGAGCATTTTAGTCTTCATTTCTCCCCAAATATTATCAAAGGACAATAACACAGTCCCACTTAAAAATGTAGGAAAATAGTTTAACAAAGAGACAAAACTGTTTGTTTGCAGCATTTAAAGCAAAAAAAAGTTCAAGCAGCTTTTCAAATTGCACTAAAAAGTGCTAGGCAGCATCCAGTTTATCAGTTCTGTTTCTGAAGCTTCCTATTCATTCTTTCATTGGAGATTTGAAGAAAGACACAACTACAGTAAGGCCAGACCTGTTAAGTAATCAGGGGAGTCGAGTAAAACAAGCAACATAGAACAGCCTTGGCTTTTTCCTCTTTCTCTCAAAAGAAGAAATGTACCATAAAAGTCTCCTACCTGCCTGACACTTTGCAGCTGCAGCAGCCAAGGAGCAAAAGGCCCATTAGACGGCTGTAGAACACTTATCTGGAAGAACTGCAACATTTCCTGCCCAAATCCAAAGACACTGCTCCCAACCCAGCAAGATATCCAGCAGCTACGTGGGCCAGATTTGTGAGGTTAAATTATTTATTTCTGTCAATTTAAAGCTTAAACTGCAAATACTTATTCAGTCTTATTACAGCATTAAAAACTCAACCACGCTGGATGATGACCACCTTTGCAAGGCTAAGCTGCTATTTATCACTAGTTGGAATTAAAGAAAAGCACAAAACCAGATTTTGAAAACCTAAAGCACATTCAGAAAATTACACTCTGCTCCAAGACCTAACACAGTAATAGACTCTCACAGGAATAGCTATTTCCCTGGCAAGATAGCGCAATAATGCAATTACTGCCATTTAATTAATTTATATTCTCAAAATCTGTCTCCTTACAATTTTTAAGTATTTCGCTTTAACATCAAGACAGGATTTTCTGCCCTGGTTTGCCATAGCAACCCCTGCAACAAATGGCAGTTGTCTATAAAAAGGGGGGACTCTTTGAGCACGCATGCATGGTTTAGTATGGTTTGTTTTAAAGCAGGTCAGAGCACAATGAACCTTTTCTACCGTGTGGGATTGAACACCAACAAATCTCACTTCAAGGGCTGTCACGCTCCTCTGCAAAATGAAATGACACTGCTGCTAAGTCTGGATGTAATTACAGATATGAAGGGATGGCTGTGAAAGTTGCTTGTATCTTCCTCTCCCTCCTCTACTGTAGATGTATTTGCCATACAGCTGTTAACATCCCGAACGAGTAACATGCAGCAGGTTTAACATTTCCTTTCATTTTGTTGTAAGTGTTAATATACAGTGGTGGCTGTTAAGGCACCACTAAAGAATGAGACCTTTGTCTGTCTACTGCAGGCAGAGCTCTCCCCTGCCTGCTTGTGCAGCCCAGGGCAAAAGCTATACCGGGAAGTCTTGACCTTCGGCCTAACAAGGACACTTAGTAGGGCTAAGGGTAATCCTGACTCCTCCTTGCTCATTCAGTTTCTTGAGCTGTTTGAAGCAATCATTACCGACGCGGCTACATTTTGCGGTCATATTATAAAATGAATCATTGTTCAACAGTCCAAGATTGCTAAACTTATTTTATGTGTGGTTTAGAGTAGAGTCACTGGTCGCTCATACCCCTCCGAGCTGTACTCCCTCCAGTCCAGTCTCAGCGGGGAAAGCGCTCGTCTTTGGCGCCAGTCCAAACGTAGGATGGTGTAACAGAGCAGCACTTGGCCTCTAGTACTCATTCTCACAAGCTCCCCATGAGCTAGCCAAGATTTTTTTTCAGCCACTTCCATCTGAAGAGCCTTTACCTCAGAGAATCTCTAGCTTTTGAGCAGTTTTAACACAACAACTTCTGGGAATTGAAATATCTACCACTCCTTTTGAGGTACTCCAATTACACCCTCACAAACGTCACTTCTCACTACATGTTCCTACAGGCACTATTTCTGTTTTAAGAGAGCCTGTGGAACATTTGATATTGGGATATGGTAGGAGTGAATGAATGCTTCGTTATTCACCCTGCTGGTGCTGCAGTGGTTGCTCTGAAGTTTTACAGTGCAGCATATTGCTGTAATGACATCATATGACATCATAAATCTCCTACAATATCTAAAGCTTCTGATGAATGTTCCTACATAAGCACCTTGTTAATAAATGAAGAAAAAAGTTAATCAAATAAAAATCTTTTGCATTTGTACACTATTAAGAAGTTTACAGAAAAGTACTAACCACCTCATTCTTTAAAACCAAAACTCTTTGCCTTGAAGTTCCACAGGAAAGAAGGCCCCATCTTGATGAATGGATGCAGTTAGATTGGTTTCCCTGCTTTCACCCTCTGTGAAAACCTCACAAAGAAAGCTTCTCTGCAAAATATATGAATCTTAATTTGAATTAATATTTCTAAAAAATCCTCTGAAAACAAAAAGTTACTGTATTTCCCTTGTTACACCCAAGTGTTTATGATATTTCACCCACAAATAGTCCAAATTAACAAATATTTTCCCCTTCTTTTAAAACCTTCCTACATACACACACATATTAGTCAAGTTAAACACCAGCTTCTCAGCCCTTGCCAAAAAGATGGATATTTGCCATCTCTACCTTCAATCAAAGACACACACACACAACTAAAGCAACACCATAGCCTACTGTAAGGTTCTTCACCCCAGGCTTCATGTCTCCCTACTCTCTGCAGCTTTCTCCTCCTTCCTCTAGCCTTAAGAAAAGTACTTGAAAACAGGTCAAAACCTTTATATATGAAAACAAATGTGCCTCCCCACTTTCAGTCTTAGAGCTCCCACACTTTCATCCTTTGAGGACACAGGTCATCTTTCTCCATGATTCTGCACAGGTAGGAGAATTCCTACAGGTAATTCCTCTTTTGTTGTCCCAGTCTAAGTTACTGCATCTCAAGTATTTGCATAAGCAAGCAAGAACCTAAACCCAAGCTTCTATTATATATTATAAATAACAATGAAATTACTCTGAAGATCATTAAACAAAAAATATCCTGCAAATGGATGCTTTTATATAAGGAAAAACGTTCTGTAGTGAAATGGCTTTGGCCTATCCCTCCTGTAGCTAAATAACTCACTCCAGAATATCTATATTGAGTTTGGCTTTCTGTATCAGGACAGAGCTGAAAAATTATATGGATGGAACACCCCAAACAATCTCTTTGCAAAGATTCAAGTACAGGACCAGGAACCAGACACATATATAAATTTATCTGAACCTGTGTTACCTATGCTCCTAAGCTGCCTCCCAACATATGATTTACTTCTTCATATAAAACAAATCTGAAATATAGCTTGAGATACATCTTGGAAAAAAAAAAAAAAATCATGTTTCAAACCCTGCCCTGAATTGCATCAGTGGAAACCAAAAACTCCACTGACTTCAGAAGCATTTGACTTTATTTGCAGTGCTATAACTGAAAACATGACTTAATTTTCTTGCAAATAATTCCTTATTAAAACTACAGCACTAACAATTATGAACACTAACAGCATTGTGTGAGTCTGATTTTGGACTCTACATCACAGCACCGGATGCGTGTTTAACTTCCTTATTTCATTTAGCCTTCACACCAAGACAAACCTTTCTAGTTCCATTTTTGGCCTAACTAGAGTAGCACCAGAACACTGCATTTCAGTTTCCACTATTGCAAGGAATATTTGACTCTGAGATATGCACCATGTTAAAGTTTCAAGATTCATGCCATTTTCCTACTACTACCAACTTTTTCATTTCTGCCCATAACTCTTCCTTCAGGGGATGCAAAGTCCCAAATGGAAATTGTCAGCCTGGACTTGTCCTGCCTGAAAAAAAATCATATTCATGGTGAGTAGTTCTCGCTTTGGTATCTCTTGTCCTTTCCCATCTCTCTCTTCACAGGACATCTGATGGAAAGCACTGCTTTTCATAACCTTTGCTAAGCTCTGTTAGCTCTCTTAAGTCACTTCCAGCCCCAGTCTCTCTCAATCCCTACGTTGTTCTGCCAGAACATCAGTAAGATGCCAAATAGTACATGTAGTTTCAGGGAAAAATCTAATCTGCTATTTTTTGAAAGTTCAAATTGCTGTGCTGCCAACAGTAGGAATAGGCTAACAAGATATTATTCAGTACTGAAATCCTCTTTTTTTCCTGGGAAGAATTAGAAAACATATGAACTGTCCTAAAATATTCAGTGATTTGCTGAGCGTGACCATGGCCCAGCCACAGGCCGTAGTCTACGTACAGCCTTACAAGTTTATAACACACTGAGGTTTCTGCTTAATTTAAATCTGCTACTGAATTCTAATATCTACTCTCATTTCCCCATCTCCACACATCCCCCACCAGCTCTCGGTGCCAAAGGTTGAAAAACAACAAAAGGGGCCAGGGGAAGTCCCAGGAGTGTTCGAAACCAACACAGACCCACGTACGATCACACCATCCCGTGCCTGCCCTCAAAGCAACGCGCCCCCGAGAGCAGCACTGCAGCCCAAAGTTACCAACCAGCTCCTTTTTGTTCCCAGCAAATTAAAATGCTTGGATTCTGTCCTATTCCACGTTCTCATGCCAAAGGCAGGATCATGCTAACAAGCTTGTGATGGAATCCTCTAAGAATTTTTTTTTTTATCTCTACAAATTAAATTTTTACAGAGAAGATGAAGCTCCCCTCATCCAGAGCCCCAGAAGTATGGGAAACAAAATGTCAAGAATTAATGTTAGATACTACACTCCCACACAGGGTTAACTTTTTTTCCAAAGAGCACGCAGAAATCTGTCCCACCCATCAGATGAGCTACTATACTTCTATTAGTGTTCTGGCACCTCCTTCTGTACAAACATAGCCCTTTTTCTATAACGCATGTTATATAAAAGACTTAATCCGGCAAGCACGGAAATAAGGGATTTTTTTTTCTTCAAGATTTGAACTGATTACTCCTTGCATCAGACAGCATCTTCTTCCTCCTAAATACTACATCACACAACTAGCTGGATGTAAAAAGACATTCAGTAGGTGGGTGAGATAGGGGAAACCGGGACCAGCCTTCCTTTACACAGAAATTGCTACAACACAGGACCTGACTCAACGAGCCAATGACCCACAACAAAATTAGAACATATTCCATCTTTCTTCCTGCTCAGCTACAAATTGCACCTTGCAACTGCTCTGGGAAAATAACTGCACATTTTGTAAAAGACAAATGCTATGCTGATGTAAGTTGTCATCAACTGATTAAATTTTGTATCTAAAAATACATGGACTAGGGGCTGCCCACCTACCACAGGACACACATACTATGGCTACATTACTGCAAATGCAAATTTAGATACATGTCTTGCCATACTGCACATGAGATGGTTTTAATAGTCCTGAATACAGTTCAATTAACAGCAGCTTGCATCTATACCCAGTTCCTGGATACGTGGCCAGATAAAATCTAGACAAAATGCTAAGCACTCAAAGGAAAACAAAGTACACACTGTCTATTAATTGCACTGGAGTTAGCACTGCCATCATGTAATCCTTGCTGAAAACAGGATTATTTTTAATTTTTTTTTTATTTATTTATTGCGATCTGTTAAAAGCCACTCCGTTTAAACAGCATTGCACAATTTCCAGACAACTGAATCTGTGAAAAAAGCCTTATGGCTTTGTCAGGTCTTGCCATATTATTATGGAGCAAAGGCTACGTAAATTTGCCTCCTTCTAATTCTGTAATTTTTTACATATGAAGACACTGGGTGTTTTTTTTTCCTTCTGCAGCTAAGATTTCTCCATCTCCCTTACATTTATATGCAAAACAAGAGCTTATGCACAAGAGACACATTAAAAAAAAAAAAAAAAGGATTCAGGAGAATCCTTGAAGATATTTGATGGCAATTTCGTTATGTAACAGCCACTCCTCCTGCAAAATCTACACCGTGACCATGGGGCATCACAGTGCCATGTCAGTACTACAGCTGTACCTGCAACTCCATCCCAACCTTGTTCAGCAAGGAGGAGAAGGACAGGAGTGGGACAGGGGATTTGATGTACCTCAGTGAGGTAACTTGATGTGATTTGATGTACCTCAGTGAGATAGTGCAGGTGCATACTAGACCACCAAAAATCACACTGCTGTTCCTAACAAAGTCACGACATTGCTACGGCAAACAGCACAGAAACGCTTGGCTGTCTCTCTTCTCTTTTGCTTTCCCTCTCCCTACTTTCCTGTACAGACACACACTCCGAATTGTGAAGCATAAGAAGTTCTTCCAAAAAGAAATTTTAATACAGAGCTGCAGAAAGCTAAGGGGAAAAAAAAAGCAACTCATATTTTTATAGTAACAAAAGTATTCCTTAACCTTGTTATTGAAATTACTTTGGATTATCAGGCATATTATTTTTTAAAAGGTAATCCACATTTTACCATAAATGATGAAATTTTTGTCTTACATCACTCAAACCAGACCATGGAAGCTCTGTAGCTAAAAATCATTACTTTTCTTTCCTACTTGCCTTTGTGAAGTGCCATACTACCCTTTGGTCCCCTTCTAGAAAAATTCATAAATGCACACATACATTGGGATTTAGACAATTTAGCATCGGTATTTTAGTCTCTGAAAATAACAATCAGCTTACCAGAAGCAGCTTTGTATCAGTAAACTTCATAATAAAAGTACTTCTGGATAAATAAATAAAAGAACATCTCTATTATACAACACCAAACTAATCCTTGTGATAAATTTATTAATTCAACTCTCCAAAGGTCAGTAGAATATTAATTTGTTCCTTGCACTATATAATGTATTAGGGTTTAATCTAATCTGGTTAAATAGACGTTCAGCAACATTCAAACAGCCTTGGCACCAACACTGACGCAGTTCAGTACAAAGTGGTAAATTTACTATAAAATATTTTAAACTTTTAATACCAGCAATACCATTCCTTAAGAAGTTACAAAATACAAATCTTTAATAATTGCCATTTTCTACTGAATTCTGTCATAAGGTTAATATTCAATTCTCAGATTACTATGTCACTTTGCAGTGACAAACACCGAGTTGTTTCTGAAGGAGAATGCCCACTGACTGTGCTTTCAGGGTAGGAAGGCAGGTTTGTTCAAGATTCCACCAGAAGTCCCTGGGAGGGAAGGAAATCCTAACTCTGCAGCAGCACAGCATCCCCTTGGGTTATGTGGCACTAACCAGGCCAAAGCCCTTACATGAGGGCAATGCCCACATCCAGTACACTGTACTACACATCATCCCCAACAGAAACCAGACACAAAATCCCTCGTTCTGTGCTCCAGTCTTACCTAGCTGGAAACTACCATTTTACATCCAGCAAGCCACCTTTTTTCTGAGCTAAAGCACACTTTTGGAATTAACAGGTCTTTCCTTTGCAAACAAAAGAAAAGTTGCACGTTTGATCCAAGAGGCAGTTCCTGCTGCTTCTATGAATGCACATAAAACATATTTCCCTTGGAACAGACTCATCTCATTCTGCATAACGTTTTATTTGATGGGTGGGGCTGGTTTTTGTTGATTTGGTTTTCTTAGTTTCATGGCAATTAGTTGCAAAACACCTTAAGACGCATTGCTGGAATGACTGCTCCACAAAGAGCACTTTGTATCTTATTGTAAAATATTCAGACACTCAACCCAAACAAATGGTGTCTGTAATAAAAATACTGCCATGTATCTTCATTTGTACTAGAACAAATCAGTTTTATTTGTTCATTCTATGTTTTAGTGTCACAGGTCTCTTAGAAAAGATAATTTATAATTCCTTATGCAATTAGATATGAAATTAAGTTGTCTTACTCTGCAGAAGAATTTATAATAAAGAGACCAGGTTCAACCAATTCCATGGAAAATATTTTGATAGCATCAAAAAAGACAGCATAAAGATCTTTAGTGTTTTAACAAATTAACACATGCCTTTTGGGTAAATTACTGTACATGCTGTTAATCCTTTAATTAGGTTCTCAATTTCACACACACATTTATGATAGGGGAGATTTTTAGTGATCAGAAAATGCAAATGTATGGTGTTGCTATGCTCTTTGTTAAAAGATTTCAGAAAAGTTTAAAAAAACCAAATCCACACCCCCCCCCCCAAAAAAAATGATGTGTTACCTTCTATTTAAAAGCTCTACAATAAAATATTAATAAATCTTTATTACTAACAAAATAACAGTCTCCATTTTTTTACTCAAACAAATACAGCTTTCAAATTGAGAAAAATAAGACTTGTTCTCCGCAGTTAAGCCACTGCAAAGGAAACTTTTATGTTCGTAATGCATGTAGTTTTTAGACCCATCATGTCAACATTTAAAAATATGTAATTGATGCTATCTATATAAATGGATACATAAATAGTGATGTTTGAAACACATTCTATGGTAGGATTTCACAAAATGACAATTTTCTCATGCTGACTGCCGCGCAATACTGCCTAAACATCTCCTTCCAGGATCTCGAAAAGATGCAGTATTATCTATAGCTCATTATTTGATACTTTTTTTTTTTCCCCTCAACCATTTGGTGCATCCTCGGTTTCAACACAAGATAAACACTCTTTCCCCCCACAGACTATTTCATAGATTCTATAGCTGGTGCCGAAGAAAAACCTACTCAGAAAGGCAGACAAATTGCCATCAGTTAACGATCCCTATGCCAAGGGACATTTTTAGCATGGAGTTGTCACTGTGAAAGTAGGAACTATCTACTAGCTATCCCACATAATGATTTTTGTTAGAAAAAGGAAAAAGGCCAAAATGTGGCTAGGCAGCAAATATATTGTAAAAACAAAGTATGAAAGCAATTTAGCTAAGAATCCTGACTGGCACACACATCTTCCTCGTAGCCTGCTTGTATAAATTTAACTCTTTGTTGGTAACATGGAAACAGTTAGGTGAAGACAAAGATGCTGCCCACACAAAACTGGGGAATGAAAACAGAGTAAAATAGAGACCCCCATATCCCAGGACTATTCTAGCTTTATTGTTTAATTGACAGTTACTTCATTCTAGAAGAATTATCTTTCAGTGGAATAAAGTTGAAAGCAAAATGGCCCATAAATACACTTAAAATGCCCCGACCTCATGTCATTCAACCTGATGAAACACCTTTTTTTAATCACAGCTGTATAAACATATATCATTTTAAGTTGTCTGAATAAATCAAAGGTATTCACTGGCTGAAAGCAAGACAGAGTATGAGCAATTCTCCATAAGGCCTCCACCGGTACAGAGAGGAAGAGAGAGACACCCAGCCAGAATAACCAAGTAGCTCAGTGAATGGGAGCAGGACACATAGACCCGCTTCTCTCGGTCACAGCTCGAATCTGAACCTTCACTGGTACTCTCTGAGTGAGTTTCCAGTGAGCAGGATAGTAGGCAAAAAGAGGTCACTAATAGCATTGTCTTTTGCTCATCCTTTTCCATTCCATTTCATTAAATGTAGCCATTTAATCTGCTGCAGACCCCCGATGACAAAAAATGCAGGAGGGCAGATTGCCCTTGTAAAATTCAACCAGTACGAAAGGACGCAAACATCAAATGCGGTTGCTGATTGACAGCTTCATTTATATTCCAACAAGGACCAGGAGAATTAAAGCCAGGTCCCTTCTAAAATGCTCACATGCAGCAGTGAAAAACCCTCTGAACCGATCCTTTGCTGTCACTGCTAGAAGGATCTTTCCTGGATAGATGGTCAGGCACAGAACAGGGGTTGGTGTGTTTGCCTCTCTCTTTCGTATTTTAAAACCAGGAAACACTTTCTGTTTATCCCCTTTAGTTTTTCTACCCCTAGTTTGTTAGGTTCTCAGTTTAAAAACAAACTGGTTTTCATACTTGGCTTGTCTACATGGTTAAAGGGGACTGAGAACTACTGCCTTACACCATGAGCCTGCAAGAGTTCCTGCAGCCAACACCTTTGCTCTCCACATGTTCAAACCGATTCCCCGTCACACGTGCAGCAACATCCAGACCAGGGCACTGAAGATAAACAGATTTCAGACAGATCAACCAGCAGAAAGAGCTCTGCTTTCTCCCCAGCAGCACATCCATTATAAATACTGCATAGGAAACCTACTGTCAAGGCAAAACACAGATTCTAAAAGTTGTGCTTCCTGATAAGCAGAAGCGAATCTGAGGGATGAGCCCTACCTCTGTGAGGTTAAAGAAGGAAGCAGCAGGGGGTGGGCTCAGCTTTGTGCCCCAGTGGGGAAGGCAGATGGGGCAAGGCAATCTGCAGCTGGAACAAAAGGCCAAGCTCCTCATGCCACTGAGTTAAAATGTTGCTTCCCTTATCTAGAGTAGGGAATGGAAAAAAAAATTCAGCAGACAAGAATGTCTAAAAAATCTAAAAGAGAAAAGGAAAAAAAAAAGGGACAAACCCCCTACATTAACATGTTAACCAGCACCAGGCTTCACTCTGCTCATACTACTGAATGCTTAAATATTAGCTTGTTAGCTAACAGACTGCTACCTGCACCTCTTTTTCCTTCTCTGGACAAGGAAGGCCTGCTCTAATCTAATTTATCCCCATTTTAAAATACAACAAATTGTTATTTTTAATTAAAACTAGTAAATACCATTTCTCAATTTTCCACAAAAATACCAGTGGTTCCTGGGCTTGTGGGTTTACCTGAAAGGTTGGGAAGGGGGACAAAAAACATCTGAATTTATCATATGCTGATGCTGGTCTGCGTTTTTAATTGAGTACACACAGGCCTTTCGGAGTGAACTTGTTTTTTATTTTACCCCAAACTACTGTAATGGTTGCAGTGACATAAACGAGCCTGTGGCTCCATTTCCCTAGCATTTCTTCATTGGCTTATAAAACTGACAGAATATATGAAAAATTTTCCCTGAAGAGTGTAAAGCTTCAAGAAAGTTCTGTCCTGCACTGTTACATTTTTGCACACAGCCTGAAACACAAAGTGGATGGAAGGCACGAAAGAACATGCCCCTCATCAAACTGAAGCACAGGTTTGCTGTTAAAGTCCGAGCAATATCGCTGAGCAACAAAGAGGGAGATGGGAACAAAAGGTTTAATGATTTCTACCCACAGCACAGTCCGAGTTTGATCCATTATGACCGTGGAACAAGCAAATGCGACAAACGCCACTGCCACAAGTTCATTGGAGTCCGCAGAGCTGTCACTAAAACATAACACATTTCAAAGCACTTGACCTCAAAGTCGCATTGCAGGTATGTGGGGTCTCACAGAGGGAAGGACAACAGGGTGTCTTACTGGGACAGCCAAAGCCTGCTCTGACCACGCTGCTCCCCCCTTTCCCCTCTGCCTCCTCTCCTGCTTACAAGCCGTGCTCAGTCACACACGGCAAACGAGACGGAAAGCGCCTCTCAGAAGTGCTGAGCTGTTCAGGACTACCTTTACTGACCCTCCTTTAAGCTGTTCAAACACTAATAAATTACCCATTTACTTATACTACCCAGATGTTTGCCATCTAGAAAAATAGATTATTATTTGTAGAAGGTTTTGTCCCATCACAAGAATCCTGTAAATAATATATTGGGATCAGAATGCCAATACCACATGCTAAGTTTTACACACCAGCATGGGGGGTGGCAGGGAAGAAAAGAAAAGAAAAGAAAAGAAAGACACTTCCTGATCACTGATCAGAAGTTAAGAACTTCCACAGCAAGCTCATAAAAAAATAAAGTATTCACTAGAGTTAATGCTGTTGGGCTAATGAGGCTACTTAAAATAACAGCACAAATGGAGAATGGGGATGACAAGTAACCTGAAAGATTAATCTGTTAACTGAATTTTGAGATTTTGTTTCCATATATATATACTTTTATATAAATATATATTGGTATATACATATAATATGTGTGTGTTTCTACGCTAAGCTATAAATATATGTCATATACATAAACCAAAGTAAAACTTGAAATATATTCAATTTATATATATAAAAATATGACTTTCTAACATTTCTTTACACGCCACATTTTCCATAAAAAAAGCCACACTAATTTTAGCAATCCCTACAAATATAAGGAGACTCATTCTCTGCTTCTTCTTTTATTTTTTATGTAGTATTTCTTAAGAGTTCCAAGGAACGTTTAAAGAGAATTCTAGGGCTTTAATTGAAATGGCATGAGATGCTGAACCTTTAACAACAGTGTCTTTCAAATCCTGTGTCCATTATGCACTGAAATGCCTATCAAAAACCACAAAGAATGAAGCGGGTTTCAATATTCTCATTAAATTCTGACTTTTTCTCATGGTTCCTGTTAATTGAATTTCATTTACAGTTGTCATGAAGTTTTGTAGGGTAGACAAAATAGTGATTTGCTGGTAAATGTCTGTAAACAGGGAGGGAAATAAATATTTGAGAAGTACTCAGCCCTCTTTCTTCAAACATGAGGGAGAAAGACAAAGAATACAACTCAAGCAATGAGCAGTTCAAGAAGGAGCAGCTTTTACAAGGAAAACTTTGATCTGGATGGCTGAGTATTGCTGCAAGAAATCCAGCCTTCCTAGCAATCCCAGGCAAGTTGTCATGGAATTGCATGTCAGAATTTACTGTAAGATGTCGGTTTAAGTCGTACGCCTCACACTTATTACTGTTAAATGATTTGATTTGGGCCATTTACAATGACACCCGCAAAACTGGAGAGCAGAAAGACTAGTTTACCCTCTAAAAGTGTCCCCAGCAGAAGCAAGGGGGACAAAGGGGATTATTACTCAAGGTAAGGAGATGTTAATTAGAGATGGAGTAAGACCAAACTGCTGAAAAGAGGTGTGAAGAGGGCTGGGTGAGTTTCTTTCATTTGTTTTGGGGTGGTTTTGTTTTAAGAGGCATTGGTTTATCAGGCTGAGAATACTCCGTGGCAAAGGGGTTTGAGAACAGACAAATACAGCAGCTTTACACGGACTGACAACTCTGTTAGGTGAGACCATTACACTGCCTCTGTGAAAATGAAAAAAGTAGTAGCAAAGAGTGACAGGGTCAGGAAGTGACCCAACATTTAGTTTGTTGATGGTTGTATTGTCTTGTTATTTAAGTCATTATATTACTAGTACCTCTCCTAGTCATTAAAGTCACTGTAATACTTACTAGGAGGCCTTTGATCACATGAACAGGGAGCTACGACTCAGGCACACAAACGACACTGGCACTTGGCTGAGGGCTCAGAAGAACCCAGATTACAGCACCCTTGTAATTTATTGTACATTATTCACAGGAGAAACCTGAGTGCGTCTGTCCTCTCATTTTTTCCCATACTGCTACCTTGCACTTGAGTAGAAAATAGCACACCTGGTCTCTCCAGCTACAGCAAACTTGGCTGTGTACATCAAGCACAGTTCAGCAAGGTTTCACCACACTTTTAGTGTACCTTTCTTGTACACAAATATAAAAACAGTTTGTGCATGCGTGTTCAATACAGCCCCCAGCTGGTATGTTCTGCCTTTACCTTCAGTTGGAAGCTATTGTGGTTGTGGAGATAGCACAGACGGGAATACTTCACAGGATCTTTCCCTACTAATCATCTGCTCAGGTCCTTCCAGTCATCCCAGAGCCCTACCCTCTTGTACCAGCTTAGGCAAATCCATTCCCTCGTCGGTATTTACACCCTTCAAATATTTGTACACATGGTTATAATCCCCTAAGGGACAAGATGGCCATGCTGCTCTCACAAAGGCTCCTCTGAGTGAAGGAGCCCAGTATTCCAGCTGCCACATTCTTACACACAGCAGCCTGGGGTTTGGACTGATTTGCTAAACAGCATCATATCACACAGATCTGGTCTGTGCTTTGAAATAATACTGAAACAGGCTACAAGTGCAAGGTGCCTCCAGTTAATAGCAGAGAGCAAGGCTGAGCTCACATACTTAAACCCTTGAAGAAAATGAACATACTTGCAGTCTGGGTTGCTTCCTGACCCAGTCATGTGCACTACGGATCCAAAGCCCTTATGTGTCTGTGCCGTGGTTTCATTCCTATATAGTCAGGAGATGCACCTTTCTCTCTTGCTGCAGCTCACTGCAAGGACAGCTCCACCAGCGCTCCAGAACACAGTGCTCTGCAGAAGCACCAAAACCAAGCTGTCCCCTGACTGCAAGCAACATCAGAGCTTCACAGGCAAGGCAGCTGAAGTAGGACCATTAGTCCTGAGATACATTTCTGGGTGTCACGAAATTTGGGCAGAGGTACCCTTCAGCTACTCTGGCCAGGCACTGACCACCAGCAACAAAATTCTCCTCTTTCCCACTCCAGTGATGCGAGGTTGATAGGGCTGACCTGTCTGATCTGAGCTTACTAAACTACAATCCTCACTGAGTATGACTCTCGTCCCTGTCCAGCTATTGCAATTCTACATGGCAAGGTAAGATACTTAAATCTTTGTCATTTCTTGTTCTTCTACTACCCCTTCCCCACAGACCACTGCCAGCCTCTCCTTCCAGCCCTCCACTCTGACCCGCAGCTGTTTGCAGCCACAAGTCTTCCCTCTCTTTAGTCTGTACACAGCACTAGATGAAACCGGGCACATGAAGAGGCCTCCAAGACACTGCCTGGGAGCAGTGACAATAGGAGACACTGCCTCTTGCAATGGCTCTGCTCAAGGCAATACATTGCTTAAGAATCATGGCTTGGCAATCTCTACAGTGACAGGGATGGGAAAGATGTAATGTTTCCCTTGCTCTGTGTTAACTTCCCTCCACTGTTTTCTTCATCTTTCTGCTCCATTTGGCATCTGAGCACCATTTCACTCTCCTCTATGCTTGTTGTGGCTACACACAGCAACTAACCCAAGCAACTATCTTGTCAGTGTCCCGCTAAAGCTGCCCCCAGGCAGCAATCAGGGCAGGCACCCCACACTGCCCTGCCGACACATCCAGCTGAAGGACTTGGGAGGACAAGGCAATCTACGTTTCGACAGCCCATTCACCTTTGCTGACTTCTGCAGGCAACGCACACCAGTCTGTGTACACACTCACAACAGCTAACAAGGAACTGGTCAAAAGAAAAAACATGTATCCACAAGAAATCACACCATTTTCTTTGTCATGTGGATTTTAAGAAAGTAGACACTAAGAGCATCACACTAGCATTGCTCTTCTTCCACCCCACACTGAGGAGGGAATCAACTTTCAAAGCAGGTCCCAAAGCTGCAGGACTGTACACAGGGTACACCAGATTGCAGTTACTTTCATACTACTTTGGCCCTAGCACTCAGCACTCTATACCTCCTAAGAGTTCCCTTCTCTTGCACAGACCAGTTAGAATAGCTCACTCATGGAGGAAAAAAAAAAAAATTCATCCGGGCACGGAGATTTTAATAAACTACATATAGAACAGGTGCCCCTTTAAAGTATGACTCTTTTCCTCTCTGAAAGGCACATGTAGCAGGTTCCCTACTGTCAGGTGTAGACTCAAGTGATGAAAGAAAAATACATAAATGTTTATTAAACCTTTGCTGCCATTCACACCACCAACTTTCACACCCCAGTGCCAAGCTGTTAACAAATTCCCATGCTGTTCCAGAAGATATTTCACAGCTCCTGTCAGAAAAAGGAAGTTTCATGAGGGCAGCACTCACTGGAAAAGTCTCTGCTCCCACCACCACCAACAAAAAACATTCACAGCTAGCTGTTTGTGGAATAAATGTGTCCTGGTCAAACTGTGTGGGAATAAAGAGTTTCTTCCAGTGAGGCATGGTGCCACCTTTATGAAAACCTCGTGATACATACTTGTCTTAAGGTTGTTTATGCTAAAGCTTATCTATTTACCTAATGACCAAGAATAAAAATTATCCATGATAAGCCAAGTGACCACATGAGGCTCAGGCCAGGTGGCAGCTGTGCGTGTGCAGGTTACAGCGCATATGTTCGGACACAGCATCACCTCCTCGGAGATCTCCGCAGCTCCAGGCTGCAGCCTGGCCAGTAGCCCCATGGCAGGGCTCCTTTGGGCACACAGCCCCCTCAGGGTGGCACTGTACCACCTAGCACTCTGTGCCACATTCCCTTTCTGGCAGCCAGGCTCTGCTGTGCAGCCAGGTAAACCCACCACGAGGCACTGCCTGCCCGAGCCTCGGCAGCTCTGCAGGACTGCCATGGCCAACCACAGCAAAGGCAGTGTGAAGTTGTACAGCAGTTCTCTCTACTGCCACAGCTCCTCTTTCCCCCCAGCCTGGAAGACCCTGTTCTAAAAAGAACAGGAGAAGGCAAGATGTTTCTCACAAGACGAAATGAAATTGCTGCTCCTCTCGGAGTCATCCAAAACAAGAGGGGGGCGAAATGAAACACTTTCCCAACTCAAAAGGTGACAATTGTGATATACCATGTTACAGCTTTTACAATACCAAAGCTTTGATAAACTCATTTACTTTGTCTCTGAAGGACATGGGGACAACTACTCATGTCACAATTTTGCACAGCACGTTGCTCAAAGCTTTGAAAAATGCACCTGAGGAACTTCAGCTTCTCATGCAGATCCTGTAATTCAGCTGATCATGAAGAAGGACTAAGTGGTCGTTTATTAATGTGCATTGCTAATGGAAATCAATCCCAAGCACTAGAACAGAAGCAGACTTTTACTCCTAGAACTACAAAGAATAAAGCAAACAGCTTTATTTTTCTTCCCTTTTAATATCAGAAAATTTTGTTCCCTTAATAAATCCTTATAGCTGCAATTTGGCAGCATGCTTCTGTCAACCCTAGTTAACTGATTAGAACCCAATATTCTATAATTTTTGAATTAAACAAAACAGCCTCAGAAATCTATTGGCACTCTGTCTCTGCCTAGACCTCATCCCTCAGCTTACAGACAGCTAGCACAGAGGCAAGATACTACAGAACATGCTGCATACTTCAGCTTCATATCTTAAAATCAGCATGGCTGACAGTATTTGCTCAGGATGTCTAAAAGACTTTGGTGGACTGGTCCTTCTGTGTGAAGGTAAATAACCTGACCAAGAGATTCGTTAGCTGATGGATCTTTAAGATACTTATATAGATATATACACACCATCTGATATTGTCCAGTGGAAAGTAATTGCTGCCTTAAAGATGACAATATTACAGACTTTTCTTTCAGACTAATTACAACAATTAGATATTTTATTTTCTAGTCAAGTTATTCAAGCAATACATCAAGTGACAGATTACTATCTGAACCTGCTCATTGTCAGAGCCTGTAGCTCAAAAACGCAGTGGCCATTTCCTCCCTGCACAGTGACTAATTTCCTTCGTGAGTCAATCTGTCTCTCCTCCTCACTATTCTCACAACAGAGATGCTGCAAAAGCAAGGTTCCCCCCCGTGAGACGCTGAGCCAGTGTGGATCACTGCACTGCATGGCATGCCTCCGTGGAGCAGGTTTGCTGCAAAGCCCATTCCCCTCCGTAAGTGCCAAGAATCAAATTTTGGCCACCTAATGCAGCGTGTTCCACATGTTAGCTCGCAACATGTTGAGCAACTGTGTTAACTGAGATGGATAGTGCTGTCAAACAGAAAGCTGGCTCACCAGGATGGAAGCAGTGGGATACACTGACCTTTTACATTCAGAAAAAAAGAGTTCCTAAGATGACACGAAACACTTAATATTAAAAACAAAAACAACTACCTTCTTGTAGAGCTTTTATTACCATATTATGTAAATAAACACATGTTCATGAGCTCTGCCTGTTTTAAGAACCTGAGCCTCTCTCACAGAGCAGAGTCTGACAGAGGAAATGAATCACTATCACCCTGCTTAGAAAGAAGTTTGTACAAGGAGCCCATGCTATTAACCACTGCCTGGAACTCCTGGATTCAACACCACCAATGTTCCCTCTGTTCCTACGTTCAAATGCCCAGCTATACAAAATAACCAAAACCAACAGACAAAATCCAAAATCTGGCAAAGTTGCTATTAAACTACTCTAAATGTGCATAGGTTTTATTGGTGATATGGAGATGAAACAAACCTAAAGGCTTCTCATCCAAAAGTATAAGCACTGAAATAACCTGTTTAGTACAAAAAAGCCTCTTGAAATGCAAGGTTCATTCTGGAAAGATTTCTCCCAACCCACCACCTCCTGCCCATCTCCCTCAAGATTAGGATTTTCGGTTTGTTTTTTTTCAAGCTGATATTTTGGGTAGGGAAGGAAAGCTTTGTTTATTTTAAGACCTTGCTGCTAACAGAGAATTATCTCTAAGTGGAAGGAACTGTAGAGCTTTACACAGGGCTTTGCAGCAACATAGTAGGTAAGTGAAAACGGAGAAATCAGCCTGCACATTTAGTCCTACAACTATTTGCCATAAAGAGAGCATGTATACATATGTAACCATTCTCTACAATGTATAATTTAAAAAATGAAAGGCTACCATAGGTTGTTCAAAATGGTCCTGCTACAAAGAAGAACACTAGATACCACCTAGCTGTACACCTACAGGTTCTACCCAGCTCTGCTGTGCTGACTTCCTCAGAGAAGCGACCTGCCTTGTGGTACGGAACAAGTGTGTAATGGATATGCTGACTGATCGTTATCACCATATTTCACACTTCAGCAAGATCTACCTCATGCTTTCGAGGCAAGTTAACAAGGTGGGGCTTGTACACCTAGTTTAAGATTAAACGATTAACACACTGGTATAACCACTTCTAAAGTTTGCCACCAATTTTCTTGCTTTCTCCTTACATTGAACAACCTCAGGTGCTGTCTTCTGCAGTGCAGAGAACAGGGGAAAAGAACTTTACTGAATACCTTGTGCCTGAGCTGCAGAACTGTGGGAATACCCCAGAGCCAGGAGCGCTGTCTCCACCAGCTGGCTAAAGAGCACATCTTTGCGAACCAGAACGAACTCAGCATGCTCTTCTCGATTATCGTATTCAAGAGAGGCGTCCGACTGCTCCACCACACAAAAGACGGGAATCATCAAACCTAGATGGAAAAAAAAAAAACAAACAAACAAAAACAACAAAGCGTCAATAAGAAGGGAACAAGAAGTGTGTCATACATCTCTGATTAAAGCTGTAAATTAAAACACCTCCTAGAAGGCTCATCATAAGTGGAAATCTGCCTTTCTTCCCTGTGGGATAGCTTTTGTTTTCTTTCCAAGGGAAATACTGAAGTCTCATCACTTGACTCATTTAAAAACCACACTAAAAGCTCAAGAGAATACAGTTCAGGAACAGAATCAGAGTCAGCATTAGGATGAACAAGATTTCCTAATAAGATTTTTTCAACATAGCAGAAGTTTTCTACAGTTCCATGAATGTCCCTATTCTTTCAGGTCAGAGCTTCTCTACCTTCAGCTATACAAAAACCTGACATACAAATGCTGCTTCTGCTTCTCTCTACACAGTGAACGCATGGAGGAATCAGCAGAGGCGGGTTGCCTTGGGGGCACTCAGATACACGTGCATTTTTAGACCACGGCCAGTCTTCTCATTGTACATGGAAAATATTCTTGCATTGATTTGGCTGAAAATTATAACCTTGTATTGGCAGCTGATGGTCACACAGACCTGGACAGGCAAGGGGGCTGTCCTCTTGCTGCATGAACGGAGAGAGTCAGAACAGCTCTCTTCGAAAGAGCATCAAGGATGAGGAGGAACCACAGAAGTGGAAAACTCAGAGGGTGGTCTGGATTCAATTTTGTTCTGTTTTATTGTAAATTTACTTTTGTGGTTACAGGATCAAGTCATCTATGGCAATAAATTGTGGGGCATGAACTTAAAGGGATTCAATAACCCAGGCAGTAGAGAAACATGCCCATTTGCAGGCACCTACCCTACAGTGCACGCACAGAGGGAAGAGGGAACTGATAAAAAACCTACAGAACTGCACTGCTATTTCCATCACCTGCTACAGGCCTGGTTGTAGTCAGGGGGTGCCAAAGGAAAAATCATTACCAGTAGTCACAGACATTTATTAATTGGTTACATACAGCTTGTTAGTCCCTAGATAAACTAGGAAATATCGGGGCAGAGACCAATCTCAGCCTATAGCAGTTTTCCAAGTGTGTCGTCTAAGGCTCATAATACCACCAGAAAGCTCTCTTCTAAATCTTATTCTTCAGAATGAAATATAACCATTTCCAGTAGAAAATAACTACAAAAAAATATCTGAGTGCTTACTTATGAAAGACCAGATACAAATCACTGTATTCTTGGACCAGGCATTTCTTTAAGGGAAAAAGAAGAGAAAGTCACATTTCAGTTCTCCTGCACAAAGTCCATTAAATATCTTTCAAATATTCTACTATCAGTAGCATCAATATCTACAAACCAATAGTTATATATCCCTTCAGAGGAGTCACCCTGCCCTGAAATAAACACAGTCACACCAACAACTGCTAAGGGACTTAAATACTCCTAATCTTGAATTTTGAGAAACTAAATTACTTTAAAAGATATTTTAGATCCACAATTCTCACTCAGTGAGAGGCCCACAACAGGAGCTACAGGGTATGTTATCCAGTTGATGTGTTTTAGTTATTTAAAACACAACCTGAAGTAATTTACAAGAAGGTTACCGCATCACACAGATACTGCTCCCTCTTTGCTGCTTGATTCTGGGTTAAACTGATGCATTTTGCAAGTTCAAGCAGCCAAATTCTAACACACCGTGTTAAAAAAAATCTCCGTGAAAAAAAATCTCTAGGTGCTTTCCTGAAAAGACAGCACATGGCTGATCATGTTCCACTGAAATCAGTGACAAAATTTCTCTTCCTATCAAAGGTTAAAACTAGAATTCTATCTGTTCATAAACCATTTAACTAGCTAAAACGAAACTAAGTCTCTTTAAGTGACAAACTTCCAGTCCTGTCGAACATACAGGCTGTCACAGCACTTTTGATGGGGCTATTAATGTCTTGGCAAAAGATTAGGATAATTGGCCAAATGCTGAGGCTGTAATATCAGTTGTGTAAATTACATTTTGGCAAGACAGGAAAAGTGATAAAGCAAACTGATGAGAGGGAGGCCACAGTGTCTTTTATCCTCCTGCTGGATGCTTTCCTTGTCAAACAACAGTCTCTCCTTTTCAGCACAGAAGTTGCACCTGTTCCCCACACTCATCCTTTACCGTCTGAGTACAAACAGGATCTCAAAAGCTAGAACTGATGCCATACACGATATCACTTCATGGATGGCACAAAGGACTCTCAGGACCCCCGCCTATTATGATTTTCCTGCCCCTTCCTGCTGCCCATGTTTGCAGAGACCCTGCTACAGAAACAGCTTTTGAAAAAACATCTCTGAACTCAGTGACTCGGTGTAACTGTTGATAAGCTGCTATTAGTACCTTAAAAACAGAGAGCAAAGGGCAGGTTACCACATCAGTCATTGCTAACCCCTTCTCATGCCTCTCACTGTAGCATCTGGAATCTTAATACCAATTTTATTTTAGTAAAAAACAACAGTAATCCAACCTATTTCCTAGTAAATCTTACTCCAAGGAAGTTTCAACCACTTCGTCCTCTATTTTGCATTAGAGAGTTAAACTGTCATATCCCCAATGGATTTATCACCCCAAGCTTCTCGGTTTCCTGACGTTATCTGAAAATAAATTAGCATACTTTCAGTATGTTGGAATCAGAAGGAAAAATACCTGCAGTCAGAGGCCAACATGCTCTTTACACACTGATACACACCATGCCTCGCTCCTACATGCACATGTTATACCGCCAGCTCACTATGGGGCCCTGAGAGAAGAGCAATACAAGTTACTCATTGCTCACAGTCATTCCAGTCGAAGAACTTAAAGCAACACTCCGAGAGCAGGAGACCAAGCATCCATAATGAAGCGTCTCATGCAGTGCTACTGCAGTGCAAGCCAGCCTTACTCACAAATCCTGAAACTCCTCAGCTCTTTCCTCAGCCAGAGCTCCTGCCATCCTCTCCTGCCCATGCCCATGCACCGAAAGGGTTGAGGTTCCCTCGGCACTGAAACTGTGTGCATTCGCTCTCCCAGCTCCAGAAAGATGCTGCAGTGAGTGATGCTGCACAGCTCACAGCGGATGACACACAGCATTGATTTTCACACATGGAGAAAAACAGGGGTAATCTGAGGGCTAAAAAAGGAAAGAGTTTGTTTCCTTGAAGGATGAACACAATGCTGGTATGCACACAAAACGTTAACAGCAATCTCAAACCATACAAGAGACTTTTTCTCCTTGATTTTTCTTCACTTAACTGACTTAGAAGGAGCTTTTTCATGCTTCTCACAGAGCTTTGACCCTATATAGATGGCAGCTGCATAAAATATCAGGGGAGCGTAAACCAAGAACTACATAAAGGCTTTTATAAAGACATCCACACACAGCAAGAATCACATCTAACCCACGAAAAAGACCAGTGAAAAACTGTTCCCACTATGACCCAGAAGAACAGAATGGTTAGTAGTCACCAGAACACTTGCATAACATATATATTTAAAACAAATCAGAGAAAATATTTAAGCTCCACTGCTGCTTTCACAGAAAAGCTGCAGTGTACAGAGAAGACTTTGTAAACAGTTGCATTTTCTGCTGAGACTCTTCTAAGGGGCAGAGAAATCAAGAAAAATTAAATATTTATCAAAGAGACTGGTGTCCAAATGCACATTTTCTCCTCCTTGCCCATTTTAATCTGTAGTTTTATTTCACTGGGGAGCAATCAGTTCTTTAAAATGAAGGAAAGAGAAATAGATAATTCATTCAAGAAGTGAAAACCTGGGACACTCTGCTGCATAAAGCATTCATTTTTCCAAAAACAACCTTAAAGCCAGTGAAAAGTATTATCAAACTGCAGTCATAGAGCTCCCTGGAAACCATTTTCATTTTTAAGACTTACGAGTAAAAGCTGCAAATTTCTAATGCCCAGCTAGAAGGATGAGAGAAAACAGATATTAAGAAGTCTCCTGCACTGTTTCTTTTGTTAATTTGCAAATCATACTTGGTCCAGTACATGTTTTAAATGAGTAATAAATACAATATTATTGGCACTGAACTCCTATGTATTGTTCACATAACCATCATAGACTTGGTAACCAAAGCAAAGAAGAAAAGGACACAGAAAATTGAGGAGCAAGTTATTCTTTCTGCCACCCACCTCTCCAGCCATTACATAGGGAGCGGTGCTTGCATGTCCTAATAAGTGTAAAATTAAGATCAACCAACAAGAAGAGGCACCAATAAAATTTGTCTTTTTAGATTAAAATCTCTTTCCATCAGCACAGTTTTGAGCCCCGTCTAGGTGTTATTTAATTTAATATAATTTGAACAATTTCCAAACATCAGCTTGATTAATTTTAACAGCATGGTGTTATGGTAAGATTTACTGTACAGGGCTTGTCTAGCAGGGAATTAATAAAGAAGCCAGTTCTTTGCCCTGAGTAACATGAGGTTTTAAGACTTCCCAGATTTCTAGTGGGAATACTTCACAGCACAAGCATGTTTTCTTCTGGGAGTGAAACCCACCAAAATTATTAAAAACTGAGATCAAATGGTGGTGTCAAACCCAAAGGAAATCATTCTACAGTGGAGAGATTTTTATCAAATGAAGAAAGTGGAAAATAAAGTTTTTGTTGTTGCTGTTGTGCTTTGGATTTTTAGGTTTTGTTTGTTGGTGCTTTTTTATTGTTTTGTTTTGTTTTTTTAAACAGAACATAGACACACACACACACAGAGTAATCTCCCATGAAGACAAAGCAAATTTCTATGGTTTTTCATTCAGAAACCGGGACATCTTCTTGAAAATTCATAAACTACTGAAACTACTCTTCATTACTGTAAGCAGAAAACGTTTTCCCTAGCAGAGACTGTAACGTGGGCCGTTCTCTAAGCTGGTCTTTCCAATACAGAAGAGAAAAGAAAAAAAAAAATAAAGAAAAGAAAAAAAGAAATCTGGGTAACAGCAAGAGCAGCTTCCACAAATATTTATTCCTATGTACATCTCAAAACACTGAATTACAAGCAGCTTCAGCTGAACTTCTAAGATCAGACCCTTACTCTGTGACAGAGACTAGGAAGCCCAACCAGCAAAGAATGGATTGTCTTGAGGAAATTATCTAGATAAAGATCCCATAAATTTAACAATGAAGCATGCTTCCACAACTGGCAGTAACCACAGGAAGGAATCAAACTACAAGATTTCCTAAACCTAATCTGCTTCTGTTTTTTTCTTTAGGAGAGAGACCTTTACCCAGCAAAGGCAGTGAAGGGAAAGTAGTCCACTTATTTATTTCCCTTTGCACTGCAATAGAGCTGACCTTACATAAACCAATCTGGTGTTTAGCTGTCTTTCCCTTTTTTTAAAAAACAAATTTGAAAAATGAACCTAAAATGAGAAAACTGTTTTAAAAGGCAGAAATCGGCATCCGTGCGGCACAGGAGAGGTTTGCCAGTTCTCCGTTTCACGTACTGCAGCTCTAATTGAAAAGGCAGAAACCAATTAAGTTTGACAGCTTTCAGTTACAGAAATACCTGAATTTCTGCAGCAAAGATGCCATCATGCATCCTAGTGCAACATAAATCCATAATTTCCTTTCTGAAAAACTTAACACTAAAGTTAAAGAAAAAAAAAAGAAAAAAAAAAGGAAAGGATATTAAAAGGGAAGATTTAAAGCTTCAGTGGGTCACTTCAGAATGGTGTAAACTGCAAATACTGAAGTGATCAGAAATTTAAACCTAGTGTTCACGATAATAACCAGGAGTTTTCTACTCAAGACTCAACTAGCTGAACAAACATTGAATCACAGAATCATTGTAGTTGGAAAAGACGTTTGAGATCACACGTAACAAGAGAAGATAAATTCATAATTGGAAAAGATCAACTGCATTCCAAAATGGGGTTTTTTGTCTGGTTGGTTGGGCTTTTTTCTAAGAGGAAAGACATCAAATAGTATTTGAAAAAAAGGAGTTTGTTCCGGTCTCACCACCACTTTCATTTAAATCACAGCATTGCTGTAGCTGGTGGTGATGTGAGATCTTCCCCAGAAAATCCTGCAGAGTCCAACTGAGGGCTGCAGATGCAGGAGACAAGCTGAACAGGCACAACCGTACCATTTCCACAGTGCCACACACACATGACTATTGACACTCGAGAAGGATCTGACTTGAAGTAGATGCCAGGTTCAGCCCATGCCGGCGCAATTCAGCGATGAGGTGGAAGAGACAGAGCTCACACATTTCAGCAAGTGTTAAGAATGTCCATTAAGGCTCACTTTCAAGTTACCCCATAAATTATGAATATAATTAAATTGGACAGAATATAAGCTATTGGCACTTAACTTATTTACAATAAATGCTTGGTTTGGGTAAATGGACTGTGTTTCAGCTTTTTATGTATCAAGCACCAGCTTACAACAGTCTCATTATGAAGCTGAGAATTCTCCCACTGTAAATCTTTTTTAATGGGGACTGGAGGAATGACTTTGCAGTTGTTTGTCACTAACCACTCGGAACCACGTGAAGAAAGCTGTGTGCGCACACTGACAGGCGGCCAGCGGGAAATCTCTGTCACGTACAGGAGAGCGTATCAGGATCTTTGCAACTGTACAATCCTACGCAAAACAAAAGCAGCAAATACCTCCTTACAGCAAAAGGTTTTTGTTTAAAAACTTTCTGCTAATCCTCTGCCCTCCAGTGTGTTCTAGACAAAATGAGAGATATCTGATTTTGCATATAACCAGTAATGCGATGCTGTTAAACTCCTACTCTTCATGGGTTTATAAGCCCGCTGCAAATAATTTGTTCCAGGATGCAATTTGGTAAAGAAAAGCTCAGTCCACAGATGATTTTAATACAATGTTTGCCAAAGAAACAAAATCACGTTAAATAACATTACATTGCAGAATTTTTCTTCTTAGGAGGGCCAGAGGAAGTAAGACTAAGGACAATATCTTTCTCCTCCTCCTCAGTTATTTGTTCTGGCTTTACATATTCAATAAATCTGTAGGCAGGAAATGCATTTCTACATATTATATTTTAGCCAATGGCGAATGCAAACCACAAGATATTATTTACATCCTTCTTCAGCTTCCAGACCTTTCTGTGGCTTCAGTCTCCCAGCCATCACAGCTATCCCAGATCTCAGGAAGTCTTATAAATAAGTCACTACCGTCTCTGCAGATGTCCCGTTTCTGACAGCTTAACTAGCCAAAGAATCCCTCTCCTAGCTGAAATAACAGCCTTACTTGCTTAACACAAAGTATTTCAGGCCACTATCCCACCACGGAAACATATTATGAAACTCATAACTTGATTTGATAATACTTGAGTTTCTCAAAAGACGATATAAAAGAAAAGCCATATTCAGAGCACGAGAAAGAGAAGGATACAAAGCATTTACCTCTATCGCTGCCTCTCCTGATGTGTGCCTGGGACAGAAGTGTTACTCACGGGAGATGAGGCCTTTTGTTAGTCCAAGTGGATCAGCTACTTCTGGTAACTAACCCCCTTTACTAAACTAGTTGCACCAACTTAAGCCAACCTTCAAATCTGTGACACCGGTTGGATCCAAAGAGCAAGAACGGGAGCAGCCCCACCGGGGTTAGCCCAAGGACAGCCACAGATGGGGCAGCCAGGAGGCCAGAGAAATTAAACAGCACAACAAAGCACTTCCACCTCCCCATCTAAGTGAGCCAAACATGAAAGCGATGACAACCCAGACCTCAAAACACGGTTTTGAGGGAGGCTAAGTGAGAAGGCAGCACAAACAGCTCAGCTCTCTGGAGCCAGCCAGCACCTCCCAGCACGCAGGAACACCTGTGGGGTACCAGCACCACACACTCCACCAGAACCACACACCAGCCTTCCAAGATACGGAACAGAATCATACAATCAGTTAGGCTGGCAAAAAAAAATCCTCAAGTCCAACTATTCACATCAAAAGGCAAAGGTGAAGACACTATAGCTATGTTTTTCCTAAATAAAGGCTCAGTTTTTTCAACTTGTTTCCCAGTTAAAAAAGAAGAAAAAGTACCCCACAGTCATACTTCATAATATGAATTAATGGAAAATATACTTATTTCACTCAAAACCAGTGTAACAAACATTTCCAAATTAAACTGACTTAAAAAAAAAATTCATCTAAAGCAAATAATGTCCTGTAAGTTTTAGGTTTTGGTTTCTGTAACTTAAAAATTAGTTTAGGGTTTGTGAGGGGTTTTGAGTTTGGGGGACTACTTTTTGTTGTTTTTCTCTTGACAATATAGCAAAACTCGCCTAAGGGGTAAGACTCTCTATGCCAAGTTCCACCCAAAATTAATTTTAATGACCAACATTTTTAAACGCTGAAAACTGAAACCGCTAATAAGCCCTTAAATTTGGTGGTGCTAGCAGATGCCACCACGTTATGTAATTTTTAAAGAAAAAAAAACATCTTCTAGCAAAAGCATTTTAATGAAGGTTGTATTAACTAGTCTTCTGGTACTGGGATAAGTCCCCTGGAATGCAACAGAAAAGCTTTCGTAGCTGGTTTGAGGTTTTATGTCTGAAAAAGTGCTGCACACCCCACTTGGGCCTATTTTGGGGTCTCCACTGGGACCCACCAGCAAGTTGTTTTCTCCTTGATGTCCAACCCTCTGTGAACCATCCCCTGCCAAGAAAAAGAAGGAATTGTATCACCCCTCCTTCATCTTCCCAGATAATTGTCTGACAGGGAATCTAACATAACTACACCTCTGCCTTCAAACCCAATTGCAGGCTCCAGCAGGGAGACAAGGTGAGTCGATCTGCAACTGCTGTAATCACTGCTTCCTTCCCTCGTGTCTAATAGATACTGGCAGCAGTATAAAACCTCATTTCTAAGTGACAGTGTCAACAGATATGGCAGAACTGATTACGGGCAAAAGTTACAAGTACACACGCAAGAGGACGAGCCACATTAAACTCTCTCTCTGAGTAAATACCAAACTCAGTGGTTACTCATGGAGTTATTCATCCTGCTGCACTTTCAGCAAGACGTAAGGCTGCTGCTGCAGCAATATCATTACTAGATGGTATTTTTCTGGTAGAAGGAGACCACAGAAATCATCAGATCTTCGGCAGGAAATTCAACAGAGGTGATAATCACAACCAAGAAAGAGTAGAAGCCATTCTGTTCTCTAGAAAGCAGCCAACTTCCCCCTGTGCCTCCCTTTTCATCAGTCAACACAGAGTCTTCAGACAGCCTGCACCTACTACCCATTACAGATCAGGAACCGGCATCTGGGGCTTGGCCTTTACTTACAGCTCCAATCTTCCACTTCTGAGTGGCATTCTCTTGTATTCTTTCTTTTTCAAGAACAGAAGATCAAGAGTTGTGGGAGGAACAATCTACATTTCCGAAAGATGAGATCACACGTTTGAAAACTATGGGTTTGAATGCTACTCTTTTAGGAATATTTACTTTTATCAGCCAGAATGTCACATTAATCTAACAGTTTTTAATTACCAGATCTTTATCAAACAGGTCATGAGGTCAAGGAACAAGAGTTAACAGGTAAATTCTCCTTCTCAGGTGTGCCCGGTACACTTCATCCAGTTAGTGACATTTTGGGGTTAGGGTGGAAAAGACCTACCTACAGACAGACATACCATGTATGGATTCACAGTCAGCAACTGTGTCAGTTTTTGGGGCTCAACCAGCTGAACTGGTACATTATTACGTACACAGAGATACACCCGAGAATCAGATACAGTGAGCAAATGCATGTGCTAACTGAGAGGTGTTAGCCAAAGAAAGCAGATTACATCTGCACTCCAAAGACTGAACTGGCTCCCAGTTCACTTTCAGATGCCATTCCAAATGTTGATTTATAAAGCTGTATGATACAAGGCTAGAGCCAAGGCTACTGTAGAGAGAATATCTCTTTCCATGTATGGCACAGTGGAAAGGACATGTCTGCTCACAGCATGAGGACTCACTTTGGAGAAAATGGACAGTCAGGATCCCTCAGCCTCGGGCCTTCAACTCCGGCCAAACCCCTCTGCCAGAGGCACAAAGGTGCACGGCCACCCAGCAAGGGGTCTTTAGTCTGAAGGCTGAGGTGCTCAGGTAACTAAAGGGTCATAGAAGAGTCAGTCCCAGGTAGCAACAGCCTAAGAGATCAAGTACGCTCAGTGGCATTCATGTCCACAGAAACCATATGAAAAAAGAGAGGCAAAAAAAATATGAAAAAAAAAAAAAAAAATCCCCCCCCCAACAACCCAAAAAAACCCAAAACAAACAAACAAGAGAAAACCATCATAAAGTAGCACAGCTTTTTATTTTGAAAAGTAGTAATTTTTACTGCTTTCTACCTGTCCACGGCATTCTCCAAGCTCATCTAAACAGCAGGTCAGTATGACACTGTGATCATATTTATGTAATCAGGAAGGCTCAACACAGTCGTCACTACACCAGACCCAGACACTCAGATAATGCCTAACTAGAGCATTACTGTCAAGCAGTACACCTACTTACTGCATACTTGCTCATAGGAGCCCGTATGAAATCTACTATCCAGACTTCTAGCTTGAGCAACAAACTCTACTTAAAAAAAGGAAAATAATAAAAAAAAAAAAGCCCACACTTCTGTTACTCTGCATTTTCTCTAAGTCTAAAAACTTGGTAGAGTGTATGACAGGTCCACCTCATTTTTCTTAATGATGTTTTTATTATTCTTTCACTCAATTAAAACAGAAATGGATATTGCATCTTCTGACTGTATAATTGTTATTGTAATCTGTTTTCGATCACTGCTTGGGAAATGGGTCCAAAACAACATAAACTATCCACAGCCCCAGAACACAAGTCATTTTCTTTTACTACGATACTTAAAGAGACATCTATCATGTTGCTCTGCTAACATGTTTGTGTTATGGCAAAGAATTTATTTGTAAGTTGGGAAAAGACATTATGAAAATCACCTTTTACTCCAAAGTATTGTATAACTCATATTTTATAACTACATTTCTTAATAACCATTCAAAATAATAAGGCTGGAAATTGTGCACATCTAATTTTAATATATAAATAATGGAAATGCATATAAACTAAAATATGCTCAAAATATGAATTTATATTACTCTCAAAAAATAGTCTGGTTATAGTTTTGAAAATGACATGCTTCATTTCCAATATATGCCTGTCCATTAAATTTATGACAAAATACTCTCTGTAAGTTTAGATTACCAGGATGGTAAATACTTCTATATGTGAGTTTCCTCACTTATTTGAAGTTTCTGTCCAAACGCTGACAGTGTCAGCAACTTCTCAAGAATGAAGTGGTGCTGGTGATACACAAGTAAAGACAGACCAATCCAGCCGCTTCTCAACATTATACAAATAGAATGGTACGGCTGGGAAAGAGAGGAAGTAACCTTGTGGCTGTATGCAGCAATACAAACCGTGTTTCTGACATAAGAAACTCCTCTCGCAACGTTTCTTGCCAGATTTACTATCTTTGAAAAGATTTGCTGTCAGTAGTGTGTCTTTTCATCTCCGCGTGTCTTTGGGGAACAAGTAAAGTGGGAGCACATTTAAGTGGGAGACATTTCTACCTCACTCTGAAATTGCAGTGGGCATGTGGTTATCTCAAGAGATGCTGCAGCTTCATATAAAATATAGTCTGACCGATTATTTTTATTTAACTTTTTCTGAGCTTCTTTACCTTTTTGACATTGCTACTAACAAGGTACCGTTGTGCTCAAGTCGTTTAATATTGCATGTCTCTCTGATACAGTGACATCAGTTAGAGCAAAATGACTGAACGTTTTTACTATCAGCCAGAAAATTTTCTATTTAAAACACAAGTCACAAGCTTAAACTCTTATCTAGAGCTACCTGTCTCTTTTCTTCAAGATCTTTCTGTTCCCTTCATACAGCTTCTACAAATAGTGACAACCTTCTCTTTTTCCTAACGTTGCTGCATGAAACATCAATAGTCATTTGATAGGAAATTTAAAATATATCTTGAGTTCAGACACACTATTTCTGCCCTAGCATTCAGTTTAGGACAACAGCAACGCATGGCTCACATTTCATTTTTTAATCAATCCGTAAATTATTCGTGTAGCCTTATTGCAAGTAGAAGTGACCCCTGGAAGGAGGTTTTATCTAAGTCCTCAGATATTAGCAACATCGACGTTCACATCTTTAAAAATGAGAGTAAGAATTAACTTCAAAAAAACCAACAAATCAAAACAAAAAACTAACCAAACAAACAATCCTCCCCACCTTTGAAATATTTTTTATACGGGTTTCTCAATGTCAGCAGTCTTAAATTACTAGTAGACAAATGTCAACATCTTGTATATTTGTAAATCTAGGGGATACCAGCAGAGTTACTACATAAATTTAAAATGAAAGAAAACCAACTAAAAATATCGTATCAAGTTTTTTTTAAAGTTCCCTAAAATAAAGGAAACAGCGTTGGAAATATGAAATATTTTTCCCCTTACCAATATCTGGATCAATGCAAATTAATACAGGGACAAAGTACACTCGACAGCTGCAGTACGTGCTTTTCGTACAAAGCGCAGGAACTCTGGATGAAAAAAATAACTCCTAACTGCAGAACTGTGGCAATATGGACAACATGACTTGATGGCTGCGATTGCATCACATATTAAAGCAGCCAACACTTGTGAATTGCCACGAGAGCCTCAGCTAGATGGGCTAACAACTGCCCCCAAATTAAACGGCAGAGCGTATTTTCTGTCTCCCATACCACTAATCAATGCAAACTCATTTGTGTATAGCCCCGCAGCAGAGAAGCTGCTGCTGAACGTTCTGCAACAAGTACAAAGCTTGTTGGAGGGCAATTTTTTTTTTTAGTATGGCTAGAGGCTAGAAAACATTTCTCAAAAGCTATCACTCAGCTGCCTTTTGTCTGCCGTGACTATTTCTTACATCTGCATTAGTGGCACATGCCACCGTGGGGACCAACACATCTGACCCAGGACATTTTGTACAGTAGGAACCAATTACCACAAGACTTTTTTTTTTCCCCCCAAAGCTAGAAAGGGCATCGGTTCCTTGTTCAACACAGCGGGCTTGTTTCAAAACCACTTTGAGCTTCAAAAGGAGAGCACACTTGTTCAGTAGTTAGAGAGCCTGAATCAGGCACAGGTTATCTTGAACAAACCCCCATCGTATCAATTCAAAGGGACTTGGTAATACTTTATACCTTGAAAAACCGGGCCTTTAATCCTAAAAACACAGCAGTAGTTACTAATTTAACTAAATTATGAGGGGCAGTAATTAAAGGCCTAACTTAGCTATGCCTTGCAATTTGGGATTCAAAAGAAAGTCTTCCCAAGTTTTGCAGATTTTCAGTTATTTTGAAAAGTTTAAAAATAAGATTTAAAAGCAGGTTGGGGACTGCTCAACCACAAAAATAAGTATTTTCTTAAACAGGTCACACAGATGTTTGGTGAATATAAATACATGACTGCAATAAAGCTCTCTTCATTTTACAACATCTTAGATGCCATATTGTACTACCATGTTCTGTGTCAATGGGAGTGACAAAAATCATACTGGTTCAAGTACTTTCCTTAAGCTCCAAATGACTGTTGTGGCCCTTTTTCTTCCTATTCCACACAGACAGCTTTAAAGAAAACAGCAATAATAGAAAGTAACTGCAAAAAAAAAATATTTAGGCTAGCATCTCCATCAAGAGTACTAAATTAAAGTACTAATTTAAAGAAATTTTAAAATAAATTTTATCATCTGAATGTCTGTGCTACAAACCAGAAAGTTTCAATAGGACATAGCTGTCTGCTGAAATGATGACTTGATCACAATTACATTATGTCAGTTTTTTTCTACTTTTAAATCTAGATAAAATATTCAGCAAAGTATTTAAATAGAACATAAAGACTCCATAAAATTAATTATTTTGGAAAGGAATCTTCAAACTTCACCTTTAGATGGTTATTCATAACAATGAAAGTCTAATACTGTTTGCTTTCCTTCAATGTCCAAATTCTTCATCTAAATTCTGAGGGGGAAATGTGTCGCTATTTAATTCCTCGAGAATATGTTTTCTGATTGGCATCTTTATAGTTTTTAATACGAATTTGTCATCTTCTTTAGGTATAAAAATAATTCTGCGAGTAACTGACAAACTCACCTCGAGTTTTCAAAGAATTGCCCTATAAATAAATGACAATAAATATACTATGTTCTATACCAGTGAAACTAAGAAAAGGCAGAACTCAATTTATAAAGGAAGGGAGGAGAACAGAGAATTAACATGGACTATTCCAAAGATGTTGGTCTCTTTTCCTTTCCTTTGGTTCATGATGAGAACAACAGCATGCAGTTAACTAACATGGCCATGGGTGTGGGGCGGGGAGGAAGCGCGGAGATGACTTGAAACATTTAGGAACTGTTGCAGGGCAAAAAAAAAAGTCTTAGTACCGCTAATCTTAAATCTTGAATTCAAAATTGTCGGTGGCTTTCTGCAGATGCAACTTAAGAGTTCCAAAATTACTCTAAACATCAAATTATGTCTAGGTCACTGAATGGGTGGATACCCTATATTCTGTTTAATGCATATGTTCAATTGCACATATATTTTAACCAACTGTGTCTTTATTTTAATAACAGACCAAGTACTGAAAACACATAAAGAAAGACTATTTTTCTACCTCAGCAAAAATACAGCTGATACACTGCCTGACCCTTCAGGAGTGAAGGGTGTTCTGTTTATTCCATTTACATGACATGATCTGATTGGAAAAGGGAGAGAGGGGTGGAAATCAGCAAAAAGACCAGAAACTCATTTTTAACCATCAGTCCTGAAAAAGAAATCACCGTCTTGCTTTTCTTGCTGTTTCTGCTGAATTAGAGCTCTCTTCATCATTATGTATCAGAAACATGTAAAATCCAAGATTTTGCATTTCTTCCTAATCCCTACTGAATTATATCAAAGTACAAAGCAAGGTTTTCCAACTATTCTGCCCCGGATAAAACAAAATATATACACACTGCTGGTTCCTGAGCTAACAAGGCTTTGCGGCTTTCACGCTTCTGTATCTTGATGCGCTTAATTCTTTCAAATAGCTACATACTTCTCTCAGGCAGCAGGAAGATATTCTTCATCTAGGATCTGGGCAGGAATCTAAAACTTAACCTTTCACTTCACTCAGTTTCTAAGGACAAGAAAAACATGCTTCCTTACTCTATTCAGAGTGCCATTTAGAGCTCAGTGTCAACTAACCATTTAGAGCAGAGGAGCAAATTTGATCAAGCTGTGCTCTTCTGTCGGCACAGAAGTGGATTTTCTCTCTAGTAAAGTACTTTAAATCCTTGTAAAAGATATAAAAGCCAGCACAAACTCTTCAATATTTTTGCAGAAATACAGCAGAATGGATTTTGACGAACAGCTCTTTAGCCGTTCTCAGTCAGTGTTTCTGTCACCTCAGAGATATATTAAAACTGATTTCTAACTACACCTAAGCACACACGACCGTGATATATCACAACTTCAGGGGGCTCACAGCAATTAGCAGCAGCGCTCCGAAGAGTCACTGCATCCACATTTCTGGTACATCTGACTTTGTACGAGCACAGTAACCACAGCTACTGATTAACATCCCAATCATACACATTGGTTTGAATTGCCTGAAAGCTTTCCCTTCCATTAATATTCTGTAAATTGAATCACAGTTTTTAACAGTTAAAGGAATAAGAACATATTACTATCAGACTGCGTCAAACTCATTAAACCAGAAAATGTTTTGCAATCATTTCCTGCTCCAAATTTGAACACATTCCCTTGGCTGTATTTTGGTTCTAGATTTCTATTTCAGCAAAACCAAACTTCAGAACAGCTCATTCTGCATATTGGCATTTTAAGTTGCATTCAGAGGTTTTTGACGCTTATTTTCTACACTCCTCAAAATCAGCACATACATATATATATATGCACATCCAGTCTTACACAAACAGGTTCCTGAACTGCAATCAACAATTTTGTAAATATAAGTTTCCTCGTCATTAATCATCCCTTTTTTTTTTTTTTTTAATCCTTATGGAGTGAATTACCAACTGAGAGGAGACGCCAATTCTAGTAAGTGAATGTTACCCAACAGGGATATAAAGCTGTCAACACCATAGTGCTCTTGCTTGCTCTAAACTCTCTCACAGACTTCATATGTTTTTTAAAGCGATATTGGCCTTTTTTTCCCAGGGACCTTTCTAAACCTGCGTCTCCTGAAAATTTGAGCACCTGTGCTTTATTGCATACAGGTTTTAAAACAGACAGTTTAGGTAACTGTTGAAACCTTTTAGAAAGCACTGGGTTAGTCAAGCAAACCAAAACCGAACCCTAACACATTGGACTGACACTAACAACATTGTAAACAGTACCAAAACTTTTAAACCCTCTATTAAACACAACCTTTAAGACCTCGTTTATCTTTTTAGTGACCTTCACTAGTTTATTATAGCTGCTGTAATGGCCCTTTGAATTAAGAACATTCATGTTAGGAATAAAAAAAACAGGAGAGTCATAAGACAAAATTTCTCATGAGAACAACTGATTTTCTGTCTGCACTACAAAGGCTTATTTAAAAATGCTTTTTCACTCACAAAACCAAAGAAAAAGCTAGAAACACCTACAGCACTATAGTATTTCTCTATTTCTCAGGGAAGTCACTAGAAGAATAAATGCAGCAAACACTACGATTATAAAACTGGTTACCAAAGGTCATCAGGCTCATCATAGCACCAGTTAGTTTAGAGCTTATTGCTCTGCTCTCAGGAATTAACTTCTGAAACAGATATTATTACACCAAAAAGCCACCTGACAAATAAGAAGGAATTTCAGCATTTACATATCTAAGGCCCAAAATGAGATGAGAAAAAGAATTGCTAGCATTTGTCTCTGCTTCCAAAACCTTTAGATACACTGTATAGAACTAAAAATAGAACAAAAACTAAAGTCGTCTCTAGTTTTCAGTAAAGTATTTCCATTTCTGTCCCAAGTGAAATTCACATTCAATAAATATTAGCACTTTTTAAGGCCTGAGAAATAAGAATAAACTGAAAGTCTAACAATTGAAGCCTTAGATGTCATTTCACTACGACTTTCAATAGTTTCCTTTTTGTCAAATTCTACACACAATACAAGGAGAGCCTTTATTAATATATATTTGGAAGAAGTTTTATACTAATTTGCCAGTATATTAAAAGTAATCTTTCCCACAGACATCTACAGCTGTATTTCACAATTCAAGTGAAAAAATTACTAACGCCACAACGATCACTGCAAAGATACAGACTTCCAAAAATACCCAAAACAGGTGTGATCTGCATTCAGGAGAAGAACACTTGGTCACACCAGTTCTTAATCATCAAACTTTAAAAACAGCAGAAGGCAAAATATCTGGAAATTAGCTATGTTGATTTATTGTGAGAGTATTTCCAGGAGAAAAAAAAATAAATCAATTTTAAACAGCACCATTATCTTATTAAAAAAAATCTGCCTTAACTAATTTAGTATTGAGTATTATAGAACCTAGATAGGTATTCAGACAAGAATAATTTTCTTCTTGCTTTCGGTATCAGTAAGGAACAATGAATAACCTTTATTATGAACAGCCTAAATGCAAAGAGATTGAGACTGTTTAAAGAACACTAGCAAAGAAAAAGAAAATAAATTAGTCCTGCTTTTCTTATCCCCCCAGACTTTTACACTCCAGTCGAAAACATCTTTATAAATGAGCTGAAGACTAATGAATGAAAACTTAAGCTCTTAAAAGTTTGCTTTCAGAAATGAAAGTCTCTTTCTGGAGTAGAAGAAATCTTCTATAGCTTAACAGGCCAGATTCACACTGAGCCACCGATATAACTATAAAAGCCACTGAATTTCTCTTGGATAACACAGTTGCCACTAGAAAGCAACATATCTATTCCAAAACATTAAAAAATATTCTTTAAAAGTATATTTCTATAAATGCCACAAGGAAAATAATTTCAGCTTTGTTCAAACAGTCTTTAAAATCAAGCAGCTATAATACCTGAGTCTCAAGAAAGGCATCCAAAACTACATATATTACTTTTTATATGATTAGCTAGTTCATTTTTATAATTACTTAACAAATTATTTCTCCCCTGATTTGTAAGTGGAATAGTACTACAAGTCTTTCACTGCAAAGCTGCTTCTTCTTTTTCCATACATTGGAAGAATACAGAGAAGGTTTAAAAAATAGATACATAGTCATTCAAGAAACAGAAAAAAATGGTGAGCTATCTTACCCTTCATTAGGTATATAAATGAATCCTACGTTTTTATAATAAAATATGCAGCTCCTTAGCAAACTTCAGCAATTAGGAAGCCTATTGAGCCAAAGAGGTCTAAAACAGGCATCTAATGGTAAAATCGCTAAATAAACCTCACGTAATAGAGAGTCATGTGACGACTGTATCAAAGTATCTCTTAAAATGCCATTTACACAAACTCTTTGTGTATAAACAACTACAATTGTGTGTTACTAGCCTGCTCATTTTAAAACACAAATACAGACATTTCTCTTCTTTTCTTTTTTTTTTTTTTTTAGGTAAAGGTAAACTTTGTGGCCTTTCCTGCATTATTCTGCTTACAACATCTGGCTAATTTCAAGATTTTTAAATATATTTTTCCTGACACGAGGCTGCACTGGGTTAAACATGACCGCATCAGAATTAAGAGGAAAAAAGAGAGCATTTAGGAGAAGTGACTGGAAAGTTTATCTGCTTGGAACAAAAGGGGGGGAAAAGCAGCCACGAGCGTCGCTTAAACATGCTCTAAATACAAAACTGAGCAGCAACTTGATAGAAAATTACAAAAGATTAAGTATTCTAGAGAATTGCAGGAAAGCTGAAAAACTAATTTCAATACATTTGCTGAGTATATTCAGCACATGAATATATGTGCTGAAGCTCGCACACGCTTTGCCCTGTCCTCTTTTACAACAACCGCTGCAAAATGCTACTTACTGAAAGAAAAATAAAATCCCTAAATGCAAACATAAACGCTGCCGTTTTTCCCACCCTGCAGACTCCATTCTCCGCTCTGTGACACCGGGTGTAACACACCTAACCCGTGTCACCCGCACCCGTGAGGGCAGCCGGGCTGCCCGCACCTAACCCGAAAGCCATGCCCTCTCCCCGCCGTGCCCTCCGGGACCGCCGGTGGGGCAGGGGGATGCCCGCGGCTGCCCCGGGGCGATCAGCACGAAGGAAGCGCCGAGCGCAGGACACGCTCCCAGCCCGTTACCCTCCGACAGGATCAGGCCTGGCCCTTTGTGCCGCCCGGTCCGGGGTTGCCTCTTTCGGCAGGCGGCCCTCCTAACGCGGGAGGGTTGCGCTCCGCACACCCGGTCCGAGCCCTCCCATGGACCCCCTCCACCGCAGCGGTGCCGCGCAGCCAAAGGCTTTCCAAGGAAAGCTGCCGCACGGACCTGCCGGTCCCGCCGCCCCTGCCGACCTGCTCGCCACACGCTGCCCCGGCCCCGCCGCCCCGCACGTCCCAGCCGGCGGGGCCGCCGTGAGCGCGGCCGCACGGTTACCTCCCACGGGCTTGCTGACGGCGCCGTTGGGCCTCCCGCGGGTGCCCATAGGGCTGCCGTTCTGCTCCAGCCTGGCCACTTTCCCGGGGGGGGGCCCTTTGACATCGGGGCTGCCGCTGCCTCTGTCGGGGCTGTCCCGCAGGCAGGGGCTCTCGCTCCTCCGCTCCATGCTCGGAGACGCGGCTCCCGCTGGCAGGTCGCAGTAGAAGGAGCACGGACCTAGGGGTGAGAGAAACAAGGGGCGCTTCAGTGGCCGCCGGCCTGCGCCGCCGCCCGGCACCGGGCCTCGCTCGCCCGCCCGGGCCCCCGCAGCGCTTCCCCTGGGCGGCCCGGCTCAGCCAAGCCGGGCGCGATGCCGCCCCGCTCCCGCCGCCGGAGCCGGTCCCGCTGGAAGCGAGCGCTTCGCCTCACCCGCCCGGCCCCAACCTGCCGCGGGCGAGGGCAGCGCTGTGCCCCAGTGCCCATCGTGGCCGGCGGGCAGGAGCAACCCCGACCGCCGCAGCCAGGTGCTGCGTCCCGGGTCCGGCAGCGGCCCCGGCCCGCCCCCGGGGGCCGCGAGAAGAGGCTGCCAGTCCAGACGGCCCCGCTGGCACGGCCCCCCCGCGCCAGCTGTGCAGCCACGGAGTAGCCGGCTGCTGGTGAGGAAGCCTCTAGCGAGCGGCTCCAGAGAGCTGCCGCTGTACTTACTGCTTATAGCCTGTCTGTAAGTTGGCTGAGTTGGGCTCTGTCCATGGATCAGAAGTAGAGAATCCAGGGTGGAAAGTTTTCTTGTTTCCTCCTCTCACGCCGCGTTCTTCCCTTCTACTCCTTCCCCCCACCCCCAGCCCCCTCCTCGCCCTCCTCCGAGGGTGCCGGGGCGGCGGGGCCGGGGTGGCTGCCCGCGGGGCGACAGGGGCAGAGCCCCTTCCCGGAGGGTCCCGGGTGGCGAGCGGAGCGGAGCGGGGAGGTCGGGACGAGGGGGCGGGGAGCCGCGGGGCCGCCGGCTGCGGCGCGGAGAAGAGGGGAGAAGGAGACGACTTCTCACACCTTCAGCGGAGAAAATCAATACGGGGGGAGATGGGGGGAGGAGAAGAGGGAGCGCCGCTCTCCCGGGCTCCGCGGCGGCGGCGAGTGCCTGGCGGCGTGGGGAAGCGGCGGCGGCGGCCCCCGGTGTGTGACTTTCAATCGCTCCCTCCTCTGCCAGCGACAGCAGCGGCAGGAGGGACTCGCCACAGAGAGTGGAGAAACGATTATTAGCTGCGTTGAGTCATCGAGGCAAAGTGAGTCCTTTTTGGGGTTGTCCTTGGTTTCGGGTTTGGTGAGTGTGCACGCCTGTGTATGTGTGTCTGCCTGTCTGTCTGCGCGGCGTTCCCGTCCCAGGGCTGTGCATCCCAAACATCGCCACCCCTCCTCGCCTCCGACACCCCTCCCCCTCCCCGCCCCCCCCGCAAAAATCAAGTCTCAGTGCTATCTCGGGATCGGGCGCAGACGGGCGCGCAGCAGCCCACCTCCTCCCGGCCCGGCCCGCCCCGCGGAGCCCCGGCCCCGCTGCGCGCAGGGGTGGGAGGCAGAGACCCACCTGGCAGGAAATTAAACATCAATAAATAAATAATACATCTCGCACGCGAAAAGGGAGCGCGGTGCCGCGCGAAGGGAGGGCGTAGGGCGGGCTGGGTGGGGAAGGGGAAGCGTGGCAGGACGAGGCGGTGGCGACAGGAGAGATCCAGGGCAGAAAGGCGCAAGGACAGGGGCAGTCGGGCTGGGGGAGGGCCGAGGTGGAAGGAGAGGAGGAGGAGCCGGGAGAAGAAGGGGAAGGGCGGGCGGGGGGGATAGTGGGGAAGCCGGAGTTGGGGACACCGGACCGACCGAGGAGGAGCAAAGCTGCCACCGACATTCAGTCCCGGCGCCGGGGTCGGTCCGACGCAGCCGGTGCGGCCTCGCCACCTCCTGCCACCCTCCCTCGTTCCCCCGGGAGCCGAGCGGCGGCGGGGACCCTCCCACAGCCGCTCCCCGCCGGGGCGAGGCGACAGTAACTTTTGGCGGTGCGGCGGGTCCTGCAGCCCCGCGGGCCGGTCGCGCTTCCTCCAGGCGGCCCCACGTAGGGCTCCGCCGCCGCCCTGCTCTCCGCGCCCGGCTCCAGGCAGTTACCGGGGTGGTCCTGAATAATTGATGGCGGGGACCGGGAGGAGGTGGCAAGCGGGCAGGGAAGCGCTGCTGCTGCCGCCGCTGAATTATTTAATAGCTGAGCTCCGGGTAGGGTATGACAGCGCTACCGAAGTGCAGCCAGCGGGGGCGGGAAGTCACAGCGGGGCGGGATCGAGCCCCTCACCGGTGCCAGGAGGCGAGCGGTCACCCGGCAGGCAGGCATGCAGGCAGTCCCCTCTGTCTCCGATGCAAGGTGCACCGCGCCGCTCCCCGGGGCCGGCGGCGGCGCGGGCGCGTCCCCGAGCGGGGGCCATGCCCGGCGGGCGCCCCGAGGGCCCGCAGCGCCCCCTGCCCGGCCCGGGGGGCGCGGGGGAATGAGCGGCGGCCCCGCCGCCGAGCCCTCCCCGCCCGGCGGCGGAGCGAGACCCGCGTTAAGGTGGACCGAGGGAATCCCCTCTAGCTCGGGGGCGGGTGGCGGACGGGCGGCGGGGGAGGAGGGGGTGGCAGCGGGCACCTCGAGTGCCCTGACACCCCCCTACCCCGCCTCCCCCGCCGTCCGTCCGCCGCTGGCTCCCGGAGGGGCGCCGCCCTCCCCACCGTGCCCCCTTAAGAGCTCTGCTTTTTACGGTGGCGCCGGAGGGTCAAAAAAAAGGGGGCTTCGGGGGGGGTTGATGGGGAGCAGAGCCCCCCCCATCCCGGGCACGGTGGGAGCGGGGACCGGTGAGAGCATCACGGCCACTGGGTAGCCCTGGAGACAGGGTTTCGTTCGCCCCACAAGCGCCCAGGGACGGCCGGGTGGGCAGCAGCGGCTGCCCCGAGCCCGCACGCAGCCGTCCCGGTGCTGCCCCGGGACTGGGAGGAGGGTCAGGTCCCCGCAGGAGAGCAACCGCCGCCGACCCCGCCGCGCCCCTCCCTCCCTGCGGGCGGCACTGACAACCCACCGAGCGCTCTGGTGTCCCGGTGGGCTCCGGGCCGCCCCTGAAAGCGGTGCCGGGAGAAGCAGCGGATCCCTGGGCAGGGTAAGAGAAATCATCCCTTCGTCCCACACCCAACCTCCGGCCCGGCCCCGAAAAGCAGTGCTGTGGCTTCCCTCGCGTCGGCCGAAGAACTCTTGTCTCTCCCCGCCTCGGCAGGGGCAGGGAGACCCGCCGCCAAAGTGCCCGCCTTGCCCCGGGACAGCAAGCCGTGAACGCGGGTGGGAGCTGGGTCCCACCGCCGGCTGAAGTCTGGGGAGCAGGAGAAGATGCGGGGGCCAGCGAAGGCCGGGGGCGGGGGGGCCGCCGCCGCTAGGACTTGGGCTCCGAGAGCGCTCGGAGGAGCGAGCGCCGGTGTCGGGAACACTCAGGCTGCGGAGCAGAGAGACAGCGGCTGCCGCCAGCCGGGTCTCCCGCAGTCCCTCTCAGAAAGGAGCCTCAAAGTTTGGAAAACTCTCGGTTTTCTTTTTAAATAACTCCATCTAACTTTTCTCCTTTTTTCCCCCCCTCTAAATCTGATAAAGCTCATCAGCAGCTCTTACGTGGAAGTTAACATTTTTCCACCAGCTATCGAATAATTAAATAATGTTTTGTTCTTACCTTTGATGCTGAACTACGAATTCCCGTGGATCAATGGCCAGAAAGTTAGAAGAATTGGTGATTTAGGACTTCAGTACTTCTGGAAAAAAAAATGCCAATGGTTTAGCCAGGATCTTCCCTGTCTGATTCGTTACTATTATTATATCTGATGATGTGGATGGATGGATGGATGGATGGAGAGATTCAATCCAAGCCCATTAATGAGCTATTTTATAAACACCACCGTCTGAAGATCTTCATTTACATTTTGTCAGTGATCCTTTCCTTAACAGCGGAGACGTGTGGCGACAGCGCGATTACAGGACTTTAGTAAAGCTCCTATAAGAGTACGACCGGCTTGTTAATCGATTAATATTTTATTAAGTGTAAATATTTTATAAAGTTTTTAGGAAAACTATCGATTCTAAATTATTAAACTAGTCAGAAGGGCATTTGAATAATACATACAATTAAATACATTTAAATATATATGTAGCGATTGCTTCATTTGCAATGAATCCCCTGCACCTTTCTCTTGCTTTCGTTTTTTTCTCCACCGGCAGCTGGTTTCTCATTTGCGCGTTCACTGGAGTATCAGGATGGTCAAATATATGTTTATTCTGTATTTATAATCTGAATGTTTACATAAAATACTCTTTGAAAAAATAACATTGAGATCGAAAGCGGTAATAATTTGAAAATTTTTACGCGGAAGCGAAGGGGCTTGTTAGTGAAACAAGGAAACTGAACCTAGTTTGTATAAATTTTGATGGTGGGTAACTTCTGTTTTGTAAACATCACTTAATTTAGACAGATTTTATGAAGCATGATGCTTATTTTTCTTTTACATATTTTTCCCAATAAAAGCCTTTTCTTTCTGTTTTAAATTACAAACACTTTTTTTTTCCCCGTTGCATGAATTTCACATGTTGTCCTTATTTCCACTGGAAAAAAAAAGGACGATTATTTCCCATCTCTTTCCTCATCCGTCTTCAATCTCGTTATTAAAAAAAAAATAATAATAACCTATATTTTTTTCCTAGCACGAACTCCAGTACAAGAATTTTCTGCTCTCCCACTCTGTTGAGAACAGGAGTGGATGCGTTCCGAGCGCCCAGCTCTCCTTGTTACTGAAGTTCATGGACGCCTTAAGTGGTTGATTGCCAAAAAAAAAAAATTTGAACAAAAACACCTCCTTGGAAAGGTTTGGTTTTCATTAACTACCCCTTTTAAAGCCAGAACGCATGGAAGCGATCTTAGCTCCGTGCCCGCACAGGCTCCAGGGGCGGGCGGCTGCAGGCGTGGTTGGCGAGGGCCCCCGGGCCGGGGCGGCCCTCGGCCCGGCGCAGCCGGCCCGAGAGCCGCCCGCCGTGCCTGGCAGGATCCGCCGGGCCCCCGGGCGCTCTTCCTCGCCTCCTACTTCTCCACCTTCCGCCCAGTGATTTCCCGGGGCCACGACCGCGGGACGGCAGCCTCCCCACGGGGCGCTTGGCCGGGGCCGAAGAGTGGTCCCCGGTGCCTCACACTTGAGTCCCGGGGGACGCCGGCCCGCCGCCCGCGGGCACCGCCTCGGAGCGCGGAGATCCCGGGATTCCGCGACGGCACAGGGGCCGGCGGGATCGAAGCGGGGCGGCCCCGCAGCACTGGCGGGGCAGCGCAGGGTCCCCCCGCGGTGGCGGCGGCCGCAGCAGGCACCGCCAGGGCGCCGGGGCAGGCGGAAAGGGGCGGGCGGTTCCCGCAGGCAAGGGCTCCCGTCTCGCCGCTCGAGCCGGGCTTCATCGCGGAGGGACCTGAGCCCGCGGCCGCTTCTAGGGACCGGGACCACCCGCCCGACGCTTCTCGGCTCCTTCTCCTTCGCACAGCGCCATCGCGCGGGCACCGGTGCCGGCGCAGCCCGAGGCGCCGCTGCTCCCGCCCGCCCGCGGCCCCGGCAGTGCGGGAAGGGCGCAGCACCTGCCGCGGGGCCGGGCGGGCCCTGCCGCCACCCTCCGCTGCACCCTCGGCCCTGCAGCGCCGCTCCGCCCTGCCCGCCACGTGCCGTCGAGGCTCCGGCAGCCCGACAGGGCAGAGCGGTGGTACGGGCAAACCCGCGGCGGGCAGCGCCTGGGGACCGACCTCCTGCCCGGCCGCGCTCTTTTCGCGCTCCCCTCGAGGGCCGGGAAAGGCGCTGGACAGCCAAGGAGCTGGGCACCTCCTCGCCTTTGCAGGGTAGCTTCGGCATCAAGCTCTCCCTGTCAGGGACAAGCCGTCTAACCTTGCTGCCATAGGAGGGATTCCCACTTCTCTGTACTACCGCGATCCCTCGCTCGGAGCCAGGTTCAGGAGGTGAAGCCAAAACGAAACGAAAATGTCCCTGAGCGCAAGGGCAGGAGGAGCCCGGCCCTCCCCGCAGCACTTCGAGGGGGGAGCTCTGCCTCCAGCCGACAGTGCCGGCGGGAGCACGGCGCCGGCCATCGTCCTTTCCCAGCCGCAAGCCGCTGCTTTCACCCGGCAGCCCAAGCCTAAGCGGGCGGCTGCCGGGGCACCTGGCGAGTCCCCCGGCTCGGCGGCACAGTGCCTCGGCCCCGCGGGAGCCCGCTCTGCCTGCCCTGCGCACCGCCGCCTGCCTCCAGCCCCTTAGGAGTCCACGCATCTAGTTCGTGCTGTACCAATGGAATAAGCAAAATTAAAAACAACAAACCAAAAGCGTCTTTAAGGCGCCCGAGCTCCAACCAAAGCGTTTCGGGACAGCAGTACCTCTGCAGACCTATCCTCGCCTCTATCCTTCCCCTCACTGGTTTTATTAGTAAGTCTTTTGCCACTAATGCTGGTCGTACGGAGAACGAGCTGTGGACAATAGAGAGACAATCTCTACAGCCAGACGTATACAGGGAAGGGAATGAGTCGGCCGGAGCTGTTACTACAACGTATTTCGATGCCCAGAAGGCAGCGCAGCGCCGGCCGAGGCGGGCGCAGGGAGCGGGGCTCACCGGCAGGCCGGGCCGGCTGGGCGCCTAGTGGGGGGATGGCCGCTGGGGTACTGCTAGGCTGTCTCCTGCCCTCCGGCTGCCCACTGAGTTCTGCCGCTTTCCCGTGTTCCTCACACACTTCTCCAGATCTTGACTTTCCCCCTGGCCACGGGTTGCTTTTCCCCGGAATCACACGCTGCAGTACTAACCGCAAGGGATTTCCTCCATGAGATACCACGCTCATCGACCCGCCTCACCTTAACAGACCTGCTAGACTTTTCGATATTGTATGGCTTCTCTGAAATAGTTCCGTTTAGATTTGTAAATTGTCAGGAGCGGGGAGCATAGACCCGAAGCGCTTGTGCCCTGTGGCTCTTTTCCTTCGAATTAGCAGCTTATAGCTGGAAATGAAGGAAGAGCTTTGCCACCGCCGTTGCAATTAAGGACAATCCCCTAGAATTGAATGAAATGACTAACAAATGACTAAAAAGAAAGAAATGACTAACAAGTCCCGAGGTGAAACCCGCCACCCGAGAACCAGCTGCTCCTTCAGCGCAGCCCACGGCCATTCCAGCACCGTTTGTCCCGGGCCGGGCTGCGCCCCCCACTCCCACCCCGAGGTGGCCGCGCTGAGTGGGAAACATGCGTCCCGCCTGCCGCGCACTGCCCGAGTTGCGGCGTGAACGAATGCGGGAGAAGGTTGCAGCAGCGAGCCGCCCCCCTCGGCCCGGGAGGCAGCCCAGCGCCTGCCTTTACATCCCAAGCATGTCTACGGGGCGCGGGATGCCGGGACAGCCCGCTCTTCCCTTCCAACCGCGCTCTCGCCTATGGTGAGGGCGATTGACGGCGGAGCTCAGCAAGGCATGCCGACCGTGTAAGGCTGCGGACTCATACCCCGAGGCACGGATCGTTTTAATTATAACGATTTAGGTAAATTAGCAACATATCAGCCCTTCTACCCTGCCAGGCTCCGAGCTGGAAGCACAGCATCACCCACCCACGTTGGACACCATCGCCTCCCGAGCGCTCTCCAAGTTCCTACGGCCGGCGGAGACCAGATTGGGAGTAAAGACCCCAACAGATCTGGGAGGACAGAGCCTATTCCGAGCGCCCTCCCCATGAGCTTCCCAACGAGCAGCTCTCAGCCCCAGCCCCGCCGTGCTCATTTGCCCAGGACGGCAGTGCTCATTAGCGAGCACTGTGCCACGAGGGTGCCGTTTTCCTCCTAAATCCAAACTTTGCCTCTTAACACACACTCTCATCTTCGTATGCAAACCGCCTGTATTAACTAAGCCTCCAGTAAATGTGTAGGGAAAACCCTCCGCTCCGCGACACAAGGCAGCAGACTCCCGCCGGAGGGGCAGCCGGCCTGCGCGCAGCCAGAGCGCTGCCGTGACAAGTTTCACGTTTGTAAAGGCACGGGTGAAAGGTATCCGCCGTTTGAAATCCCATTACAAAACCAGAGCAGACGCAGTGGTCGTCTGCTCCCCGTCACGGAATCTCTCCAACTAAATCACCATCTATCAAGCGAGTTTGTCCCCAGCGGGGACGGCAGCTCTCGCTTACTCTGCTCCGGGAACCGCTGCACTTCTGCCCCGGGAAAAGCCCTTCAGTCACACCGCCCCTGCGGGGTGACACGGTTAGTTCCTCCTGGCCAGCGTTTTGCTGGGAGCCAGAGGCACCCCCGTGTCCCAGCCGAACGGGTCCGGACCGCTCCCCCACACCCCCGCAGCCTCCCCACCCCACGAAAGACGAAACGCTCGCAGATCTCTGCGCTTCGTCAACGCAACGGAGTATTTGACAGTCACAATTACCTGTAAATATTCTGACCGTTTTTGTATACGGGACACTTTTAGCCTTAACCCTGGCAAGCCTCACACGAGCAGAAGTGCACCACTACCGCAACTTCACCGCGGCAGACGGCAAAAATCCGCACTCCGCTATCGGCACTCAGTGCGATCCTTCCCAGCAAGGCAGAGCCCAGGAGCGGGAGAGATAGCTACCGCTTCATTCTCTCCGCACTAAACACTCGATTTCAAAAGCTAACATTTAGGCAAGAATTCAAGTCAGTCACAGGAGAGAAAAAAAAAAAAAAAAGTCTGTTATCAAATCACCCTCTTTCGGTTCACACACGGGCGGATAAGGTGCCAGATTTTCTAACATATTTGCAGTAGCAGCTTAAGAAATAATCATGAGATCTGAAACGGTCACTACTAGATAAACTCCGAGATTTCATAAACGGTCTTCCCATTTTTTTACGTCAACCTATCCCTTCCCTACCCATCACATCACAAAAATTAACGGCGCAGAATTACCTGTCTGCTTCTTTGTGCCTCCTTCAAGTAAAGAAGGTAAAAGTCACTTCACCTATTAGCTTGTATAAGTAATAAAGAGGTGGTAACTTGGAGCTACCACATTTTGAAGACTGTGTCACATGCTTTAGCATAAGTAAGGGTGTTAGAGTCCTAGCGAGTACAGGATCACTTCATTTGTGCAACAACTTGTGGCGCGTTTGGTTCTTAGCAGGTATTTGTTCTGTCCCTGGGAACAGCTCTGAACATCCCTCCTCACTAAGGCGGACATAACAGCCTCTCAGTTTCTGCGGCGTTTCTGTGCGCGTTTACCGAGAGGAAAGGCGGTTTGTCAGTGCCTTGACTCTGTATCAGCCCATTATTAACCAGAAACGACAGGATTTCTCGGGCTGCAGCATCTTCCTCCAGAGCAGGACAAGGCAGAGGTGTAGCGACTTCCGCGAGTGCGCTCACTCAGGAGGGGTCAAGGCATGCGGCTTCATTCTCCCCTACACAACAGGGAGGAATTTGCCCAACTTTCTCAAAGTCTCTCAGCCTTGGACTTTTTCTAAGTCGTAAGAGAATGGCTGTAAGTCGCTTATAAGAGCCCGACCACCCTGCCGGCCAGCTCACAGAGCTGCCTCGATCCCACTGAGGGGCCGCGAGTGGGCACCCAGTCATGAGTGGAGCGCATGCTTCGGAGAGGTGAGCTGACGGCACCCCGCACCCCGGTGGCTCCAGCCTCCACCCCCTGCTTGGTCCGCTCACAGGACTCCAGGGAGCTCTGGCACTCTGTTGGGCCAGTTTCAAGCCGAACAGTCCTTGCCAGCCCGGCGGCGAGACAGGCAGCGGTACCTCCCCGGGCAGTCACTGATGCCTGTGCTGATGGGAGCACAGAGCCCTGCCGGGTTGCCGCACTGAAAAGGGAGGGGACACGGAGCTTTCTCAGTCACCGAACTGACAGGGAAGCGCCCATGCAAGTGGAGCCGAGCTGCAACCTCTACGGGTGGGGGAGAGGATAGACCTGCTCCTGCTACCTCAGGAGGGAAGTGTCAGAAGCACCCAGGCTTTGAGACTTCTGGTCTCAGCGACTCTGCGCCACCGCCGCGACACTGCTGTCCGCGGGAGGCCGGCAGGTGCTGTGGGTCAGCACGTCGGGGCACAGGGCTGAGGTGACTCCCATCCCCTCTATGCTGGTGGTGACCTTCCACCTCGCTCGCTCTTCGAGTCACCCCTAAGGCAGGACGAGAGAGTCGAGTGCAGCCCAAGGATGCGGGCAGGGGCGCAGACGGCAGAAAACCCCTTCCCGGCCTGCTGAGAGCCGCCTATCCCCTCTGTTGTTTCCCTGGGATGTCACGAAGGCCAGCCAGTCCTCCAGTCCCCTTCCCCTCGGCACACCGCCACAGGGCAGAGCGATAGGAGAGGGTCCGGTCCAAGCCCCCGCAGATTAAGTCCCCCCAGCTGCCGCACCACCTGTGCTTGGCAGGGAGGGCTGAGCCCGGGGACCGAGACAGCCTTTCCCTGGAGCTCCGCAGATCACAACTACCAAGCTGCAATACCTTCAGGCCGGCGGTGCGACCCAGAAAGTACCCAGGGCACGGGGCCTTCCCACTCCTCCGGTATGCTCTCCCTGGGGTGGACTCTTCCTGGCCTTCCTAAACATTGTTGCCATCACAGCGTGTCGGCTCTCCCTGCAGAGGCCAGTTCTTGTAACTGGATGGGAGAGTGCAAGCAGCATCACTTTGTCGGTTGCCCTCGGCCTCCTCAGGGTGCCTCTGGCAGGTTATGGCAGCATCTGTACACCTACAGGTGGAAGCAGTTATCCAAGGTTTTCACCAATGGGTGTTTTCCCCCGATCTGCAGCATATGTAGCTGTATCAGATGGAGAAAGGGGTGTGGGGTCCAGAAGGACTGCACTGCCAGCCTATCTTTAGGATGGAGGCATGGATGTCTCCGCTACACAGCCCGCTCGGGCCCGCTGTTTCTCGCCGTTTGTGCTCTCTCTGCCCACGCTGGAGCTCGCCGGGCCCTGGCCTGTGACTGTGGCAGGCAGCTGTCAGCAGCCCGAGAGCTGGAACTGGGGCAGGCCAGGCCTCCACCCTCACTGTGCCCAGTGTGCAGCAGAGCTCCGTGTCAGCAGCATGGGAGCACTGTGGCTCGCAGGCTGCCCAGGACCCACCAAGGCTGCAAATTGAGGGCCCTGGGAGCACCTCCCAGCACATCTGCCTCTGAGGCGACCACAAACAAATATTTGCAGACTACTTTGAAACCTATGAACCAAACTAGACCTCTGACTGTCCCCCAGCGCTTGTAGAAGCCGGTCTTGCTGCCCACAGGTCCCGCAGCGGCACAGAGGCTGCCACTCCAGCTACCGCCGACAGAAGTCGAGATTGGACGGCAGGAGGACGACAACCAAATAAACCACTTTCCCAATTTCCCCCTTGCTTGTTTAGGCCTGCCCTGCAGCCTATGCACACACATTTACACCTCTTTCGAAAGCTTTCACAGTAAACTCCCAACGAACTCCCAGAGCCTGTCTGCTCCTGCAAAGCAAACAGGGGGAGTGCAGTGCCAGGCCAGCCCAACCCCGCGGGGCTGAGCCCTGGACACCAACTCCCCTCTGCCACCCAACAACCCTCGGCATCACTGCGGCCTTGGATGGCTTTCAGCCTGGAAAAAGACTGAGAGGAGAGGAAGTCTGAGGTCTATTCATATTAATATATTTTCGATTAAGTCATTTAAGCAACCTGCACAATGCAGCAGATTCTGTGGCATTTTTAACATTTTCCTCATTTCTGCCAAGACAATTTACTCACTGTGGCTAAACCAAGCTTCCTGATGCCTTCACAAAAATTAGAAGAAACAGGTAATAAAAAAGCAAAATAGGTGGGTTTCACAGGAAACCAGGCATGTAAAGTAACAGTACAACTGCCAGGCTAGATTTCTCTTTCATATACTCATGACTGATGGATAATATACAACTCACTTCCCCAAGGTCTTAAAGATTAGGCCTAGGTTGCAGCTGGCCATCTGAGTGGACACACACAACAGGATAAAGCTGTCAAGTGACAATGGCGTCACTTTTCTCTTGGAAGTGGCAGTGGGAGCCACTGATAGCTCATAAGTCAGTCCCTGCCCCCCAGTTCTGTACAACCAAGGATTTCCTAGGAAGAGGATAAAGGGTCTGAAGAGATCTGGGCTGCGTGCCTTCTCAGGGACCCCCTTGGAACAAGACTCCTACACTTTTTAATCTCCTAGCATAAAAATGGTAGAATATACAAAGACATATTTGTTTTGAAACCTTTTGGTGATTCACATTGCAACTAAGAAAAACGATGCTAGTGCCCACGAATTAACACATTTCCTTTTGAGATAATCTCCACCAATGCCTGCAAATAGCACCAGTGATTTTTTCCACCCCCTCAGTTTCCTGTAAATCAAATCATACACAGTCATGACACATTCACAACTCCCTCTAAAAACTTGTAGGTGATGGTTGAAACAAGCCATTGTTTAAAAGTTACAAGGAAGATCTGAAGTATAGAGGTGAGAGAGACCAGTAAGTTCCTGCCAGCAATGAAGAGTTGGAAAAGGGTAGAGGGGGGCAGTCCTGTAATTTCTCCCCTTGTGAGAATGCCCTATGACCTGCCTTAAGAAAAGTTGCAAGACAAACTGCCTTCTTAGACAAGAAAGAATCAACTGAGGAGGAAAGCAGATATAAATGGGCTACCTGTGGCAAAAAACAAACAAACAAACAAACGAAACCCACACCTCTTTGTAATGACTCATAGTCAGACACCAGAAACAAAGCCACAAGAAACCACATGTCGCTATTGGTGTTGTTCATGAACTTCAGTGTTCAAGATGCAGAAGGTGATGATTTGTGATTATAAGAGATATCAGGGGATACTTGAGATACCCTAGATTTAACTGTATTCAGGATCCTATCTCAATACTATTAACTTATGTCCTCCATAATTTAATACTTCACAAGAGCTGTTTTTAAAATTTATTTTATTTTTTAAAATTCATTTTATTTTCCTGCCTTAAGCAACAGTTAATAAAGACAGTATTAGGCAGTTTGCTCTCTTTTCTTTCAGTAGTTCCTGTTCAGCACAAGTTCAAGTGACCACAGTGAATAATTTGTCTTCGGGTGAAGGTCATGACCCTGTGTCAGCCTGAACACAGCACTGCCTGAACACTGCCTTTGAAGCCAATAGGAGTCTTACACAGGCACAGCTAAGGGATCATGCCACTAGTTTGTAATGCAACCTGGAATGTTTTAAAATGAGAAATCATTATAAGATCTGAAGTTATTGTCCTGATACAGCCCATTTGTAAGTGGCAAATGTAAGTGGTACCATGCATGCTGTTCTCTCTATAGTCTCATGAGATCTCTACTCTAGAAATAGTGCCAGCATTTCCTAAAAGTTCTTGGGTAATGACTGCTTTTATGCAGTTTCTATTGTGCTCACTATTGCTCCTAGAAAAGTAGAGTTGCTCAAAGATGCATTTGGTTTTCCTTACTGCTTTGTAAAAGGTTTTTGTTTGGTTGTTGGGGGTTTTTATAAACAATTAAAAATAGCTTGTTCTCTAAAAAGATGTCTTTTCAAAGCACTAGAATGAGCACAAGCAGGGGAAACAGCCTTTGAAAGAAGAATTACTTTGGACAAGTTTTGAATTTCAAACATAGTCTTTGTTTATGTTTCACTGACAAAATGCCTCTCAAATATTCTTTGAAAGGTGATTACATTAGGCAGGGGCTATTTTAGCAATTTCACATCTCATAGCACTGTTGTATACAGGGATCTGTCCACCCACTTCCCTTGCTGTAGTCACAGCTCTTTGAGCCTTTACTCAGCTATTTTTCACCACTTCTAAAATCATACAGACTTTTTCTTTCCTTGCAAATTAAACTCAACCTTTTCTGTACCACCAGGTCTCCTGTCTAGGAATTCTGGTGGGCTGCAGAATCACTTTCGACCAGTTAGTGAGGTTTGTTGCAATATTTTGCTTAGTGTTGGGCAGAAAAGCCTTTCCTGGTTTAACAAAATTGCAGGACAACAAAACCCAATTCCTACTTCAAATCACAACAGAAAGTTGAGATTGAGTGTTTCATAATTTAAAAAAAAAAAAACTTGCACTGTGATTCCTTTCCAAATTACACCTCCTTCCTTCTCCATTTCATTTCTCCTGTAATTTAGGAAAAGAGTACAATGCCCCTCCTGCAAAGGTACTGCACAGCCATGAAAAAGCAGCACATCTAGTTATTCCTATCATCAGCTCAGGTGGTGAAAGCTTCAATACCCATTCAAGTTCTTGGAGTGCCAGGAAAGCTCTCACTGTTTTCACTTTCTGCATAGTCTCATACCACCATATTTTGATGTCCTTGCTATACTTATGCATCTCCACTGCAATATAAACTAAATTTATTGATACATTTGAAATTCTTTTAATACTCTTTAAATATTTTTAATAGATGTTTATCAAGACAATTTCTGTACCAGCTTTGGATCCATCAATACTAGGAAATACCTTGCACTTTTAGGAAATGGCCTGTGCCACCAGACTTTTAAGACTGATTCTTGTCATGGGTTTGGCCTAAGCCAAGTAGCAGTGTCTGAAGCAGCTCTTGGGCATATCTCAGGAGTTAGCCCAGGCAGACTTCAACACCAAAAGGTAGTTCACATTAGGCTTCCTTGTTTTGGTGGGCAAGACAGTAGAACAGCGTCAGTGGAAGCTGTTGCAGGCAAGAGAGCCTCAGTGACAGAACCCTTCTGATACACCAATACTGACAGTGCTTCTGTCAGTCCTGCATGAGGAAGGGGGAGTAACATGAGGCAAATATCAGCACAGGCTTTGGAACTCCAGGCTCCTGCACAGTGCCATAAAAATGCACAGTGCAGTGCAATGCACATAAATGGGCTGAACAAAAAATGCCTCTCAGCGTTGCTGTGATGTGCCTCTGTGCAGTTGCACCAAAGCAAATGAAGTCTGAATTTTGTTCTTTGTTGTGCTATCAATATTTAATTCTTTATGTCATTACAACATCTGTCCTTTCTCAGGTATAGTAGAGTTATATGTTTAGTGAAAATATAGTACATTCCTACGTTAGTAGTTTTGTGAACACACATAGAACTCTAACATTTCTTTTTTTTCCTCAAACGGACAAGAAAAGCACCTCATAGTCCCTCACTCCTTAGTCAATGCTCTTCTCATTCAGTTAATCACTGGCTACCACTTACATAATTAGATATTTTTAATAAACTGGTTAATTCTAAAATTATCTCAGACTTATGATCTGTTCTTTCTCCTGTCATGTGAGAAGAGATAGATTAATGTGCCATATTGAGGTCTGATTGCAAAGGCTGCAGAAACTTTGCTAGGGGTCCTCCCCACATTGAATTAACTCCCTATTCTATTTTATGGTTCATTAGAAAGACTTCAGAATTTGATGGAAGAGGAAGGAGTTTGGAAATAGAGGTGCTAGGTAACTCTCAGATACTTAAAAACACAAAGTAAGATTTGCTCAGAATTATGAATAGTACATATGACACATTTTAGTGTTATAGAAGTGGATTAAATGCATTTGCATATCCAAGTTTGGACCTATTCTTTCCCTCTACACCACAAGTCACTGAAGATAGCAAACCCACACCAGCTGAAATCTGGCCTTAAATTATCAAGAATGACCCAGACTCAGCAGTGATACGAGGGGTTATATATGCCCCACACAGCAAGAGCCAGAGGGGTCTGGGAACAGTTTTGCCAGATGTGGGTTAAGGCTTAGTAGGGATGAAGCTACAAAACTGTCGGGGGTGGACAGATGAAAGCTTACAGAGAATGCAGAGAGATGCTACAGGAACTCCAAGGGGCCTCAGAGGAAGAAATCCATCTAGAAGTGCTTTGGCTAAAGCCAAAGGAAGAGCCTGGAGTCCAGTGATAAGAAACAGACCCTGCAGAAACCCACCACCACTCCTTCCTGGCCTTCCCCCTCTCCCTAGATGGCCAGACATATTTCCCTGGCCAATCCCTCTATTCTCCCTTATCAGCCCCCCTCGGGATTCGATGTTCCTGCCGGGGGTCCTACCTCTGTTCGAGACCCTTCTGTAGTCCCCTCTATATAAGCTGTCTCTTGTTGTAATAAAGGAATTCACCATTTTGCGAGTCATATATGCTCTTGTGTGTATGTATGTCTCATCTCCCCATGCAAGATGGAAGCTGGGTCCGTCGCGAGGACAGCCCCCCCCTCGCGATACAAAACAAAGAACTTATTCTCTGAGATGTACTAGTGTTATTTGACAATTTTTACATGAGCACTTACTTATTAATATCTGATAGAGCTCAAATCCCATTAGCTCCCATTTTAAGGGATGGTCTAAAGGTTAGTGCACTCAGAGGCTTGGGCTACAGATGTAGTTTTGCTCCAGTTCTCTTTCTACAGAGATTTCTTGGGTGGGGTTTTCTGAAGCACATTACTGACCCAGGAGAACAAGTCTGCCAGACTCATCCTGCTAAATCATGAAAGCACAACTGAGAACCTCTCAAGCTACCTCTTACTTCCTACACCTGTAAAAGGAAACAAATTTGACACACTTAGCAATCAGAGGGATATGTGAAAATCTAGTTGCTGCAGTTATGAAGTCTTAAGACTGAACTTACCAAGGCAGCTCTTGCCCTTTCCCTGGCTCAGGTAGAACCATGTGCCCTCAGAGAGTCCCATTTCTGTTCTGCGTGAAGGTAGACTTGAGAAAGACAATAAGGATCCCACCCTGCTGCCTCCCAGCTCCTTACCCTCCACATGCACAGAGGGTCAATTAGTGCAAGAAGGGAAAGAGACAAGGAGCTGAATGATTGCTCAAGGCTACACAGCCGGTCACTGGCAGGTTCCGCAGTCATTCCTGATTCCCTATTCTGTGCATTCTTCCAGACCAGTCTGCTTCCCAGTTTGGGAAAACATTTCCAAAACACAAGGCAGAATCCAGACCCTCAGAACATTTAGAATGATCTGAAAACTTATTATCTCTTCTTTCACGCATTTAAAACATTTGAAAACCTCTTCTGGCCCATCACCTGCTCTGAATCAGAGATCAACACAACATGGCAAAGAAGCTTCAGAAACAGGGCTGAATCCTCCACGTACCAATGGCAAAAGTCCGGTTTCTACAGTGGCATCAGGAATAGCTTCTGCATTGTTACACAAGTAACTAAGCTAAACTTGGCCTTTCAAGAATGATAAGGACCACTTTACTGAAGGTTTATGTACAGTAAATACAGTCGTGTTTCCTTTTCTAAGCTGACAGTTGTTGCTGTAAGCGAACATTCAAACATCGAATAAGCCTTCAGATGATTCCCTTCTCATCTATTCTGTTTCTGAAATATGGGTTTTTTTCCAGCCTAGTACAAATTAAAACAAACTTATTGATAAAGTCAACTAGAATTTAGAGTAAGTAACACCACAAAGAAAGTTTTGCCCAGTCTTTTTGCTTTCTGTTGTTCTTTGGGCTACTCCACCAGGCCTCCTTTCCTCACACGAAATCATTTCTGTCTCATAGAAACCACTTTTGCTGCTACTAAATCAAGGTAGTCAATGAACTGTAGGTATCAATGTATCAATAACATGATGCAGCCCCTTCTGCACAGGGAAAATCAGTAGTCAACATCAAAGAGAAACGGTTTTAAGCAAATTTTGCCCAGCAGGCACATTTATAGATGTGTTTCTTCCTTCAGGTCATAAACTCCAAAAACACCACACAAATATTATCACTGAAGAAAAAAAAAAAAAAAAAAAAGAAATCACATAACCCTGACCAGATACAAAGTACCTGCAAAACAACAACAATAAAAAAGGGTGCTTTACATACAGTGAAGAAACTCCACTTTTTTTCCCAGTATCTACAGCAGGATGAGTAATGTTCAGCCATTAATAGATTCAGAAAGGCTGGAAGAACATAGGAGCCCAGCCTGGGATCCAAGAATTCCAAAGGGTGGCTCTTTGACAGACAGGCAGAGTTTTATTCCCCTGGAACATTCAGTAGGGTAACAAATGAAGCCACTCAGCCACCATTCAGACAGCGCTGCACCACTGAAGTACCTGCCTCGAAAACATCATCAGTTTTCATGTCTGTGCCACTGGCCAAGCTGCAAGTCTTGGATAAACTCCTCAGCATTTTCTAGTTTCCAGCTAATGTTCACCTTGACTTTAGATGGATACTATTGTTTTCGGTGAATTATTCTCTTGCAGATCCCGCTGCCTCAGGGTCTTGAGACATGCAGTTTAAACAGGTGGCTATAATTAATTATTCAAAATTACTTTTGGAATTTGGATTTTTTTTTTTTTTTTTTACTGACAAAGCATTAGTTATAAGCATTTTACAGAAATAAGGCAATTGCATGCTGTTTGGGGTATTTGTGATTAAAAAAACATGTTCTAGGTCATTGTAATGTTTCTGTAGATTGGCATTCTTTGTGAGAAATTTATTTCTTGTAGCTGCTTTGGGTTTATGTTAGCTGTATATTTTAAGAACAACATCCGCTAAAGCAGTTTCATGTGAAAAACGGAAATATACTTCAAAAAAGTATTTCTACCCTCATCTTCCTTTCGTTCTCAGTGGGTCTTTAGCAAACACTTGGTTGCTATTGAAGAAAGTTCAGAGCCATCAGCCTAGAAGATTATTGAAAAACAATTAGGGAGGCAGCAGATGAGAATGCTGCAAAGTACTACTCTGTAAAGCAACAGTCTGAAGAAACAGGAAAAATACCAGAAGCTAAAATGCACACACAGAAGCCATTTTCAGAGTGTATAATACACTGTATTCTTGAACTTGTAAAGAAGAAGAGTGAATTTAGCCTTCAGTTAAAAAAAAATACCTGGAAAGAGTTGACAGGGACCTGCAGAGTGCAGGTCAGGAGCCTTCAAGTTTCCACAGAGCTCCTGCTGTAGGTAGGAACAATGGGGAAGGTAAAGAGATCTTGGCACTACCGGCCTCTTCCCCATATTCCCCCAGCAGATGAGGCATTGGGAGACAAACACCATTCTTGACACGACTATTTCTTCACAGTATTTTCTAAACATCACGATTTTTTTCAGTTTCAATGTAAACAACTTAAAACCCAAATGGTTTTTAAAATGTTTTAAACAGCTCCAAACAAATAAGCAAACAAAAATAGAGGGGAAAAAAGGCACAAAAAAAACAAACAAAAAAAAATCCAGAAATATTTACTCTTTGATTTATATACATCTATGTATTTGGAATATATTAGGTTACCCTTCCCCACAATTTAATTCTATTTCTTTAACAAGAATCTTTCAATCTGACCTTATGTGCTTCTTCTCCCACGTGGATTGTTTGTCTCCCCATTTACAAAATCTATTACTTTCAAGAAGCAGCCGAGGCTACCCAGGGCTGAGCTTAAATAGAACTCCTTGGCCCATGCTATGACTGTAAGACTTTGTGGGCAGGGCATGTAAGGGGAAGCCTCAGGTGAAGCTGATGAGGGCCATTAATGCCTCAGCACTCAGAGGCCTTACAATTGTTAATCAAGCTCTAAAGTGTGGAAAGAAATCGAAGAGGTTTTGTTGTTAAAACAGAGGTTTCACTGTTCTGGAAGCAATGTGTACTTTCCCACTCATCCAGTCCTTAGAGCAGGTGAGATGTGGAGCACTCATGCATATACATGTTCTGCTTGGGTGGAAAGGCACCATGTGATTGATTTTTAGCCTCAGTGTTAATAAATCGAATGGAAGGATTTTCTTTGGTAATGAGAGCACTGGAACTTCATCCCAGTAGATATCAAATTGTAAATGCTATGGAGACTGAGACAGACTCTGGTCAGCAGTGCATGATGCCCACTGTAATAATGAAAATCTGAGATGAAATCCTGTGTCACTACACTCATGCAAGATTTGCCACTGCCTTCTTGCAGGAGCTAGGATCTTGCTTCAGGCAAAAGCAAAACTGCAGAGGTTACAATATATGCTCTTCCACTCCAGCTCCCAGGAACAAGACCTGAAATGGCAGATGTATTATTATTTATTGATATGCAAACTTGCACAAACCTTATAATCTCAGATGATAGCTGAGTGGTTTCCTAGTTGATAAACCATATTTGAAGAGCTTTTTCAAATAAAGCTTAAACTCTTTTTTTTTTCCCCTGAGTAAAATGAGATGTTGAAGTGTTAACTCTAAGTAGCAAGAACTACTGTTTTCGAATATACTGGACACACACAGGTTTCAGTTGGCAAAATCTGGTCATTGTTACAAAGCAAACTGTACCTGAACTTGTGCAGTGACTTTGGATTTTCCATCCAAATAGATGTGTTTATTGGTTTCTTTATATGGAAAACCAAGATTTCTGAAAGAATTATCTAAAGGAGAGTATTAAGGATCCATTGTGGCACAGGAGACAGGGTCACATAAGAACTGTGGGATAATTAAAAGAAAAATCAAATACATCAGTAGTAACAGATTTCACTCACGGCTGAAACTGCCTGTAAAACATAATTCTATCTTTTGTTCTTCCTTTCTGAAAGACAGAAAATCGGTTTGTACCTTGCCTTGGCTGGCACCTGACAACAGTTTTACCCAGGGGAAGATGAGGCTTTTGTCCCTGCTGAGCACAGGCCAGCCTGGGACATGCCTCTGTGTCATGCAATGCAGTCAGGACAGTCTTGTCCTGCTCTCTCCACCCTCATTTGGACTGAATGGTGTTCATCCCAGAACTGCTGATCAGCTGTTAATTGTAATGCTGCCTCTCGCTGTGTTTGAAGACCATGATTAACCCTGACAGTTCTCTTGTGCTCTTACATTTTGCAGAAAACAAAAACTAGGTCTTACCAATGCTCGGGAAACCAACATTCCTCTGTTGCAAACAGGGACTGGGGGAACTGAGTCAACTAACAATTTCAAGGAGAAGATGAATGTCCTCATCTCATGGTCACACACCCACTTCAGTTCTGAGATGTAAATGCCATTGACAGCAATGTCCCCTGGAGAACCAGTACAGCAGAATTGGAAGGTCATTGAAACAGATGACTTTTCCCATTCCTTTTCACAGTTGTTTTTTTTTGTTTGGTTGTTTGTTTGGTTTTTTTTTTAATCTGGCATCTGTTCTCCCATGTGTGCATGCATATAAAGGCCACTAACTCTAGCAGTCTCTCTAGGTTCATTTCTGTGATGGGGATGGAGAAGACCCTTTCTTTGGAGAAAAGGACATTAAGATCTGAAGCACCAAACTTTCTCTTACTTTCAAATGCCTTGAACAGGTGCAGTTATGTGACACAACCAGACACTGGCTTAGCTGGCTCCTCACACTCCTTCACAAGTGCAAAGGTAATGGCTTAAAAGAGAGAATCAAGTTCACAACTTGCAAAGCACCTCTGGGCCCTTTCAATATACTGTGTACATCATTTGTACACTAGTGTTGGGGAGGCAGGCCTGGGAGAGGTATAGAACAAGTAGGAATATAATTAAACCTAAAAACTAATAAGAAAAAAGATCTATAGGAAGCTAATATCACCTTGTGGTTTTGCAAGTTATTTTTAAGTGCTGTATAAAATCAGTGAGAATTTGATTGTGGCATTCACAGTTGTGATACTAATCCCTGGGCTCAGAAACAACACACATCTGGCCTCAGGTTTATATTGATTGGACATCTATTCAATCAATAAAAAACATAACCCATTCCTTTATTTCATCTAGTCTCAGAATCTGCTGTCCCATACATTACATCTGAATTGAAGCACTGCAGTTCATGCTGTTCACAGCAGGAACGGCTCGATGCACAAAGAATCATGTAGTGCTACTACCTTTCTCACACTGAGAGCTGAGCCATTGCTGCTGCTGTGCTAACCAACAGGGACAGAGGCCAAATGAGACGTTCTTCTGATAGAGCTTGTGACAGCATTTTGCACTTGGTCAAAACTTGCAATGAAAGGGGATGGGGGGAAACAAGGGATCAATGAGGAGTATTTGCATAGCAGCAAGCACTCACAGCCTGTGGCTTTTGGGCCTTGGGACCTGGAATTTACTACCTGGGCTGTTTTTGAATTGCATGATGAGGGTAAGAGTTTGGATCTAGTCCCAACAGCCTTATCAGACATGGATGATAATCCAACAGATATGGAAAAGAGACCTTATCGAGTTAGGCAGAGTATTCATTCTTTTAACCTTCACTCCAACTCATGTAAGTGGCCAAAGAGCTTGTTCTCTTATAAAACTAACACAGAAAAAAGCAGAGAATGCTTTTACGAAAAAAATACTTGATCTGAACAAAATGAATGCAGATACAAAGTGAAAAAAGGTACAAAGACAGAAAAACAGAATAAAGGCTGCTATTCCTCCTTCTCTTCTGTGAATATAACTCATAGTTTATTATCCACATCAGTCTTGTGCACCTCATGAAATTAAAATAAAATTGCTAGAATATGGAGAAAGAAGAACATAATAACTCACTTTCCTGTGGAGGCACATGCACACACATGCACGTGTGTGCATCCCCACACACAGGAACCCTCACAGTGAAGGACCAGAAGCAAGGGCTGGGAGCAGGACTGCTGCTGGGCAGGGCTCGCCCTTGTCCTTGTCTTACCAAAATTCAAGGATTTATTTACAGCCTGATTCTTTGAGATACCCTTCTTTAATCCTACAATTGAATTCACAAGCTTGAAGTTCTGATACCCAAAGAAATGACAGACAGAGGGGTAGGTTTCAATTGAAAGATCAAGTTCAGTCAGAACACAGGCATGTTCTTTTCTAACTGCCAGGAGTCTGGGCAGCTTAGCAAATATTTTAAGGGGCTATTACTAAAAGCAAGTGAAAAATACCTTCAATTCTGGAAAATACCATCAGGCAAACAACCCAGACAATCTGGATTTTCTTTCAGAACTAAAATACACAGGATATCTCCTTATACAAACAAACAAATAATGGATACGTATTTTTATGGGTGCACTGCCTATACAGCACTGATGAAGCCCTACATTTTACATCCCAATAACAAGGATGCATTCTGGAGGAAGGTAGTTTTAGAGACTGCTGTTGACTCTGCCCTGGAATGTCTGTGTGTAGCAAAGCAAATGATCGCCCTGAGGGGATTTTCCCATTGCTCATAAAAAATGTCACAGCCTAGCCTTGCCCCATCTGTACTGTGCTTTCTCAGGGCAACATCAGTGCAACTCATTTGGAGAAGCCTGTGCTGTAAATAGTGATGTTTCAAATGTTACACAGAACAGTGTCAATTTTTTTTTTCATTTAAAATGTTAAGAAATGAATATATTAAAAGCAGAGAACGGTGTGGTGCTTTACCAGTAAAAAAGGAGCAGGGCTAGATCCGCGAAGATTCAGAGCCAGTCTTCATCTGAAGTGAAAGGCTCAGGAAAACAGAGAATCAACAGGAGAAATGATGTGTGTACTTGCCCATGCTTACATGGACCACAAAGCTTCTACTGGAATTGCGGCCAATAACTTGTCAGTTGCTCTTCCTGGTCCACCTTGTATCCTTACTGGATGTAGGGAAACCTGAGGTCTGGCACAAGAAGTACTTTTAGCAAGGGAGGCCTAGGATGTGGTAGGGTCCAGGCACATCCATATATGTGCCCCATGGTCCTTCTGTCACCAAACCCATTGGATCTAAAGTGTATAAGCAAAATAAATCTGGGTCTGCTATGTTTCTTCACTTCTAGAAAACACTGGAGTGCAATTTAGGGCTTCCTCTTAGAACAGACTGTAGGAAATGGATGCAAATTTAGCATGTCTGAAAGTAAGAAAATACCCAAAGCTGTACAGCACTCCTGGGGTGATGTGAGAGGCCAAAATCCTCACCAAGCCTGCCTCTATCACTATTCTAATACTTACTATTAAATACTTGCTACAACTGCATGGTGGCTGCCAGGAGGCTTTGAGAGGTGGCAAGAACAAGGCAATAGTCATAAGCCAAATTATCAGTAAGGGAGACCATGAGGGATTCTTTGTGTTATACTCTTGAACTTATATCCTTTCACTCCCTCCTTCTCATACAACATAATGCTGTCCATGTATCAACCCATAGTCATCGTCAGAGATTTGCACTGCACTTCTATGAACATTTCTTTGTTGTGGTGTGTCCATTTAGATATGAAATTGGTTAAGTGGAATGTGACATCCAAAATGGGCTCTTGACAGACTGCAGGTAAGCCTGTACCTTTTGGCCAAATTCACCCTTTCAACAAGCTTCTTGTTAGTAGGCAAATCCATCTGGATTTGCCAGACTTGGTCTTTGCAGATGTGAATCTTTTACCTTCAAGGTAAAACTTCTTGATCCAGCAATCTAAAACCTCGGGGAATACAGAGACTGTTATACACACTCTGTGATTCTTGGGGCCCTTTTTGCCCGGTCTGAAATTCGTGTTTGCCTCTTACTGTCTGCATAAGATGATGGAACTCCCTGTAGAAATAGAAAATGGGCAGGACTGGAAACAATGGATGCCGACAAGCACACTATCATTATAGGTATTTATGTGCTGAGTATCAAATTGATAGTACCTTCATTTGTAACTTTTGCTCATCTGTTCACTGTTATTAAATGAGCTCAGAAACCAGAGGAGATTTGAGAGTGACAGAGGGTAATTATATACTTTAGAATAAGATATTTTTCATTGTGGTTTTAGAAAATAATAACCTATTAAAAAAAAAAAGGCAGAAAGAATGTGGGTATTTCAATTCAGCTACATTGCTCTTCTCAGAGAGCAGACTCATTAAAAAATCTGCTTTTCACTTTGGTTCTAACTAAATGTATAAACAAAGAAAAGGCTACAAAAAGCTTTCCCTTAAATACTAAATTCTGCTTAATGTATAATTTTGAAAATCCTGTATTTAATTAATGAATTTTGTTGCTAATCAACAATGTTAATATTTTTAATTTTGTTAAGTGGTTTATCTGTTTATTTTCATAACATCCCTCTGTACAAGTATTTGTCTAGTCTAGCTGTAAAGTAGCTGTGGTCTATTTTTTTATTTGATCTAGCATCAAAAAGCTAAATATTTTATAACATTGAAGTCAGCACCGAAAAATGGGTATATTAAGGAGGAGGATCAGCAACAATGGATAAGAAAAGTTGTGGGGGAAAACAAATGGCTAATGTCCTATCCATATTACTACATGAAATTACCAGCTACAGTTTAAAGAGGAAGGTGTCAGAAACTACTTCTTTATGAAAAACGTAGTATATTGTTGTTCTTGGTCCTGTACAGTGAGGTCCTCCAATGGCATCTCAGCTTTAGTTTGAAGTTTCTGTGTCACATGCTGAGCAAGGTTTTACTCTTCAAAGGGATCTTGCAGTTCTGTGCTGCCACAGAGAGCCAGTATCACCTTTTTCATACATAGGTTCAAGTCATTGATTTGTTCCTCCACACACCATGCTTGCAGTCTATCCAAAACTCACAAGAAAATTTGTGTCATTCTGCATGAAAAAAGCTGCCCAGAAGGCAGAGAAGTCCCCGGCCAAGGATAATTTCACTTAATGTTTTTTGCCACCCTTATCAAAAGCTTCTTGCTTTCATCTCTGTGTAGGATGTGTCGGCAAGAGCAACGTAGTACAGAATTACAGCCTGAAAAATACCAACATTTGCCTCACACCGTAAGGAAAAAAGAAAGCAGCCTCAACAGCATCGTGGACTTCCTAAACTGATTCAACCAGCACGTGAGCACCCCGAGGTGATGGTCATCTGTACACAAGTGTGGTCCCATTTCAAAGTGAGGCCAAAAGGGCTATGTTTTTGGCCTTTTCTTGGTTATTGCTAATCCACCGCAAATGGAATAGTTCATCTTTTCCTATCTCCTCATCTTCTGAACTCTCTAACCCAACCTGATACTGCTGGCAAACTAACTTAATAAGATGGTGTATATGTGTTTCTGGATCAAGATAAAGTAAAATGTTAAAGGCATTTATTGTGTTGAAATTTTCTATGCCAATTTTCTGCTAAGAAGGAGAGATTCAAAAGGTCAGGGCTCTTGCAGTACAGAGTTAGTGGTATATTAGTTACAGTAATTCAGCCTGAAAATTCCAGGAGAAACAAACACAATGGAATGCCATGAATTACAGGAGGAGACCACAGCTTTAATCAGCTCTTGGGAAAAGAGAAACATGAGTTTGGTTATTGACAGTTGATAAACTCAATTATGAAGTTTGAAGACACCAGGAATTCTAGGATTTTTTTTCTTTAAGTAAATAAGCTTTTGTTTTCTTAGTTTTGGGGTTTTTTTCCCTGATTACAGAGGCTTTTTTCCCCCCCTGTTTATTATACCTATACACTTTAATGACTGGTACCATTGTTCCTGGCATTCAGGATTTTCAGACCCTAACTGGACTGTAAAGGCTGGGAAGTGTATGTCTCTAAGTGATGTCTTAAAATAAAATCCAGGAAGCTGAGGAGATTCTGAAGTGATTGATTCTGTGCAGTGAAACTGTACTGATTACACAAAGATCTTAAAATACAAAGTCCAACTGAAGTCTTTAAAAGACAATTCATTCAAGGCTTCCAAGTCAGCCTACTGTGTCTGTTTTCAGGAGACACATATTTCCATAATTCTGTCACTGAGGAACTTGACACTGAATTTTACTCTTTGTAAAAAATTCTCCCTCAAAATTTAAGCCTTTATCAAGAAATGAAGATCAGCCATGACAGTGTGTGCCCTTTCCTCCTCTTCATACCATCATCATATCATCAACGTATTAAATAAATACAAAATAATCACCAAAAACACAAGCAATACCTTAATTAATGTAGTATTTGGGTTTGCATAGAGCCTGAAACACGAGCTTGGAGAGGCATAAAATGCCCCATTCATTTCCAAGGTTTGATTACTCTGCAACTTTAAAGCTAGTATGTTGATATTACATTAAATTGCTGCTAATTATATCAGGGAATTTCACAATGTTCAACAACCTCCTATGACTGTCCAGAGTGAAATACGAGAGGTCTAAACAGCGAGAGCAGACAAAAACAACTTATTTATAGGTGTGGGGTTTTTTTAAATCTCATTATTTTCAAGTCAGTATAGTGATTTTTTTTCCATTTGCGATTGACTAGTATTTTCAAATATTTCATCAACGTTTCCTGCCTTGGCCAGAAGCATTAGAAACTCACATACAACACCAGAAAAGTGTGTGAATGCCAGAAAATGCAGCAAATAAGAAACTATCAAATTCAGGAACACCACAGAGGCATGAAATGAGGAAAACAAGTCAGTTCGACCATCTTTTTTTGGTATCATCTTATGGCAATTAATTCCACAGGACAGATATTTTTGTTCTGAATAACAGTTCTTTGCACTGCCTTGCAAAATAGCAGCTTCTGACAGCTGTCAGGTTTTCTCCTCTTCTAGCAACGCCGCCACAGTTTCCTACCCAGTAATTGCCCTCACGAGCAGGTAACATGGGACAAAGAGTTTTGCTGTGTTCCTTTGAAAGGCATTTGAGTCAGAGGTTAAAGAAATCACTGCTCCAGAGGCTCTTAAACATGTCATTGTCATAATATAAAAACTGACTTACTAACTTAGATTATTTGGAGAGTTAAGTGCTTGTGTTATTGCAAATTAAACTAATTAGTATCATTTCCTGACAGCTGCAGTGAGCGATAGCAATTCCATGATTTTTTCTTCAGCTGCTCATGTGGGACGAGGAGCAGAGTGGAGACAGCTTTGTGATTTAATGGAATGGGATCAGTTTATCATTGTACGGGCACATCGTTCCATTCTTAGCACAGCTCTGCTGCTTCCTCTGCTCCCTCCCCTTTCATCAGCCATTATTGCACTATTAACTTATTACAAGAAAGCCAGGGTAGACAGATGGAAGTTGCTGGGAACTTCACAAATAACTAGACAAAAAACTGCTCTGGAATTTGCTTGCAATACTTCCCCCTTTTGGAACTGCTGTAGATTATATTCACCATCCTTTTAACCAAAATTGTAGCTGCCAGTAGAAGACACAAGAACTCATTTCAATACCACAACTGGTTTAATTGTTATAAAGGCAGAATCGTGAACTAGTGCTGATTGGAGTCTCCAG